>NC_058523.1:536135647-536443247 GCF_904849725.1 Hordeum vulgare subsp. vulgare | reverse complement strand
CTGACCTTACCTATTGAACTATTTATTTTGATGGATCCAGGCAGTTGGAGGGCTCGGGGGCGGGTGTGGTGTTGATATCCCCTCAAGGAGATAAGTTCTGCTACGTCCTCCGGCTCATGTTCCCTTGCACAAATAATGCGGCAGAGTATGAAGCTCTGCTTCACGGTTTGCGACTAGCAAAAGAGATGAACCTAACCCGAGTCAGATGCTTTGGGGATTCAGACTTGGTGGCGCAACAGGTTTCGGGCACCTGGGACTCTCGAGATCCTATGATGGCGGCTTACAGGCGAGCTGTATCTGACGTGGCGGGCTATTTTCATGGGTAACAGGTTGATCATGTTGATCGGCGACTCAACGAAGCAGCTGATGCCCTCTCGCGACTCGGCTCACAGAGAAAACCGCCCCCCCTAATGTTTTCTTGGATGTCCTGCATAAACCGTCCGTGACTGTACCCACGGAGGAGGAATTGGCGATACCAGATCCCGAGTCTCAGCTTGTGGCGGCTCTCCATATCGCTCCGGATTGGGCTCTTCCTTATCTAGCTTATCTTGCTCGTGGCGAGTTACCCACTGACGAAGTTTTGGCTCGCCAGATTGTCCGGCGTAGCAAGTCCATGGTCATCATTAATGGCGAGTTATATAAACGAAGTACTTCAGGGGTCTTTCAGCGGTGCGTTTCTTCCGAGGAAGGATGCGTAATCCTAAATGACATCCATTCTGGAGACTGCGGACATCACGCCGGGTCACGTTCTTTGGTATCAAAAGCCTTTCGACACGGTTTCTTCTGGTTGACGGCTCACGCAGATGCAGAAGATATAGTACGGCGGTGTGAGGGGTGCCAACGATATGGGAGAAAGGCTCATGTGCCGGCTCAAGAATTGAGGATGATCCCCATTACTTGGCCTTTCGCGGTCTGGGGGCTGGACATGGTCGGTCCCTTTAAAATGTCCTCCAACAAGAAAACTCACTTATTGGTGGCGGTTGATAAATTCACTAAATGGAATGAGGCGGAACCTGTGGGGGCTTGCGATGCGGAGACTGCGGTCAAATTTCTGAAGAAGCTGATTTTCCGTTTTGGATATCCACACAGTATCATCACGGACAATGGTACTAACTTGTCCCAAGGTGCGATGCTGGATTTCTGTCGCCGTGAACATATCCGGCTTGACATCTCTGCAGTTGCTCACCCGCAGTCAAACGGCCAGGCCGAGCGGGCGAATCAGGAAGTCTTGCGAGGGATCAAACCTCGGCTCATAATTCCCCTGGAAAGGACTCCAGGATGTTGGGTGGAGGAGTTACCTTCGGTATTATGGAGCATCCGGACCACCCCGAATCGGTCCACGGGTTTCACCCCTTTCTTTTTGCTCTATGGGGCAGAAGCCGTCCTCCCTACCGACATAAGGCATGATTCTCTTAGAGTCGCCGCATATGTGGAGCGAGACAACGAGATGGCGCGACAGGACTCTTTGGATGCCTTGGAAGAGGCACGTGACTTAGCGGCGGCTCGTTCGGCGATCTATCAGCAAGATCTGCGGCGTTATCATAGTCGCCGGGTGAAGAGTCGGACTTTCGAGGAAGGCGATTTGGTGCTTCGACTGATACAAGATCGGGCAGGCATGCACAAGCTTTCGCCCCCTTGGGAGGGGCCTTTCGTTGTCAGCAAGAACCTCCGCAATGGCTCTTACTACTTGATGGATCTTCGGCCTGATCGACCGACTACGGGGGCTGAGTCAACTCGCCCTTGGAATATTGCCCATTTGCGGCCTTACTACACTTGAGTTCTTAAAACACCATGCTTTGTAAGTTTTTCAGTTTCATTATGGAATAATATAATGTTTCCCTGACTTGGGGGCTTCTTTAAAAAATAAAAGAAGAAGCAATTTCAAGACATCCTGTTGCGACCTTATGAGCCGACAGAACATGCATTAAGGGTGGGTGCACGAGCTTTTTGACTCGCCTCCCCCTGTCGCGACCGTATGAGCCGACGAAACCTGCATTAAGGGTGTGCACGAGCTTTTTGACTCGCCTCCCCCTGTCCCGACCGTATGAGCCGACGAAACCTGCATTAAGGGTGGGTGCACGAGCTTTTTGGCTCGCCTCCCCCTGTCGCGACCGTATGAGCCGACGAAACATGCATTAAAGGTGGGTGCACGAGCTTTTTGGCTCGCCTCCCCCTGTCGCGACCGTATGAGCCGACGAAACCCGCATTAAGGGTGGGTGCACGAGCTTTCTGACTCGCCTCCCCCTGTCGCGACCGTATAAGCCGACGAAACCTGCATTAAGGGTGGGTGCACGAGCTTTCTGACTCGCCTCCCCCTGTCGCGACCGTATGAGCCGACGAAACCTGCATTAAGGGTGGGTGCACGAGCTTTCTGACTCGCCCCCCCCCTGTCGCGACCGTATGAGCCGACGAAACCTGCATTAAGGGTGGGTGCACGAGCTTTCTGACTCGCCCCCCCCTGTCGCGACCGTATGAGCCGACGAAACCTGCATTAAGGGTGGGTGCACGAGCTTTCTGACTCGCCCCCCCCTGTCGCGACCGTATGAGCCGACAAAATTACTCGTGTTATGATTTGACTTTGGAGATTTTTATCCTCGCTGCATATTCTTCGAAACTATTTGTAGTTCTTTTGTTTTCACAGATAATGTGTTCAAGGTTTCATCCTTGGCGGATTGAGCATTACAGGCGATTCTGATAAGGATTAACAAAATATTTTAAACCGCCTCAAAAGCGGTATAAGGGTTTTTTTGCAGAAGATGTCATCAAAAGATAGTACTGACTATTACATGGCTCTTGGGCCAAATTCAAGGAAAATCTATTCCGCTAAGTCCTGGCGTGAGCTCTGACCAGCTTCGATTTGTAAATCGCCCAAGACCCAATTGTATCTGGACAAAGAGGCAAAATCGTCTTCATCGGTCAAGATTGATGCCAGGTCTGCTTCCCAGTCGAAGGGATTCTTGGGTCGCCGAGGGATCAGGTTGGTCACCACGAAGGTTGGCGGGCTGATTTTCTTATTCTTATCATCGTAAGCCGCCTGATATTTTGTCAAGTCAAGGCTGGCGGCGAGTTGAGTGGCGGCCAGCCGAGAATCTTTGACAACCTTCTGGTAGTCTTCTTCCATGAACTCTGAGCCGTCATCTTTAAGCTGAGGGAAGCCGGCAGCTACTTCTTCCAAATTAATTTCCGGAGCATACGCCAAGCAGCGACTCAGAGCCGTCAGGACACCCTTCCGGGCGGCTGATCGGGTTAACTCGCCGATCTGGGGAGGAAGTGTGGATAGATATCCAAGCACCTTCTTGATGGAAGTTATGGGCTCTTTTGCACCTATCACGGCTTTGACGGTCAGCACGCTGCCTGTGTAGAGTTGTTCCGTTAGTGTATAGATCGCCTTCAGCATCAACACGCAGTCGTCTTGCAGATTGGTGACTCTCGAGCCTGGGATTGAATAACCGGTAAGTTAACATTAAGGAATTTGCTCAAGGAAGAGGATAAGATTGGAGAGTTAGGTAAAGCTTACCAAAGATGGCTTGTGTCATGTTGGAAATATGGCGCTTTAAGCCGGATAGCTCCTGCTGCACAGTTGCCAGCTTTGCTTCTGCTTTTTCGGCTCTCGTCAAAGCCGCGCTATGGTCAGCCCGAGTTCTTTCTAACTCGGCTTTGAGTTTTTCCAGTTCAACCAGAGCCAACTTATATTTGTCTTCCGACTGAGTTTGGGCATCTTGTTGGTTAGCCAAGTTTTTCCTTAAGTCGCCCAGGGCCAGTTCGGTCTGGGCAAGGCTTTCCTGTTCAAAATTTAAAACAAAGACAAGTCTCAGAATTATTGCAAGGCAATACCCCTGACACTTGGGGGCTAATGTATAATTTCTCAAGGGAAATTATACAGAAATCGAGACCCGGCTCATCATTTTACTGATGACCCGGCCCTTGGGGGTTACTGGTCGCGAAGCTTTTTCAAAGACCCGGCTCATCATTTTACTGATGACCCGACCCTTGGGGGTTACTAGTCGCGAAGCTTTTTCAAAGACTCGGCTCATCATTTTACTGATGACCCGACCCTTGGGGGTTACTGGTCGCGAAGTTTTTAAAAGACCCGGCTCATCATTTTACTGATGACCCGGCCCTTTGGGGTTACTGGAAATAATATAGAGTATAAAGTTTACCTCATGCTTGTTATTTAACATTTTTAGCAGATTCTTTTCCATCTCATAACTCGCTTCCAGGCGACTTGCGAAGCCAGAACAGAGTTCTTTAAACTCCAGACCTGCATAGTCAGAAAGTTTCGCCTTGGAAGGCCCAGACACGGGAATTGATGGAGAAGGGGATGCTATATGTTTGGAGAGGATTGTCGCTGCCGGCTTGGAGGAACCAAAACCAGTAATGACTACAGCATCTGGGTCATCAGCTGTTGCCATTACGACCGGTGATCTAGGGACATCCGTTGATCCTTTGGGCGACTCAGGAAGGTCCGCTTGAATTGTCGGCTCGTCTTGACTCGGATCTTCTTGAGTCGGAGTAGCTTTCCTTGGAAGCTCAGAAGTGGCGTCAGGGATTGATCCACTGGTCTTCCTCTTTTTGGCTTGCGCCCTAATGAAAGAGATAGGTGTGTTAAAAAATTAAAAAGAGTGCTATTCTCAAGGATCAGGGCAAGAAACTTACCCCGGGACTCGGATCATTGGTGGAAGGGTCGACATCACTGAGTCGCCAGAAGTAGGGGGAGAATCCTGCAGAATTTGTACATCGACAATACAGGCGGGTTACGACTGTGATCCAAAGCAGCATGAACAATGGTTGCTCAAATAAAAAAAGAGAGGAGGTACCTTGCTTGGTCTTCTTTTGTTCGTTGTTGGCAAGCCAGGTGTTAGGTCGCCGGAATGACTTCGCGTTTTCCGTTTCGAGGCGTGTTGCGTTTTCTTCAGTAAGAAATTTGGGTCCAAATGGGCATTTGGATGTGAGAGAGGTACTTTCCCACATATTCGCCGGGCCGGCTTAGGTGGAGAAGGAGATGAATCGGAGGAGACAGAAATTACCTCGACAGAGTCTTCATGGCTTTCGTTATCTTCATTCTATTATAAGAGGAGTGAGAGATAAATAAAGGTTAAAAGTGATAGGTGGCGAGTGAAAATGAGGACGGATTGGTACCTCTGAGAGTGCGTCGCCAGCTTGAGATTCGTCGACTTCAGATGGCTCGGCCGCAGTGGATTTACCTTTGCCCTTGTTTTTCTTGGAAGGCGGCTTAGTACTCTTCATGGCTTGTTTCTTAGGTCTCCTAGACCAGAACTTGTCGCCTTTCTGGAAAGGGTATGGCATGAAGTCATGATGGCAGTAAAACAGATGGAATAAAAGGTTGAGGGCGAGGTAGCTTTGGTTACCTTGGGTGCCGGGTTAATCTTGCAGAAAGGCTTAAGGCCGATTTGGCCGCATTTTGCTGCAGGTTCGCCGGTCAGTTTCCTGATGATGGCGACGATGTCTTTTTCTGTTAATGCTGTGTGGAAATAGCATTGGGGATGATCCAAAGTGCCGTCAAAGTCGCACATCAGCCCATCTCGGCGACTCAGAGGAAGGATCCGCCATTCGACCCAGCAGCGGATCAGGTCAACCCCGGTGAGACCGTTGTTCGTCAAGGATCTCAACTCTGACAGAATTGGGATGAAGTCCGACTCTTCTTCCTCGGTGAGCTTGCCAGGGAGCTTAAAATTGACCGGAAGGCGGGTTGGCCTGTAGCCCAGAAGTTTGTTCTCGCCAGCAGGGGATGTTTCTTTGCAGTAAAACCAAGATTCACTCCAGCCTTTGGGGTGGCTAGGCATAGTGAGTGAAGGAAACGGACTGTCCCTGCGACGCTGGACGTTGACCCCGCCAAGTTCCAAACTGGGGCCATTGTGGAATTCCGTCTGGCGATTCAGGTGGAAAAAGTACCAAAACAGAAGGACGGAAGGCTCGATCCGCAAATAAACTTCGCAAAGGACTTGGAATTGACTTAGGTTGCTTATGGAATTGGGTCCCAAATCCTGGAGTCGGACATTCATGAAGTTCAGAGCGTCCCTAAGGAATTTAGATCCGGGCGGCTTAAAACCCCGTTCCAAGTGTTCCACAAAAACTACTATCTCCCCTTCCTTGGGGTTGGGGAGGTCTTCTCCTAACCCGGTGCGCCATCCAATAACGTCTTGAGGATCCAAGCAGCCCGTTTTCACGTAATTCGCCAAAACAGCATCATCGACTTTGGTAGGAAGCCAATCGCTCTTGAAAACGGCACCCATGCTATAAATAGGTAAGAATATGGTATTACATGTCTCAAACATTTACTATGTGAATTGGGATCAGCTCTTGCTTAACCCGCCGGACTGGGAGGCCGGGTTGGGCTGATGTGGCGACCTATCGGAGCAGGGCTATACTCAGAAGCGACGCTACTGTGGGTGGTAAAATTTATTCTTTCCGAAACACTAAGGGAAGGACGAAGTTTCCAAACAACTTTTTACAAACAGTGAAAGAGGAATGGATCTGTTCAACAGATATAAAAACTTACGGACATGGCTAAAACATGAACGATGTGTGATCAGGGTGATGCCCCATGTTTGAAGAAACTGGCGTATTTGGAAAATTCGCAAGAGTACAGATGGATAAGACTATTCAAGACACTGGGTGCCCTAATGGCGCTCGGACTAATCAGTTCGAGGGTAATAGATGGTTGCGAGCGGAAGGTTTCGGAAGCATGGCAATGGCGGGAGCATGAATAAGAAATAAATCTACTCTTAAAAGAAGGGGAAACAGTGGCCTAACCTGAAGATCTTGGTCGAAGAAGACCGGCGGTGACGGAGGCTGTTGGAGAACTGCAGGGACCCTCGGCGGCGGCGGAGCCTGGCAACGGCGACGGCTTGCGGGCGGCGCCGGAGCTCCTCGAGCGGCGATGGCTTGTGGGCGACGCCGGAGCTCCTCGAACGGCGACGGCGTGCGGGCAGCACTGGAGTTCTTCGGACGGGGGCGGAGTTTGCAGCCGGTGGTGAAACCCTCGGGAAGCGGTGCATTTTCCTGTTGCGATAATGGGGGAGGGCTGACGAGACTGGTAGGTGGCCGGTGTCAGCCCTGTCCCTTCCACCTATTTATCAGGATGGGCGCGGGGATCGAGGCGCCGTGAGCGGGAACCGTCGAGGAAGGAAAGATTCGCCATGATGACGTCCGAAAATTTTGGGATAATGATGCACTAAAAGATCCGTTGGGATTGTGTTGGAGTTCCCGAAAATCGAGGGCTAAGGAAAGTGTTGACGGGAAATGCATTGGCGGCTCAAAGACTTTTTCCGGTACCAGTTGGCGAGTTAAAATTTCTGGCGTATGGAGAAATACAGAGGAGTGAATCACCTTCAACTAAAACGGAAGCATTGGCATGAAGATTCAAGTCAATTTGGGGCCTAATGTTGGGGATATTGCCTATTAAGTGACCCGCCGGATATGGGCCGGGTTACTAGTAAGGCGATTCATCCTTTAGGGCTAGTTGGGCCTCAGCCTGGGCAGTTCAAAGTCGCAGGATGGTTATGACTTATGGAAGGTCTCTGGGTTTTGCAAGACGGCGACTTAGAGACCGCGGTGGTCACGATTTGTAAAGAGGAAGGGACTCTTGTAAACCCTAAGGCTTCGACCTATATATAAAGGCGAGTCTAGAGGGGGAGAGAGGGGTTAGAAATCATCGAGTGCTAGGTAAGGCGAGTTACGCCTTTCTTGTAATCGAATCCACATCAATACACGCCAAGCAGGACGTAGGCTTTTACCTCCACGCGAGGGGCCGAACCTGGGTAAATCGCCGTGTCTCTCCCGCCTAACCCCTTTGAGTCGCCACCAAGGTGCGATGGCTCCAGTACTAAGTCCTTTCACGAGGACATCTGCCGTGACAAAACCACGACACCGTAGGAATTTTATCTTCTTGTTCCGATGATTTTCAACTTCACTCTGAAATTGCTTGAACTTTTCAAATGTTTCAGACTTGTACTTCATTAAGTAGACATAACCATATCTACTCAAATCGTCAGTGAAGGTGAGAAAAGAACGATATCCGTCGCGTGCCTCCACGCTCATCGGACCGCACACATCGGTATGTATGATTTCCAACAAGTCACTTGCACGCTCCATTGTTCCGGAGAACGGAGTTTTAGTCATCTTGCCCATGAGGCATGGTTCGCACGTGTCAAGTGAATCAAAGTCAAGTGACTCCAAAAGTCCATCCGCATGGAGTTTCTTCATGCGCTTTACACCAATATGACCTAAGCGGCAGTGCCACAAAAATATGGCGCTATCATTGTTGACTCTAACTCTTTTGGTCTCAATGTTATGTATGTGTGTATCACTATCAAGTTTCAATATGAACAATCCTCTCACATTGGGTGCATGACCATAAAAGATGTTACTCATAGAAATAGAACAACCTTTATTCTCTAACTTAAAAGAGTAACCGTCTCGCAATAAACAAGACCCAGATATAATGTTCATGCTCAACGCAGGCACTAAATAACAATGATTCAAGTTCATAACTAATCCTGATGGTAAATGAAGTGAAACTGTGCCGACGGCGATTGCATCAACCTTGGGACCATTTCCTACACGCATCGTCACTTCATCTTTCGCCAGCCTTCGTCTATTCCGCAGTTCCTGTTTCGAGTTGGAAATATGAGCAACAGAACCGGTATCGAATACCCAGGCACTACTACGAGAGCCGGTTAAGTACACATCAATAACATGTATATCAAATATACCAGATACTTGGGGCAATTGCGCTTCCAGTGACCCATACCCTTGCAATAGTAACACTCTGTTTCAGGCTTAGGTCCAGCTTTGGGTTTCTTCGTCGGATTGGAAACACGCTTGCCGCTCTTCTTTGAATTACCCTTCTTGCCTTTGCCATTTCTCTTGAAACTAGTGGTCTTATTCACCATCAACACTTGATGCTCTTTACGGAGTTCAGGCTCTGCGACTTTCAGCATCGCAAACAATTCGTCGGGAGACTTGTTCATCCCTTGCATGTTGTAGTTCAACACAAATCCTTTATAGCTTGGCGGCAGTGATTGAAGGATTCTGTGAGTGATAGCCTCTTGCGGGAGTTCAATTCCCAGCTCAGCTAGACGGTTTGAGTACCCACACATTTTGAGCACATGTTCACTGACAGACGAGTTCTCCTCCATCTTGCAAGCATAGAATTTATCGGAGGTCTCATACCTCTCGATCCGGGCATTCTTCTGAAAGATAAACTTCAACTCCTGGAACATCTCAAATGCTCCATGACGCTCAAAGCAACGTTGAAGTCCCGGTTCTAAGCCATACAAGACTGCACATTGAACTACTGAGTAGTCCTCCTTACGTGCTAACCAAGCGTTCTTAACATCCTGGTCAGCCGTAGCGGGTGGTTCATCTCCTAGTGCAGCATTAAGGACATAATCCTTCTTCCCAGCTTGTAAGATTAGCTTAGGATTACGAGCCCAGTCTACAAAGTTGCTTCCATCATCTTTCAACTTAGCTTTCCCTAGCAACTTATTAAAATTCAGGGTGACTGTCGCGTGAGCCATGATCTACAACACAAATATATTCAAAGTGGACTTAGACTATGTTCAAGGTAATTAGAGTTTAACTTAATCAAATTACTCGCTAAACTCCCACTCAAAAAGTACATCTCTCTAGTCATTTGAGTGGTTCATGATCCACTTACACTAGCTCAAGTCCGATCATCACGTGAGTTGAGTATAGTTTCAGTGGTAAGCATCCCTATGCTAATCATATCATCTATATGATTCATGATCGACCTTTCGGTCTCATGTGTTCCGAGGCCATGTCTGCACATGCTAGGCTCGTCAAGCTTAACCCGAGTGTTCCGCGTGCGCAACTGTTTTGCAACCGTTGTATGTGAACGTTGAGTCTATCACACCCGATTATCACGTGGTGTCTCGAAACGACGAACTATAGCAACCGTGCACATTCGGGGAGAACACAATTTCGTCTTGAAATTTTAGTGAGAGATCACCTCATAATACTACCATCATTCTAAGCAAAATAAGGTGCATAAAAGGATTAACATCACATGCAATTCATAAGTGACATGATATGGCCATCATCACGTGCTCCTTGATCTCCATCACCAAAGCACCGGCACGATCTTCTTGTCACCGGTGCCACACCATGATCTCCATCAACGTGTCGCCATCGGGGTTGTCGTGCTACTCATGCTATTACTACTAAAGCTACATCCTAGCAAAATAGTAAACGCATCTGCAAGCACAAACGTTAGTATAAAGACAACCCTATGGCTCCTGCCGGTTGCTGTACCATCGACGTGCAAGTCGATATTATCTATTACAACATGATCATCTCATACATCCAATATATCACACCACATCATTGTCCATATCACATCACAAGCATACCCTGCAAAAACAAGTTAGACGTCCTCTAATTTTGTTGTTGCATGTTTTACGTGGTGACCATGGGTATCTAGTGCCGAACGGACGGCACCTCCGCGTTCAGCACACGTACAGCTCGACGATGATCTCGGCCTTCTTGATCCAGCAAGAGAGACGGAGAGGTAGATGAGTTCTCCGGTAGCGTGACGGCGCTCCGGAGGTTGGTGGTGATCTTATCTCAGCAGGGCTCTGCCCGAGCTCCGCAGAAACGCGATCTAGAGGTAAAACCGTGGAGATATGTGGTCGGGCTGCCGTGGCAAAGTTGTGTCAAATGAGCCCTAAAACCTCCGTATATATAGGGGGAAGAGGGGGAGCCTTGCCTTGGGGTCCAAGGACCCCCAAGGACTTCGGCCGAGCCAAGGGGGGCAACCCTCCCCTTCCAAACCGAGTCCAACTAGGTTTGGAAGGAGGAGTCCTTCCCCCTTTTCCCACCTCCTCTTTTTTTTCTCTTTGATTTTCTTCCTATGGCGCATAGGCCCTTCTTGGGCTGTCCCACCAGCCCACTAAGGGCTGGTGCGCCACCCCCAAGGCCTATGGGCTTCTCCGGGGTGGATTGCCCCCCCAAGTGAACACCCGGAACCCATTCGTCATTCCCGGCACATTCCCGGTAACTCCAAAAACCTTCCGATAATCAAATGAGGTCATCCTATATATCAATCTTCGTTTCCGGACCATTCCGGAAACCCTTGTGACGTTCGTGATCTCATCCGGGACTCCGAACAACATTCGGTAACCAACCATATAACTCAAATACGCATAAAACAACATCGAACCTTAAGTGTGCAGACCCTGCGGGTTCGAGAACTATGTAGACATGACACGAGAGACTCCTCGATCAATATCCAATAGCGGGACCTGGATGCCCATATTGGATCCTACATATTCTACGAAGATCTTATCGTTTGAACCTCAGTGCCAAGGATTCATATAATCCCGTATGTCATTCCCTTTGTCCTTCGGTATGTTACTTGGCCGAGATTCGATCGTCAGTATCCGCATACCTATTTCAATCTCGTTTACCGGCAAGTCTCTTTACTCGTTCCGTAATACAAGATCCCGCAACTTACACTAAGTCACATTGCTTGCAAGTCTTGTGTGTGATGTTGTATTACCGAGTGGGTCCCGAGATACCTCTCCGTCACACGGAGTGACAAATCCCAGTCTCGATCCATACTAACTCAACGAACACCTTCGGATATACCTGTAGAGCATCTTTATAGTCACCCAGTTACGTTGCGACATTTGATACACACAAAGCATTCCTCCGGTGTCAGTGAGTTATATGATCTCATGGTCATAGGAACAAATACTTGACAAGCATAAAATAGTAGCAACAAAATGGCACGATCAATATGCTACGTCTATTAGTTTGGGTCTAGTCCATCACGTGATTCTCCCAATGACGTGATCGAGTTATCAAGAAACAACACCTTGTTCATAATCAGAAGACCTTGACTATCTTTGATCAACTGGCTAGCCAACTAGAGGCTTCCTAGGGACAGTGTTTTGTCTATGTATCCACACATGTATATAAGTCTTCATTCAATACAATTATAGCATGGATCATAAACGATTATCTTGATACAGGAATTATAATAATAACTATATTTATTATTGCCTCTAGGGCATAATTCCAAGGGGGGGAAGGAATCCAACCGTTACCCCCACTAACAGCCCGACTGGAGCGGTGCTACCGCTGCTCGGAGCGGTACTACCGCTCCCAAAACGTTGATGACGAGATAATGTATATACTTCTCGCTCCTCGTTGGTTACCTCAAGGGGAAGGTGGAGATGTAGTGAGCAACAAGTTTTCCCTTACACGGAGACTGTAAGGTTTATCGAACCAGGAGGACTCCGAGGATCAACAAGTAGATGTATCCTACCCTGGCGCTAGCAGAATACGTGAACCTGCACACACACAAATAATTTTGCTCCCAACGAGTACACAGAGGTTGTAAATCTCTCTGGCCTTGTAGTTTGCAAAGGATCAAAACACAAGCGGGAAAAGTGATAGTGATTGCAACAGAAAAGTAAATGAAAGCAGTAAATGACGGAGGTGTAAGCAATGGTGGTGATATGGACCGGAGTCACATGATGTTCACTAGTGATGTCTCTCTCCCAAAAGGCGATAAACAACTATGCTTGGGTGAACAAATTACAGTTGGGCAATTGACAGAATTATGAACGCACCGCAATGCTAATTATGCTACTTGAAAGTTAGAGGCTCAATAGTAATGGGCAATACGCCAAGACAAGTAGGCATTTATTCATCAACATCTACTTACTAATCATCCAGCTTGATATATCTATCCAGAACATATTGTTGGAAATATGCCCTAGAGGCAATGATAAATAGTTATTATTATATTTCCTATTTAAAGATAATCGTTTATTATCCATGGTATAATTGTATTGAATGAAAACATAGATACATCTGTGGATACATAGACAAAACAATGTCCCTAGCAAGCCTCTAGCTGGCTAGCTAATTGATCAAGGATAGTCAAGGTTTTCTGACTATGTGCAAAGTGTTGTTGCTAGATAACTGGATCACATCATTAGGAGAATCATGTGATGGACTAGACCCAAACTATGAACGTAGCATATTGATCGTGTCATTTTATTGCTATAGTTTTCTGCGTGTCAAGTATTTGTTCCTATGACCATGAGATCATATAACTCACTGGCACCGAAGGAATACCTTGTGTGCATCAAACATCACAACGTAACTAGGTGACTATAAAGGTGCTCTACAGGTATCTCTGAAGGTGTCCGTTGAGTTAGTATGGATCAAGACTGGGATTTGTCACTCCGTGTGACGGAGAGGTATCTCGGGGCCCACTCGGTAATACAACATCACACACAAGCCTTGCAAGCAATGTGACTAAGTGTAAGTCACGTGATCTTGTATTACAAAACGAGTAAAGAGACTTGCCGGTAACGAGATTGAAATAGGTATGCGGATACCGACGATCGAATCTCAGGCAAGTAACATACCGAAGGACAAAGGGAATGACATACGGGATTATATGAATCCTTGACACTGAGGTTCAACCGATAAGATCTTCGAAGAATATGTAGGATCCAATATGGGCATCCAGGTACCGCTATTGGATATTGACCGAGGACTGCCTCGGGGCATGTCTACATAGTTCTCGAACCCACAGGGTCTGCACACTTAAGGTTCGGCGATGTTTTAGTATAGTTGAGTTATATGTGTGGTTACTGAATGTTGTTTGGAGTCCCGTATGAGATCACGGACGTCCTAAGGGTTTCTGGAATACTCCCAAGACGAAGATTGATATATAGGATGACTTCATTTGGTTACTGGAAGGTTTTCGGGCATTACCGGGATTGTACCGGGAGTGACGAATGGGTTCCGGATGTTCACCAGGAGGGGGGCAACCCACCCGGGGGAAGCCCAAAGTCCCTAGGGGTGGCGCACCAGCCCTTAGTGGGCTGGTGGGACAGCCCAAAGGGACCTATGCACCAAGAAAGAAAAACCAAAGAAAAAAAAGGTGGGAAGGAAGAGAAGGACTCCACTTTCCAATCCTAGTTGGACTAGGATTGGAGTAGGACTCCTCCTCCTCCCTGGCCGGCGCACCCTTGAGGGCTTGGCCCTCAAGTTAAGCCTCCCCCTCCCTCCTATATATATAGTGGTGATTTAGGGCTGATTTGAGACAACTTTTGTCATGTGCAACTCAGATCTAGACACCATAGTTTTACCTCTAGATCGTATTTCTGCGGACCTCGGGCGGAGCCGTGCAGGAGTAGATCCTTAACAACCACCGGAGCGCCGTCACGATGCCGGAGAACTCATCTACTTCTCTGTCTTACTTGCTGGATCAAGAAGGCCGAGATCATCGTCGAGGTGTACGTGTGCTGAACGCGGAGGTGCCATCCGTTCGGCACTAGATCAGAGCGGATCGTGGGACGGATCGCGGGACGGTTCATGGGACGGTTCGCGGGGCGGATCGAGGGATGTGAGGACGTTCCACTATAGCAACCGCGTTTCTTAACGCTTCCTGCTGTGCGATCTACAAGGGTACGTAGATCCAAATCTCCTCTCGTAGATGGACATCACCATGATAGGTCTTCGTGTGCGTAGGAATTTTTTTGTTTCCCATGCAACGTTCCCCAACACAACCTGTTGGTATTAAGTTGTGAGCCCCACCCAAAGTGTAAACTCAAAGCAACGGACAACTGCATTAACGAACTATGCATAAGGTAAACAATCCTTGCAACCGTGGTCACAAGCACCGTTGTTTTATCCCTCACGGCAACAACACATCCCCTATTCTCATGTTTCTGTCACTGAAGCTAGACATCAGGGGGCATGAACCCACAATCATGCATAACGCTCCCTCTTGGAGTTACAATCTACTACTCGGCCAAAGCAATACAAAGCAACGGAGAACATGCATGAATCACTAAAGAACATAATATAAAAGGACAATCAAATATATAACTCATAACAATCTGAACATAATCTCATAATCCATCGGATCCCAACAAACCGAGCATAGCAATAGCATGAAAATTACATAGATGCCTTGATCATGTAGGGCAGCTCATAAGGGCTAATCATTGAAGAACAAGATTGGAGAGAAGACATCACATAGCTACTGGTCATGGACTCATGGACCAAGGAGGACTACTCACTGCACGTCCGGGAAGCATCCAAGGCGGTGGAGAAGCTCCCAGAGGTCAATCCTCCATCCGACAGGGTGCCGGGAAAAGGTCTCAACGCTCCCCATCTCGGAAGCGCTGCGGCGGCGGAACGATGTAGAAATTCACGATTCTGGATCCCCTATAAGGTTTTCCTCGTCGAGGGGTAAATATAGGCGACAGGGGGGCACCGGAGGGCGTGGGACCCACCTGGGCGGCCTCTCGGTGCGGCCCGGGGGTGGGTCGCGCCCACAGGTCGCCTGGGCGGCCCCTAGCCCCCCTCTGTCCCCCTTTCGTGCTTCGTGAAGCTTCTGGTGCGCTGATTTTTATTTATTTTTCTCGGGATTTTTGGGGCTCCGGAAAATTGGGTAAAAGCCCCTGCAAAAAAGACATCAACAGACAGAAACTAGCACTAGGTGCACTGCGTTAGTAGGTCAGTCCAAATATGTGTAAAAAGATATAAAAGTGTAGCATAACATATAACAATGTCACCCAAAAGATCATGCAACAAGCAGAAATTATAGATACGTTTGGGACGTATCAAACGTCCGAGGGAGCGGTGCTACCTCTTGAGCTTGCGTTGGTTTTTCCCTTGAAGAGGAAAGGGTGATGCAGCACAGTAGCAGTAAGTTTTTCCCTCAGTTTGAGAACCAATGTATCAATCCAGTAGGAGTATCAAGATGAGGCACCAATGTACCTGCGCAAAAACAAAAAAACTTGCACCCAACACTATAAAGGGGTTGTCAATCCCTGCACAATTACTTGCAAGGTGAGATCTGAAGGTGGAAAGTGCAACAAAGTAAAAGTGTAGAGCTGAAAATTTGATGTGAAGTAGACCCGGGGGCCATAGTGTTCACTAGAGGCTTCTCTCATGATAGCAAGTATTACGGTGGGTGAACAAATTACTGTCGAGCAATTGATAGAATCGCACAAAGTCATGATGATATATAAGGCAATGATCATACATATAGGCATCACGTCCGAGACAAGTAGACTGATACTGTCTACATCTACTACTATTACTCCACACATCGACCGCTATCCAGCATGCATCTAGTGTATTGAGTTCATAACAAACAGAGTAACGCCTTAAGCAAGATGACATGATGTAGAGGGATAAATTCATGCAATAGATATAAACCCCATCTTTTTACCCTTGATGGCAAGAACACAATGCGTACCTCGCTACCCCTTCTGTCACTGGGTGAGGACACCGCATGGTATGAACCCAAAACCAAGCACTTCTCCCACTGCAAGAATTATAGATCAAGTTGGCCAAACGAAACCCACAACTCGAAGAGAATTACAAGGATACGAAATCATGCATATAAGAGATCAGAGGAAACTCAAATAATATTCATAATCTGATCATAAATCCACAATTCATCGGATCTCGACACACACACCGCAAAAGAAGATTACATCGGATAGATCTCCATGAAGATCATGGAGAACTTTCTATTGAAGATCCAAGAGAGAGAAGAAGCCATCTAGCTACTAGTTATTGACCCGAAGGTCTGTGGTGAACTACTCACGCATCATCGGAGAGGCAATGGTGTTGATGAAGAAGCCCTCTGTGTCTGAATCCCCCCTCCGACAGGGCACCAGAACGGTCCCCAGATGGGATCTTGCGGAGACAGAAGCTTGCGGTGGTGGAAAAGTATTTTCGTGGCTCTCTCTGGTGGTTTTGGATTTTTAGAGAACTTATAGGCGAAAGAAGTAGGGCAAAGGAGCCACGGGGGCCCCACAAGCCTGCTAGGCACGCCCCCCAGGACGCGGCTAGGGGGCTTGTGACCTCCCCCGGGGTCCTTTGCCTTGGTTCTCAAGTCCCCTGCATATCTTCTGTTATGGAAAAAATCATTCCACATGTTTTATTCCGTTTGGACTCTGTTTAATATTCTTCGCTGAAAAAGGTCAAAAACACGAAAAAACAGAAACTCGCACTTGGCACTGAGTTAAAAGGTTAGCCCCAAAAAGATATAAAATAGCATATTCATGCATACAAAACATCCAAAGTTGACAAGATAATAGCATGGAACCATAAAAAATTATAGATACGTTGGAGACGTATCAAGCATCCCCAAGCTTAACTCCTGCACGTCCTCGAGTAGGGAAGTGATAAAGACTGAATTTTTGATGTGGAATACTACATAACATATTTTTCCTTTGTAACTTCTTTCTTGTGGCATGAACGTTCAGATCCATAAGATTCAAAACTATAGTTTACTATTAACATGAAAACAATAATACTTCAAGTATACTTGCAAAGTGATCATGAACTTTTGAAATAACAAGGCCAAAGAAAGTTATCCCTACAAACTCATATAGTCTGGCTATGCTCCATCATCCCCACACAACGAATTTAAATCATACACAACCCTCGTATTGGCCAAGTAATTGTTTTCGCACTCTTACTTCCTCAAACTTTTTCAACTCTCACGCAATACATGAGCGTAAGCCATGGATATAGCACTATAGGTGAAATAGAGTGTGGTGGAGGTTGTGAGGCAAAAAGGAGGAGATGGTCACATCGAATCGGCGTATCAAAGGGCTATGGAGATGCCCATCAATAGATATCAATGTGAATGAGTAGGGATTACCATACAACGGATGCACTTAGAGATATAAGTGTGTGAAAGCTCAAAAGGACGATTAGTGGGTGTGCACCCAATTTGCTTGCTCACGAAGACCTAGGGCAATTTTAAGGAAGCCCATGATTGGAATATACAAGCCAAGTTATATAATGAAGATTTCCACTAGTAAATGGAAGTGTCAAAACAAGAGACTCTCAATCATGAAGAACATGGTGCTATTTTGAAGCACAAGTGTGGAAAAATATAGTAGCATTGTCGCTTCTCTCTTTTTCTCTTTTTTCACTAGTGGAAAACGGGCCTTTGGCCTAGACCCTTTAGTTCCGGCCTGCCTCTGGGCCGGGACTAAAGGCCCGGCCACGTCGCCCCAATTCGCAATGCCTCCCTCGAGGCTTTAGTCCCGGCCCGTAAGGAACCTTTAGTCCCGGTTCGTGTCCCAAACCTGGACTAAAGGGCTACGCGGTTGGCAGCCCGCATGTGCGCCACCTTTAGTCCCGGTTTGTGTCTCAAACCGGGAGGCAGCACGCATGTGCGCCACCTTTAGTCCCGGTTTGTGTCTCAAACCGGGACTAAAGTCCTCTGCCTATATATAGCACAGCCCCCCTCTCCCCTCTTCCTTGCATTTTTCTTGGATGGAGGATTGTGGGTGGGTGCTTGCTCTCCACTTTTTTTGATGCACTAGAGGTGTTTGTTGAAATGTGTGTTAGAGCGATGCCGCTTCAGTTCACCGAACACAACTACGATATGAGATGCCTGAGCCACTCTTAAACCTCTTCCTCTTTATTTCTACTTATTCTAAAAGGTTAGCAACTATATTTCCTCGTTTAGACCGTGCGGTACTAATTTTTAGGATCGTGATTGTATTTGATATATTGTCGTATAACACATATGAGCTATCCATGGATGTACGGTGATCGACGCACATCCACTTACACAGAAGGTGTGCATTCTTTTCGAGATGCAGCCGATGCAAACAAGCATGGTGGTGGCTATATGTTTTGTCCATGTGTTGAATGTCGGAATGAGAAGGATTACACTTCCTCAAGAGTCATTCAGAGCCACCTGATTCGGTCCGGTTTTATGTCGGGCTATAATGTTTGGACCAAGCACGGATAAAGAGGGGTTATGATGGAAGACGACGATGAAGAAGAAGAGAACGATGATGACAACTACCGATCTATGTTCCCTGAGTATGCTGATACCGCAATGGAAGACAATGAAGAAGAAGATCAGGATGAAGAACGGGAACCAGATGTGCCCGCTGATGCTCTTGGCCGGGTCATTTCTGATGCACGGCGAGGTTGCGACACAGAAAAGGAGAGGTTGCAGTTCGAGCAGATGTTACAGGACCACAACAAATTGTTGTACCCAACTTATGAAGATGGCGAGAAGAAGTTGGGTAGCACACAGGAATTGGTGAAGTGGAAGGCAGAGACCGGTGTGACTGACTCGTCATTCGAAAAGTTGCTGGTACTGATGAAGAAGATGCTTCCAAGAAAGAACGAATTGCCCGCCAGCACGTACGAAGCAAAGAAGCTTGTCTGCCCTCTAGGATTAGACGTGCAGAAGATACATGCATGCCCTAATGACTGCATCCTCTACCGCGGTGAGAAGTACGAGAATATGGATAAATGCCCGGTATGCACTGCATTGCGGTATAAGATCAGAAAAGATGATCCTGGTGATATTGAGGGCGAGCCACCCAGGAAGAGGGTTCCTACCAAGGTGATGTGGTATGCTCCTATAATACCACGGTTGAAACGTCTGTTCAGAAATAAAGATCATGCGAATTTGTTGCGACGGCACATGGAAGATCGTATGAAAGACGATAAGTTGAGGCACACCGCTGATGGTCGGCAGTGGAGAAAAATCGAGAGAGAGTTCTCGAGATTTACAGCTGACGCAAGGAACTTATGGTTAGGTCTGAGTACAGATGGCATGAATCCTTTTGGGGAGCAGAGTTGCAGTCACAGCACCTGGCCCGTTACTCTATGTATCTACAACCTTCCTCCTTGGTTGTGCATGAAGCGGAAGTTCATTATGATGCCAGTGCTTATACAAGGTCCAAAGCAACCCGGCAACGATATTGATGTGTACCTAAGGCCATTAGTTGATGAACTTTTACAGCTGTGGGCCGAACCAGGTGTACGTGTGTGGGACGAGCACAAACAAGAGGAATTTGACCTTCGAGCGTTGCTTTTCGTAACCATCAATGATTGGCCTGCTCTTAGTAACATTTCAGGAGAGTCAAACAAGGGATACAATGCATGCACGCACTGTTTGGATCAGACAGAAAGTATATATCTCGACAACTGTAGGAAGAATGTGTATCCGTACAATCGTCGTTTTCTTCCGCCCAAGCATCCCTTAAAGAAAAAAGGCAAGCATTTCAATGGCAAGGCAGAACCCCGGGGGAAGCCTGTCATTCGTACTGGTGCTGAAGTATTTGATATGGTCAAAGATTTAAAAGTAATCTTTGGAAAGGGTCCTGGCAGCCAACCTGTTCCTAACGGCCCTGATAAGCGCGTACCCATGTGGAAGAAGAAATCTATATTTTGGGAGCTACCCTACTGGGAAGTCCATGAGGTCCGCTCGGCAATCGACGTGATGCACCTAACGAAGAATCTCTGCGTGAATATTCTAGGCTTCCTGGGCTTGTATGGGAAGTCAAAAGATACACCGGAAGCATGGGAGGACCAGGAACATCATAAAGGAAGAGATGGCATGCATCCAGGGCAGTTTCAAGGGCGTGCCAGCTACGCTCTTACTAAGGAAGAGAAGGAAATCTTCTTTGAAGTACTTTTCAGTATCAAGGTCCGGACTGGCTTCTCGTCGAATATAAAGGGACTCGTAAATATAAAAGACAAAAAATTCCAAAACCTAAAGTCTCATGACTGCCACGTGCATTGAGGGGAATTCTACCGGAAAATGTTCGCCTGGCAATTGTGAAGGTATGTGCATTCCTGAATGCAATTTCTCAGAAGGTAATCGATCGAGAAAGTCTATCAGGGTTACAGATAGATGTGGTCCAATGTCTGGTCAGCTTTGAGTTGTTGTTCCCGCCATCCTTCTTCTATATAATGACACACCTCCTAGTTCACCTAGTCGAAGAGATTAGAATTCTCGGTCCTGTGTTTCTACACAATATGTTCCCCTTCGAGAGGTTCATGGGAGGCTTAAAGAAATATGTTCGTAACCGTGCTAGGCCAGAAGGAAGCATCTCCAAGGGCTATGGAACAGAGGAGGTCATTGAGTTTTGTGTGGACTTTCTTCCTGACCTTAAGCCGATTGGTGTTCCTGAATCTCCGTATGAGGGTAGGCTGACAGGAAAAGGCACACTAGGAAGGAAAGCAAAAGTATGTATGGACGGGCATTCTTTCTCTCAAGCACACTACACAGTTCTACACAATTCCACCGTGGTGGCTCCGTATATCGTGAGACACAAGAATATTCTACGCTCCGAAAACCCAGGGAAGGCTGACTCTTGGATTAAAGGGGAACACGAGAAGACTTTCGGCAGTTGGTCGCAGACACATCTCATGAATGACAACACCGTTGAAGATGAGCTGTACTGTTTGGCCAGGCCACCATCTTCGACTATATGTACTTTCCAAGGGTATGAGATAAATGGGAGTACATTTTACATGGTTGCCCAAGATAAAAAGAGCACCAACCAAAATAGTGGTGTCCGCTTTGATGCAACAGACGAGAATGGGCACTGTTTGGAAACATATTACGGGTACATAGAGGAGATATGGGAACTTGACTATGGACCTACTTTTATGATCCCTTTATTTTGGTGCAAATGGGTGGAGCTGACAGGAGGCGGGTTAGTTGTAGACCAAAAGTACGGCATGACAACAGTGGATCTTAACAATCTTGCGTACATGGACGAACCATTTGTCCTAGCCAATGATGTCGCTCAGGTTTTCTATGTGAAGGACATGTCTACATTAACGAGAAAAAGAAATCAGCAAAAGAAGATATCATCCGATGAGCCAAAACGCCACATAGTTCTTTCAGGGAAAAGAAACATCGTGGGAGTAGATGACAAGACAGACATGTCAGAAGATTATAATAAGTTTCATGAAATTCCGCCCTTCAAAGTGAAAACTGACCCAAGCATCCTACTGAATGATGAAGATTCTCCATGGCTATGACCCAGAAGAAAACAGAAATAATAGATAGGAAGATTGGTGCAATAATGTAATAATGTATTAAACCTTTTATGTAATGCATGTATGGAACGTACTAAATTTCAAACACTTTTCATTTTCATATTATCCATGTAAGAGATGAGTTCCCGTTCGAAACCCTGATACTTCGAGAGAGATTGTCCATTTTGTACACGAAGTGCATCCAGTTTTTGTCGTAGCCCTCTCAACTTTTTAACACATGCTATGTGGGTGAAATGATGATAGCATGCCAACTTTCAACATTTTCAGAGTTCATTTGTAGTGGCTTTCAATTTCAGGGTCAACTTGCTCAAAAAAAATAAGTAAATCCACAAAATATACCAAATGAAGTCAGAAATTGTTGAAATTTTGTGCTGTGCCTTTAAATGGTGCATTTTGAACACACAAAAAGTATGGAGTTCAAATAAGTTCACAAAAATGAAATCCCTTTGTAAGAGATGAGTTCTCGTTCGAAACCCTGATACTTCGAGAGAGATTGTCCGTTTTGTACACGAAGTGCATCCAGTTTTTGTCGTAGCCCTCTCAACTTTTTAACACATGCTATATGGGTGAAATGATGATAGCATGCCAACTTTCAACATTTTCAGAGTTCATTTGTAATGCTTTTCAATTTCAGGGTCAACTAGCTCAAAAAAAAAGTAAATCCACGAAATATACCAAATGAAGTCAAAAAGTATGGAGTTCAAAAAACCATATTATGAAATTAAATATTATCACTGGCGATTCATCTCTATTCTGAAATCAAATATATCAAAAAACCATTGCAGAACATATGACCAAATTAATACAAGTTCATCATCACATTAAAGCCAAAGAACAGTAGTGATCAAATGTTATTATTGCAAAAAATAAATACATAAAGTTCTCTCATAAAACAACATACAACTATGTAAAACATTTAAATGCAACAACAAACGCGATCAAAATCGCAACTAAGGTAACAATTGACCCAACAACATAATGATACCAAGCCTCTTTATCAATGGCATATTTTCTGATATTCCTAATCTTCAAGCGCATTTCATCCATCTTCAAGCGCATTGCATCCATCTTCAACCGCATCGCATCGATCTTCATCTTGCGATCATCGATGACATGGGCGACATGCAACTCCAGTTCCATATTCTTATCCTCAATTATTTTCAATTTTTTCTTCAAGTATTTGTTTTCTTTTTCAACCAAATTTAACTTCTCGACAAGAATTTTTATGTGGGTTGGAATTTCCGGTTCACATACCTCCTAGATTAAAAAATATATGTCACATTGGTCGTCATAATTGTCATAAACACTAAATAAAACAAATAGTTATAAAAGATAATATATACCACATCCGAATCATAGACAGGACGAGGGCCGACGGAGGCGGATACCAAAACCATCGCACTATATAATAACAAAAAATAATGAAAGTGAGTAATTTATACAAGTATGTATGTAAATCATACAAGTAAGATTTTTTTAATTTTAAAAAGAAGATAAGAACAAGAGGCTCACCACGGTGGTGCTCGCAGTTGGTGCACGGCCAAACCTAGACAAATATTAAGGAAAATGGAGCTTGGAGGTTGAGCTTGGAGAGGAGAAAGCTTAAGTAGAGTGGCTCGGGCATTTCATCGAACACGTCATGTGCATGAACTAGGGTGGCAAGAGCATGGCATGGTCACACTTCAACAACCAAAAAACAGGGGATATGGTGGGCAGGGGCGATGGTTTATATAGGCAAAACTTTAGTCCCGGTTCTTTCCATGCCCCGGGACTAAAGGCCCCTGCTTCCCGCCTTCTGGTCAGCCGAAAAAGGGCCTTTAGTCCCGGGTCGTGGCTCCACCCGGGACTAAAGGGGTGTCTTTCGTCCCGGTTCTTTCCACGCCCCGGGACTAAAGGCCCCTGCTTCCCGCCTTCTGGTCATCCGAAAAAGGGCCTTTAGTCCCGGCTCGTGGCTCCACCCGGGACTAAAGGGGCTTTAGTCCCGGATCAAGCCACGAACCGGGACTAAAGATCCACCTGTATAAGCGGGAGATAGAAAATTTCGAACCCAAATCGTCCATTTCTCTTCTTCTTCCTCTCGTTCTCCTGCCCGGCGTGACAAGCGACGAACTCGACGACGCCGTCTTGCTCGCCGCCGCCTGCCATCCTCCTCGCCGTCGCGTCGTCCTGCTCGCTGCCGCCGTCCTCCTCGCCGTCGCCGTCGTCCTGCTCGCCGCCGCCGTCCTCCTCGCCGCGCGTCGTCGACACCTCCGGCCGGTAAGCCCCACGCCCCCTTCTCCCGAACACTCCGGCCAGCCGTCCTCCTCGCCGCCTGCCGTCCTCCTCGCCGTCGCCGTCGTCCTGCTCGCTGCCGCCGTCCTCCTCGCCGCGCGCTGCCCCGTCCTCCTCGCCGTCGCCGTCGTCTTGCTCGCCGCTGCCGTCCACCTCGCCGTGTGCCGCCCTCCTCACCGCGCGCCGCCCTCCTCGCCGCGCGCCGTCGACACCTCCGGCCGGTAAGCCCCACGCCCCCTCCTCCCCAACACTCCGGCCAGCACAAGCAAAGAAGAAAAAGGAGAAGAAAGGAAGAAAAAGGAGAAGAAAGGAAGAAAAAGGAGAAGAAAGGAAGAAAAAAGAGAAGAAAAGAAAAAATGGAGAAGAAAGGAAGAAAAAGGAGAAGAAAAGAAGAAAAAGGAGAAGAAAGGAAGGAAAATAGAAGAAAGGAAGAAAAAGGAGAAGAAAGGAAGAAAAATAGAAGAATGAAGAAAAATAGAAGAAAGGAAGAAAAAGGAGAAGAATGGAAAAAAAAGGAGAAGAAAGGAAGAAAATGGGAAGAAAGGAAAAAAGGAGAAGAAAGGAAGAAAAAGGAGAATAAGAAGAGGAGGAGAAGAAAAGAAGAAAAAGGAGAATAATAAGAGGAGGAGAGGAGAGGAAGAGGAAAAATAGAAGAAGAGGAGAAGTAGTAGAAGAAGAAGAAGTAGAAGAAGAGGAGAAATAGAAGAAGAGGAAAAATTAGTTTAGGGTTACAAAAAGAAGAACTATTTTTTTGTCATTTAATTTTGCTATTGTATAGTGTATATGCTTAAGTGTTAATAGTGGTTCTTAGATTATTGCTTAGTTTTGCTATTGTATATGCTTAAGTGTTAATAGTTTAATTTTTCTATTGTATATGCTTAAGTGTTAATAGTTTATTTTTAGCATGAAAATTAATAGAACTAGTTTAATTTTGCTATTGTATATGCTTAAGTGTCCGGGACTGGGCTCCGCCCGGCTGGTATTTTAGAGTTTAGGTTCTAGCCAAGACCCGGGACTAAAGGTCCTCCTATATAAAACGAGCCTTCGAAGTTTCCAACCCCTCTTATATAGTTTGTTAGTTTATTAGTTAATCAAATGTCCGTTTTTTGCAGAACTATGGATCCACATATCAGGAACCTCGAAGAGGAAGAACTTCTCGAAGATATAATCAAAGACGGCCCCGACGTTGAGCCAGCCGAATCTCCGTCATCATATCTAAACGACTCCGGATATGGAATGGAGGTCGAGCGACACGAAGATGAAGCCGCCGATGGGGCAGGAGATAGGTCCAATGACGGAGAAGGTGATAGCTCCACTGATGGAGAAGCCGGTGAAGAAATAATAAGGTCCGGCGAGGTATACATATGAAGTTCGACAATCACTTGTAATATGTGAAAAATATTGGAGATAGCTCTATATTGTATACATATACATTCATTTGACGAATGTTTCTCCCTCTTAGGGCTCCACATCGAGCAAATCTACGAAACGAGGCCCGACTAGAAAGTTGGATGCACGGACGCATTACACCTTTGAGGTGATAATGCCTACGGGCAAACCCAAGCTTCCTAAGAATGCTGCTGACACATTCAAGAAGCAATGCGGAGTTCTCGTTAGGGATCACGTCCCGATCAGCGTTCGGGAGTGGAACAAGCGCAAAGGGGCAGCCGATAGTGACTATGTCGCCGAAAGGTACAAAGATAATCTTTGGAATGATCTCATGTCACATTTCAACCTGCCAGAATGTGAGAATGAAGACGCCGCAGACAAACTGAGGGCCAAAGTCAAGCAGTGGACTCTAAAGAAGATGGCCAAACTGTTCCGTAGCTGGAAGAAGCTATGGAAAAACTATCTGAAGACAAAGAAAGTGCCAGTATTCGAGGGGTATCTAGCCAAGCAGGCGAATCACTGGAAGGAATTTCAAGAGTACAAGGAGTCAGAAGATGCCCAGGCATTATCAGAAAAGAACAAGATAAATGCCGACAAGAAGAAATATCACCACAAGCTGGGGCCAGGGGGCTATGAGACTGCCATCCCAAAGTGGGAAAAGAAAGAGCAAGATCTGATAGATAAAGGCATCGTACCTGAACCACTCCGTGATGAGTGGGAATTGAGAGCAAGAAATTGGTTCCTTGCGCATGGTGGGTCGTACGACGAAAAAACAGGGGACCTCATCTGCAATGACAATCTTAGGATACCGAGGGAGAATTGGAAAAGGATAGTGAAAGAAATTAAGGAGGGACAAAGAAAGTTCACTGCAGATAGAGATAAAGATTTGCTCATACTGGTCCTTGGCAATGACGAACATGGAGGACGAACGCGAGGCTTTGGTCCATCTTAACCGTGGTGGCTTGGGTTTGCCAGAGACCAAGACACTTACAGAAGCCGAGAGAGAGCAAAGAAGCGGCAGTAGGATGAGGAGAATGACAAGTTCAACCAGTTGCTTGCCAGGATTAAGGAGCAACAGAAGCAGATTGATGAGCTTAGAGGAGTACCGCGCCAGGAAGATCCTGCACTTGATATTACCGGTGCTCCATCTAAGCGGAAAAGCAGCGTGGCTGAATCTGAGGCCCCGCCCGACGATGAACGAAGAATGATAGAGGGTGGTCCCGGCTACCCCGTGGATGGAATCAAGGATTCAACATCATGTGAACTTCATCAAAAATTCAAGAACATATCCATGAAGGTGGCCATCGGACAAGCTTTACCTTCTGGCCCTAATGCACGCTGGCATGGCCGTGAAATTCCAGCTGGCTTTGCTAAAGTCGGGGTGGATGAAATCATGACGGGGTTTAATGATATGGAGCTCGACATAGCTGGACCCAAAGATGAAAGGACACTCGGAGAAGTACTGGGTGGAGTCATCCTATGGGACAAGAACTACATCAAGCTTCCAGGCTCGGCCCCAAGGACAACACCGCCTCCGAGTCGTCGCGGGTCACCTACACCTCCATTATCTCCAAGCCCTCCACATGACGTCGGCCAGCACAACACGAGTCCATCTCGATCACCGCGGCCGGACTTGGGTCGTCCGTCTCCGCCGCTGCCCGCCTCGGATACAAACCCTGAGCCTACCACGGATACAAAGCGGGAGCGTGCCACCAAGAACGCTCCGCCGCTGCCCGCTCCGGATACAAACCCTGAGCCTGCCACGGATACAAAGCGGGAGCGTGCCACCAAGAACGCTCCGCCGCCGCCCGCTCCGGATACAAACCCTGAGCCTGCCACGGATACAAAGCGGGAGCGTGCCACCAAGAACGCTCCGCCACCGCCCGCTCCGGATACAAACCCTGAGCCTGCCACGGATACAAAGCGGGAGCGTGCCACCAAGAACGCTCCACCGCTGCCCGCTCCGGATACAAACCCTGAGCCTGCCACGGATACAAAGCGGGAGCGTGCCACCAAGAACGCTCTGCCGCCGCCCGCTCCGGATACAAACCCTGAGGCTGCCACGGATACAAAGCGGGAGCGTGCCACCAAGAACGCTCCGCCGCCGCCCGCTCCGGATACAAAGCCTGAGCCTGCCACGGATACAAAGCGGGAGAGTGCCACCAAGAACGCAACGCCGCCGCCCGCTCCGAATACAAAGCCTGAGCCTGCCACGGATACAAAGCGGGAGCGTGCCACCAAGAACGCTCCGCCGACGATTCCTAAGCCACAGAGCACCCCAAAGCGCAAGCGGTCGCCCCTCCCAAAGGTAGGTTATGCTAATCTTCCTATCGGACCTTATGATCGTACCCCCGAGGAAAACGCCAGGATAGCAAAGGAACATCATGATGCGCGGATGAAAAAGAAGGAACCCGAGCCCCGCCCAGAATACACCTAGAAGCTTCACGACCCTTCTATCACAGTATGACTTATACCATAAGCCTGATGACTATACACGCACATTGCAGAAGGAAGTGAAAAAGAGAAGATCTCGATCACCGCCGCCGGACTTGGGTCGTCCGTCTCCGCCGCCGCCCGCTCCGGATACTAAGCGGGAGCGTGCCACCAAGAACGCTCCGCCGACGATTCCTAAGCCACAGAGCACCCCAAAGCGCAAACGGTCGCCCCTCCCAAAGATACGTCTGCTAATCTTCCTATCAGACCTTATGACTTACACCATAAGCGTGATGACTATACACGCACATTGCAGAAGGAAGTGAAAAAGAGCAGTTCAACTACAAGCAATAAAAAATCAGACGTTCCTCAGCTTGGACAACAGGCCAAACAGTCGATCCCACCCCTCAAGGTGTTAACCGAGAATGTTCCCCTCCGGTGCAGGGGCTAGCTTTAGAAAGAGCAAAGAAGTTGGCCGCTCAATGTGGTATCTCGGTTGAAGAATTGATGTCTTCCCAAGACGACAAGATACCCAAGGCTGTGGTAGCCCCTAAGCCAAAGTTTGTCATGGGTGAGCCTTTGGTCTGCAAAGATGATCTCCCAAGAAATATGTGTTACTTGCATACATTGTACTTAAGTGAATCAAAGAAGGGGAGAACGATGATCGTGCTGAGTGTGCCACGGGAGTACTACGGCCGCCCCGAAGAAATCCATATCGACTTTGATGAACTCTTCCAGATGTACAATGGCGACGCCCTCGACAAATCGCTTATGAGTTGCTATTGTCTGTAAGTTTTTCAATTCGTTGTCTACATATAACTTGTTTAGTTATTTCAATTCATTGTCTATATATAACTTGTACTCTATTATGCAGAATGAAGATTCTGGATTGTAAAAGTAAGAGCATCATAAATATTGGGTTTATTGACCCAGATAAAATACATATAGCGACGCTAACTAATTATCCCAAGGAGACGGAGGAAAACCTTCTAAGGTTTCTAACAGATCAAAATTTCTGTGACCACATACTGTTTCCATACAACTTCAAGTGAGGGTCTTTATTCTGTTGTGTCCATTCACTTATAAGTGTAATTGATAAGTTACTGACATATATATATATATATATATATATATATATATATATGTGTGTGTGTGTGTGTGTGTGTGTGTGTGTGCAGCTTCCATTGGATTCTGTTGGACATTCAAATTGATAAGGGAAGAATTGATGCCTTCGACCCATTATCGAGACCCTTGGAACAGTTCCAAAGCGTGCAGGACATGCTCCAAGGGTAATTTTAATCATTCTTGCGCTCTATCGGTCTCTTTCAATGATTTTCTGATATATCAATTAATGAAAAACTTAGCAAATCATTATCCTTGTCGGGCAGGGTTTGGAAGCGGTTCAAGTGCGTGACTCCCGGTAAATTTCCTGAGAAGCTGACCTTTAGAGCGGCTCAGGTAAGTAGTAGTATGATATACTTCTATTAATTTTCAATACATTTATGATGCTAGATTATTATTTTGATTATATATATTCTATTCTCGTAAAGTGCGACCAACAGCCACGGGGAACGCATCTATGCGGATACTATGTTTGCGAGACCATTCGCACGTTTACCTCTGATCTCAAGGATCACAGATTCGACGTAAGAAATGAACATTCACACCTCTATTTTTACCCGTCATTCTTTGTTATCATGATTGATA
This sequence comes from Hordeum vulgare subsp. vulgare, assembly GCF_904849725.1. Classification (NCBI taxonomy): domain Eukaryota; kingdom Viridiplantae; phylum Streptophyta; class Magnoliopsida; order Poales; family Poaceae; genus Hordeum; species Hordeum vulgare. The sequence goes on along the minus strand of NC_058523.1, from coordinate 536,413,580 downwards.
TTCATATTCATCTCCTCTTCTTATATAGCACACGGCCACGAAGGTCCTACCAGAGCAACGCGCGATTGCTGTTGCAGAGGAGCTTGCGGGATTTCTGAGGATGGAAGCTATAGATGACAAAGGACGATTTAGTGTAGCTAGGGGCCATTACTGATGTTTGTCCATGTAATCGAATAGACGGGCTCTAGTCCCGATAATTCAGATCTCCATATAATTGTATATATATGCTCGCTTGTAAGATAAGTTAATCTTATATATATATGCATAATTATTTCTATTAAAATTATATGAAAACTAATTCCCGAACACCAAACGAGGCATCACGTTAATCTGCCGAACACCTAAACCCTAAAACCCCTAAAACCCAAAAATAATTTCATTCAAAAAAAAAACCCAAAAACCAGCAAAATCTGAAAATCTTTAGTCCCGGCCCGTGTCACGAACCGGGACTAAAGGTCATGCCCGTGGGGCGCTACGAGGCGCCCACGTGGAGCACCTTTAGTCCCAGCTTGTAACAGGACCGGGTCTAAAGGTTAGGCCTTTAGTCCCGCCCCTTTAGTCCCGGTTGGTGAACCGGGACTAAAGCCCCTTACGGGACGGGGCTATAGGCCCTGTCCCCACTAGTGTTTGTTTGGGATCTTTGGCCTCTTTTCATTTTTTTTGGTGGACATCTTTGGCCTCTTTTTATCTCACATGGGACAATGCTCTAATAATGATGATCATCACACTTTTATTTACTCACAACTCAATGCTTAGAACAATGATGACTCTATAGGAAATGCCTTCGGCAGTGTACCGGGATGTGCAACGATCTAGCTTAGCGTATGACGTTGAAACATCTCGCTAGCTATCTTATGATCATGCAATGGAAATATGAAAGTGACGGCACAAGTCATGAGACGGAACGGTGGGAGTTGCATGGCAATATATCTCGGAATGGCTATGAAAATGCCATAAAAGGTAGGTATGGTGGCTGTTTTGAGGAAGGTATATGGTGGGTTTGTGCACCGGTGCTACCTCTTGAGCTTGCGTTGGTTTTTTGCTTGACGAGGAAAGGGTGATGCAGCACAGTAGCAGTAAGTATTTCCCTCAGTTTGAGAACCAATGTATCAATCCAGTAGGAGTATCAAGGCAAGTCTCCAAAGTACCTGCGCAAAAACAAACAAACTTGCACCCAACGGTATAAAGGGGTTATCATCCCTTGACGATTCATTCCAAGGTGAGATGTGAAAGCGAAAAGTGCAACAAAGTGAAAGTGTAGAGCTGAAAATATGATGTGAAGTAGACCCCGGGGCTATAGTGTTCACTAGAGGCTTCTCTCATGATAGCAATTATTACGGTGGGTGAACAAATTACTGTCGAGCAATTGATAGAACCACGCAAAGTCATGATGATATCTAAGGCAATGGTCATACGTATAGGCATCACGTCCGAGACAATTAGACCAATACTGTGTGCATCTACTACTATTACTCCACACATCGACCGCTATCCAGCATGCATCTAGTGTATTGAGTACATAACAAACAGGGTAACGCCTTAAGCAAGATGACATGATGTAGAGGGATAAATTCACGCAATAGATATAAACCCCATCTGTTTACCCTTGATAGCAACAACACGATGCGTGCCTTGCTACCCCTTCTGTGACTAGGTGAGGACACCGCATGGTATGAACCCAAAACCAAGCACTTCTCCCATTGCAAGAATTATAGATCAAGTTGGCCAAACGAAACCCACAACTCGAAGAGAATTACAAGGATACGAAATCATGCATATAAGAGATGAGAGGAAACTCAATAAATATTCATAGATAATCTGATCATAAATCCACAATTCATCGGATCCCGACAAACACACCGCAAAAGAAGATTACATCCGATAGATCTCCATGAAGATCATGGAGAACTTTGTATTGAAGATCCAAGATAGAGAAGAATCCATCTAGCTACTAGCTATGGACCCGAAGGTCTGTGGTGAACTACTCATGCATCATCAAAGAGGCAATGGTGTTTATGAAGAAGCCCTCCGTGTCTGAAACCCCCTCCGGCAGGGCACCAGAACTGTCCCCAGATGGGAACTTGCGGAGACAGAAGCTTGCGGCGGTGGAAAAGTATATTTGTGGCTCTCTCTGGTGGTTTTGGATTTTTAGAGAATTTATAAGCGGAAGAAGTAGGGCAAAGAAGCCACGAGGGCCCCACAAACCTGCTAGGTGCCCCCAGGCCGCGTCTAGGGGGCTTGTGACCTCCCCGGGGGTCCTTTGCCTTGGTTCTCAAGTCCCCTGCATATCTTCTGTTATGGACTAAATCATTCCGCAGGTTTTATTCTGTTCGGACTCCGTTTAATATTCTTCTCTAAAAAAGGTCAAAAACATGAAAAAACATAAACTGGCACTTGGCACTGAGTTAATAGGTTAGTCCCAAAATAGATATAAAATAGCATATTCATGCATACAAAAAATCCAAAGTTGACAAGATAATAGCATGGAACCATCAAAAATTATAGATATGTTGGAGGCGTATCAAGTGGTAGTAAAAAATTACTACCGCTCCGGGGCGGTACTACCATTGGCACCAGGAGCGGTACTATGGCTGGATACTGAAACTGCTCTAACTCTTGCATATGAACTCCGAATCGATTAAACTCAAGTTTGTTGAATTCACAATGATGAGAGCTATCCAACAGCGACATGAAGGATACACGAAGGAGATAGTGTCTAACTCAATCTGGCCACAGACAACCAACACATGTGAGCAAGGCAGGTGCAATAACTGCGGTTTGTTGCATGTACACTCACAAGTTGGATAAAATTTCGTTCCAATTTTAACCTCATGCGTCTTCACCTCATTTGCCGAACCAAAACCATCACTAGGAAGCTGAACCTCATACCTCCTTTCCTGATTACCTATGAGCGTGACAGTGTGCTTTTTTTCTTCCTTTATCTTCGGATCCATGTACTCCATGACACGGCTACAATAAGGTGTGTTCTGATTAACTACAATATGCTTCTTTCCTAACTCGTGCCTTTCTCTGAAATATCTCAGAGTCCCATGGAATACATGTTGGAAATATGCCCTAGATGCAATAATAAAATGGTTATTATCATATTTCCTTGTTCATGATAATCGTCTATTGTTCATGCTATAATTGTATTAAAAGGAAACGGTAATACATGTGTGAATAAATAGATCACAAAGTGTCCCTAGCAAGCCTCTAGTTGGCTAGCTCGTTAGTCTATAGATGATCATGGTTTCCTGATCATGGGCATTAGATATCATTGATAACGAGATCACATCATTAGGAGAATGATGTGATGGACAAGACCCAATCCTAAGCATAGCACTAGATCGTATTGTTCATATGCTAAAGCTTTTCTAATGTCAAGTATCTTTTCCTTCGACCGTGAGATTGTGCAACTCCCGGATACCGTAGGAGTGCTTTGGGTGTATCAAACGTCACAACGTAACTGGGTAACTATAAAGGTGCACTACGGGTACCTCCGGAAGTGTATGTTGGGTTGGTACGAATCGAGATCGGAATTTGTCACTCCGTGTGACGGATAGGTATCTATGGGCCCACTCGGTAGAACATCATCATGAGCTCAATGTGACTAAGGAGTTAGTCACACGATGACGTGCTACGAAACAAGTAAAGAGACTTACCGGTAACGAGATTGAACAAGGTATTGGTATACCGACGATCGAATCTCGGGCAAGTTCTATACTGACAGACAAAGGGAATTGTATACGGGATTGATTGAATCCTTCACAATTCGGAGGTGTGGCCAGAGAGGTGTCTCAGTCATGTCTGCCTGTCTCCCGAACCCGTAGGGTCTACACACTTAAGGTTCGATGACGCTAGGGTTATAGGGAATTGTTATACGAGGTTACCAAAAGTTGTTCGGAGTCCAGGATGAGATCTCGGACATCACGAGGAGCTCCGGAATGGTCCGGAGGTAAAGATTGATATATAGGACGGATGGTTTCGGATACCGGAAGTGTTTCGGGCATCACCCGTAACGTACCGGGACCACCGGAGTTGGCCCCGGGGGTCCACCGAAGGGGGGGCAATGACCCCGGGAGGTAAGGTGGGCCAAGTGGGGAAGGGAACCAGCCCCTAGGTGGGCTGGTGCGCCTAAGGCCCACCAGGGGTGCGCCACACCCCTCCTCCCCCCCCTTGGCCGCCGCACCAGCCCCCATCTAGGGTTGCCGCCCCCACCCCCAAGAGAGGGAAACCCTCAAGGGGGCGCAGCCCCTCCCTCCCCCTATATATAGTGGGCACTTTTGGCCATTGGAGATCAGACTTTTGCCTCTCTCTCTCGACGCAGCCCTGCCCTTCTTTCTCCTCCTCTCTGCCGGTGCTTGGCGAAGCCCTGCCGGGAGACCTCGTCTCTCCATCGACACCACGCCGTCATGCTGCTGGAGTTCTTCCCCAACCTCTCCCTCCTCCTTGCTGGATCAAGGTGTAGGAGACGTCACCGGGCTGCACGTGTGTTGAACGCGGAGGTGCCGTAGTTCGGCACTAGAACGGAATCGCTGCGAGTACGACTCCATCAACCGCGTTCTAGAAACGCTTCCGCTTAGCAATCTTCAAAGGTATGAAGATGCTCTAACCCCTCTCTCGTTGCTGGTCTCTCCATAGGAAGATCTGAATATGCGTAGGAAAATTTTGAATTTATGCTACGTTACCCTACAGTGGCATCCGAGCCAGGTTTTCTATGCGTAGATTCTATGCACGAGTAGAACACAAAAGTTGTGGGCGATGATTTGTCAATTTGCTTGCCGCTACTAGTCTTATTCTTTTCCGGCGGTATTGTGGGATGAAGCGGCCCGGACTGACTTTACACGTACGCTTACGTGAGACTGGTTCCACCGACAGACATGCAGATCGTGCATAAAGGTGGCTAGCGGGTGTCGGTCTCTCCTACTCTAGTCGGATTGGATTTGATGAAAAGGGTCGTTATGAAGGGTAAATAGCTTTGGTATATCATCGTTGTGGCTGTCACGTAGGTAAGAAGGCGTTCTTGCTAGAAACCCAAAATCAGCCACGTAAAACTTGCAACAACAATTAGAGGACGTCTAACTTGTTTTTGCAGGGTTTGACATGTGATGTGATATGGCCAAAGTTGTGATGTTGCATGTATGATGTATGAGATGATCATGTTATTGTAATAGGTTTCACGACTTGCATGTCGATGAGTATAACAACCGGCAGGAGCCATAGGAGTTGTCTTAATTTATTGTATGAGATGCAACGCCATGTGCTTACTACTTTTACTTCATTGCTAACGGTTAGCTATAGTAGTAGTGATAGTAGTAGTTGGCGTGACGACTTCACGGAGACACGATGATGGAGATCATGGTGTCACGCCGGTGACGATGATGATCATGCGATGCCTGAAGATGGAGATCGAAAGAGCAAAGATGATAATTGCCATATCATGTCACTATATGATTGCGTTGTGATGTTTATCATTTTTTACATCTGATTGCTTAGAACGACGATAGCATAATAAGATGATCCCTCTCAAAATTTCGAGAACGTATTCCCCTAAGTGTGCACCGTTGTGAAGGATCGTTGTCTCGACGCACCACGTGATGATCGGGTGTGATATATTCTAACGTTCGCATACAATGGGTGTAAGCCAGATTTACACACGCGAAACACCTAGGTTGACTCGACGAGCTTAGCATGTACAGACATGACCTTGAATACAAGAGACCGAAAGGTCGAACATGAGTCGTATGGTTGAATACGATCAGCATGAAGTTGCTCACCATGGTGACTAGTCCGTCTCATGTGATGATCGGACACGGGTTAATCAACATGGATCATGTATCACTTAGATGACTAGAGGGATGTCGATTTAAGTGGGAGTTCATACTTAATTTGATTAAATGAACTTAATTTTCATGAACTTAGTCTAAAAGTTGTCTTTATAAATATTGTAGATGGCCAATGTCAACCTCAATTTCAACGCATTCCTAGAGAAAAACAAGTTGAAAGATGATGGTAGCAACTATGCGGACTGGGTTCGCAACTTGAAGCTCATCCTTGAAGCAGCCAAAAAGGCTTATGTCCTTGATGCGCCGCTAGGTGACCCTCCCGCTCCCGCAGCAGCCCAAGACATTCTGAACGTCTGGCAAACGCGGAGTGATGACTACTCTCTGGTTAGGTGTGGCATGTTATATAGTTTAGAAACGGGGCTCCAAAGGCGTTTTGAGCAACACGGGGCATATGAGATGTTCCAGGAGCTGAAGCTAGTTTTTCAAGCTAATGCCCGTGTCGAGAGATATGAAGTCTCCGACTAGTTCTTTAGCTGTAAGATGGAGGAGAACAGTTTTGTCAGTGAGCACATACTCAAAATGTCTGGGTTACACGGTCGTGTGACTTCACTTGGAGTCGAACTTACGGATGATGCTATAATTGAAAGAATCCTCCAGTCTCTCCCACCAAGCTACAAAGGCTTTGTGCTTAACTACAACATGCAAGGGATGGAGAAGACCATTCCCGAGTTGTACTCGATGCTTAAGTCTGCAGAAGTAGAAACCAAGAAAGAGCATCAAGTGTTGATGGTCAACAAGACCACTAGTTTCAAGAAAGGCAAGCGTAAGAAGAACTTCAAGAAAGACGGCAAAGCTGTTGCCGCGCCCGGTAAGCCATATGCCGGGAAGAAGAAAAAGAATGGACCCAAGCCTGAGACTGAGTGGTTCTATTGCAAAGGAAAAGGTCACTGGAAGCGGAACTGCCCCAAATACTTAGCGGACAAGAAGGCCGGCAACGTTAAAGGTATATGTGATATACATGTTATTGATGTGTACCTTACGAGCGCTCGTAGTAGCTCCTCGGTATTTGATACCGGTGGTGTTGCTCACATTTGCAACTCAAAGCAGGAACTGCGGAATAAGCGGAGACTGGCCAAGGACGAGGTGACGATGCGCGTCGGGAATGGTTCAAAGGTCGATGTGATCGCCGTCGGCACGCTACCTCTACATCTACCGTCGGGATTAGTTTTAAACATTAATAATTGTTATTTAGTACCAGCTTTAAGAATGAACATTGTATCAGGGTCTTGCTTAATGCGAGACGGCTACTCATTTAAGTCAGAGAATAATGGTTTTTCTATTTATATGAGTGATATGTTTTATGGTCATGCTCCGTTGGTGAATGGTTTATTCTTGATGAATCTCGATCGTGATGTTAGACATATTCATAGTGTGAGAACCAAAAGATGTAAAGTTGATAATGATAGTCCCACATACTTGTGGCACTGCCGCCTTGGTCATATCGGCGTTAAGCGCATGAAGAAGCTCCATACTGATGGACTATTAGAGTCTCTTGACTTTGAATCATTTGAGACATGCAAACCGTGCCTCATGGGCAAGATGACTAAGACTCCATTCTCAGGAATAATGGAGAGAGCAACCGACTTATTGGAAATAATACATACTGATGTGTGTGGTCCAATGAACGTTGAAGCTCGCGGTGGTTATCATTATGTTCTCACTCTCACCTATGATTTGAATAGGTATGGGTATATCTACTTGATGAAGCACAAATCTGAGACGTTTGAAAAGTTCAAGGAATTTTAGAGTGAGGTTGAGAATCAACGTGACAGAAAAATTAAATGTCTACGATCTGATCGTGGAGGAGAATATTTGAGTCACGAGTTTGGCACACACCTAAGGAAGTGTGGAATCGTTTCACAACTGACGCCGCCTGGCACACCGCAATGCAACGGAGTGTCTGAACGTTGTAATCTCACTTTATTAGATATGGTACGATCTATGATGTCTCTTATCGACTTACCTCTATCATTTTGGGGATACGCATTAGAAACTGCAGCATTCACTTTAAATAGGGCCCCGTCTAAATCCGTTGAGACGACACCGTATGAACTATGGTTTGGCAAGAAACCTAAGTTGTCGTTTCTTAAAGTTTGGGGTTGCGATGCTTATGTGAAGAAACTTCAACCAGAAAAGCTCGAACCCAAAGCGGAGAAATGTGTATTCATAGGATACCCTAAGGAAACTATTGGGTATACCTTCTATCTTAGATCTGAAGGTAAAACCTTTGTTGCCAAGAACGGATCCTTTCTAGAGGAAGAATTTCTCTCGAAAGAAGTAAGTGGGAGGAAGGTAGAACTTGATGAGGTAATTACACCCCCTCTCGAACAGGATAGTAGCGCAGCGCGGGAAGTTGTTCCTGTGGCGCCTACACCGACTGAAGAGGAAGTTAATGATGATGATCATGAAGCTTCGGATCAAGTTACTACTGAACCACGAAGGTCCACAACAGCACGCTCCGCACCAGAGTGGTACGGCAACCCTGTGATGGAAATCATGTTGTTAGACAACGGTGAACCTTCGAACTATGAAGAAGTGATGGCGGGCCCGGATTCCAACAAATGGCTTGAGGCTATGAAATCCGAGATAGGATCCATGTATGAGAACAAAGTATGGACTTTGGTGGACTTGCCCGATGACCAGCGAGCCATAGAAAATAAATGGATCTTCAAGAAGAAGAATGATGCCAACGGTAATGTAACCGTTTACAAAGCTCGACTTGTCGCAAAGGGTTTTCGACAAATTCAAGGAGTTGACTACGAAGAGACTTTCTCTCCCGTAGCAAAGCTGAAATCAGTCCGAATCATGTTAGCAATTGCCGCCTTTTATGATTATGAAATTTGGCAAATGGACGTCAAAACAACGTTCCTTAACGGGAACCTTAAGGAAGAGTTGTATATGATGCAACCAGAAAGTTTTGTCGACCCTAAGGGTGCTAACAAAGTGTGCAAGCTCCAGCGCTCCATCTATGGGCTGGTGCAAGCATCTCAGAGTTGGAACATTCGCTTTAATGAGGTGATTAAAGCGTTTGGGTTCATACAGGTTTACGGAGAAGCCTGTCTGTACAAGAAAGTGAGTGGGAGCTCTGTAGCTTTCCTCATACTGTATGTGGATGACATATTATTGATGGGGAATAATATAGAGATGTTGGAGAGCATAAAGGCCTATTTTAACAAGAGTTTTTCAATGAAGGACCTTGGAGAAGATGCATACATATTAGGCATCAAGATCTATAGAGATAGATCGAGACGCCTCATAGGTCTTTCGCAAAGTACATGCCTTGACAAGATATTGAAGAAGTTCAATATGGAAAACTCAAATAAAGGGTTCTTGCCAGTTTTGCAAGGTATGAGATTGAGTAAGACTCAGTCGCCGACCATGGCAACAGATAGAGAGAAGATGAGTTCTGTCCCCTACGCTTCAGCCGTGGGCTTTCTAATGTATGCCATGCTGTGCACCAGACCTGATATAAACCTTGCCATAAGTTTGGTAGGGAGGTACCAAAGTGATCCCGGTATGGAACACTGGACAGCGGTCAAGAATATCCTTAAGTACTTGAAAAGGACTAAGGAAATGTTTCTCGTTTATGGAGGTGATGAAGAGCTCGTCGTAAAGGGTTACGTCGACGCTAGCTTTGACACAGATCCGGATGACTCTAAGTCACAGACCGGATACGTATATGTGTTGAATGGTGGGGCGGTGAGCTGGTGCAGCAACAAGCAAGAAGTTGTGGCAGCATCTACATGTGAACCGGAGTACATAGCTGCTTCAGAAGCAGCTCATGAAGGAATTTGGATGAAGGAGCTCATCACCGACCTTGGAGTGGTTCCAAGCGCGTCGGGTCCAATGACACTCTTCTGTGATTACACTGGAGCCATTGTTATAGCCAAGGAGCCCAGGTTTCACCGGAAGACGAAGCACATCAAACGCCGCTACAACTCCATCCAGGACCATGTCCAGAGTGGAGTGATAGATATTTGTAAAGTACACACGGATCTGAATATTGCAGACCCGTTAACTAAACCTCTTCCATGAGCAAAACATGATCAACACCATAATGCTATGGGTGTTCGATACATCACAATGTAACTAGATTATTGACTCTAGTGCAAGTGGGAGACTGTTGGAAATATGCCCTAGAGGCAATAATAAAATGGTTATTATCATATTTCCTTGTTCATGATAATCGTCTATTGTTCATGCTATAATTGTATTAACAGGAAACAGTAATACATGTGTGAATAAATAGATCACAAAGTGTCCCTAGCAAGCCTCTAGTTGGCTAGCTCGTTAGTCAATAGATGATCATGGTTTCCTGATCATGGGCATTAGATGTCATTGATAACGAGATCACATCATTAGGAGAATGATGTGATGGACAAGACCCAATCCTAAGCATAGCACTAGATCGTATTGTTCGTATGCTAAAGCTTTTCTAATGTCAAGTATCTTTTCCTTCGACCATGAGATTGTGTAACTCTCGGATACCGTAGGAGTGCTTTGGGTGTATCAATCATCACAACGTAACTGGGTGACTATAAAGGTGCACTACGGGTACCACCGAAAGTGTATGTTGGGTTGGTACGAATCGAGATCGGGATTTGTCACTCCCTGTGACGGAGAGGTATCTTTGGGCCCACTCGGTAGAACATCATCATGAGCTCAATGTGACTAAGGAGTTAGTCACACGATGACGTGGTATGGAACAAGTAAAGAGACTTACCGGTAACGAGATTGCACAAGGTATTGGTATACGGACGATCGAATCTCGGGCAAGTTCTATACCGACAGACAAAGGGAATTGTATACGGGATTGATTGAATCCTTGACATCGTGGTTCATCCGATGAGATCATCGTGGATCAAGTGGGACCCACCATGGGTATCCATACCCCGCTGATGGTTATTGGCCAGAGAGGTGTCTCGGTCATGTCTGCCTGTCTCCCGAACCCGTAGGGTCTACACACTTAAGTTTCGATGACACTAGGGTTATAGGGAATTGTTATACGAGGTTACTGAAAGTTGTTCGGAGTCCCGGATGAGATCTCGGACGTCACGAGGAGCTCTGGAATGGTCCGGAGGTAAAGATTGATATATAGGACGGATGGTTCAGGATACCGTAAGTGTTTCGGGCATCACTGGTAACATACCGGGACCACCGGAGGTGGCCCCGGGGGTCCACCGAAGGGGGGCAACGACCCCGGGAGGTAAGGTGGGCCAAGTGGGGAAGGGAACCAGCCCCTAGGTGGGCTGGTGCGCGTCCCCACTCAGCCCAATGCCTGGGGGAGAGAAAAGGGGGGGGGCAAACCCTAAGCCAGGTGGGCCTAAGGCCCACCAGGGGTGCGCCACACCCCTCCTCCCCCCCTTGGCCGCCGCACCAGCCCCCATCTAGGGCTGCCCCCCCCCCAGGAGAGGGAAACCCTCAAGGGGGCGCATCCCCTCCCTCCCCTATATATAGTGGGCACTTTTGGCCATTGGAGATCAGACTTTTGCCTCTCTCTCGGCGCAGCCCTGCCCTTCTTTCTCCTCCTCTCTGCCGATGCTTGGCGAAGCCCTGCCGGGAGACCTCGTCTCTCCATCGACACCATGCCGTCGTGCTGCTGGAGTTCTTCCCCGACCTCTCCCTCCTCCTTGCTGGATCAAGGTGCAGGAGACGTCACCGGGCTGCGCGTGTGTTGAACGCGGATGTGCCGTAGTTCGGCACTAGATCGGAATCGTTGTGAGTACGACTCCATCAACCGCGTTCTAGCAACGCTTCCGCTTAGCAATCTTCAAAGGTATGAAGATGCTCTTACCCCTCTCTCGTTGCTGGTCTCTCCATAGGAAGATCTGAATATGCGTAGGAAAATTTTGAATTTATGCTACGTTACCCTACAATACACCCTCAACAATAGCTATCAGTGGCAATGCTCTATTCCCTCTGAGTACAAAGTTATACACCTCTGCAAGATTGGTTGTCATGTGGCCATATTTGGCTCCATGGGTGTCATGCAGCAAAGACCAATTCACTAGAGACTCGTTCTCTATCCACTCAGAAAAAATCTTTATTGCCCTGCCCTTCTTTCTCTTCGTATTAGGAGAGTTAATTGCTCGCAAGTCACAAAGACCTGTTGGCTCCTCTAGCTCCGCAATGAGTGCTGTTAATTTAACCTGTTCTTTTTCCTTTTTCTTCCTAACAAGGACCTGCTTCTTAGTAAACTCATCTAGTTTTGACCAAATAAATTGGTATTTACGTTGCTGGTTCTTCTTGCATAACTTTTTGAATAAGTTCATCAACCATTTGTTCTTGAACTATGAGAAAAATTTTGCACCCACGTGGCGCATGCACCATCGGCATTGCAAGTCCTGTTGGGGAACCTTGCATGAGAAACAAAAATTTTCCTACGCACAAGAAGACCTATCATGGTGATCTCCCTCTACGAGAGGGGATTTGGACCTATGTACCCTTGTAGATCGCACAACAGGAAGCGTTAAGAAATGTGGTTGATGTAGTGGAACGTCCTCACGTCCCTCGATCCACCCCGCGAACCGTCCCACGCACCGTCCCGCCATCCGTCCCACGATCCGCTCCGATCTATTGCCGAACGGACGGCACCTCTGCGTTCCACACACGTACAGCTCGATGATGATCTCGTCCTTCTTTATCCAGCAAGCAAGACAGAGAAGTAGATGAGTTCTCCAGCAGCGTGACGGCGCTCCGGTGGTGGTGAAGGATCTACTCCTGCAGGGCTCCTCCCGAGGTCCGCAGAAATACGATCTAGAGGTAAAACTATGGTCTCTAGATCTGAGTTGCACGTGGCAAAGTTGTCTCAAATCAGCCCTAAATCACCAATATATATATAGGAGGGAGCGGGAGGGGACTTGCCTTGAGGGCCAAGCCCCCAAGGTGCTCCGTCCAAGAGGAGGAAGAGGAGTCCTACTCCAATCCTAGTCCAACTAGGATTGGAAAGTGGAGTCCTTCCCTTCCTTCCCACCTTTTTTTTCTTTCTTTGGTTTTTTATCTATGGCGCATAGGCCTTATTGGGCTGTCCCACCAGCCCACTAAGGGCTGGTGCGCCACCCATAGGTCCTATGGGCTTCCCCCTGGAGGGTTGCCCCCCTCCGGGTGAACTTCCGGAACCCATTCGTCACGCCCGCTACATACCTGGTAATGCGCGAAAAACTTTTGGTAACCAAATGAAGTCATCCTATATATCAATCTTCATCTCCGGACCATTACAGAAACCCTTGTGACATCCGTGATTTCATCCGGGACTCCGAACAACATTCAGTAACCACACATATAACTCAACTATACTAAAACATCGCCGAACCTTAAGTGTGCAGACTCCGCGGGTTCGAGAACTACATAGACATGCCCCGAGGTACTCCTCGGTCAATATCCAATAGCGGGACCTGGATGCCCATATTGGATCCTACATATTCTCCGAATATCTTATCGGTTGAACCTTAGTGTCAAGGATTCATACAATCTCGTATGTCATTCCCTTTGTCCTTCGGTATGTTACTTGCCCGAGATTCGATCAACGGTATCTGCATACCTATTTCAATCTCGTTACCGGCAAGTCTCTTTACTCGTTCCGTAATACAAGATCCCGTGACTTACACTTAGTCACATTGCTTGCAAGGCTTTTGTGTGATGTTGTATTACCGAGTGGGCCCCGAGATACCTCTCCGTCACACGGAGTGACAAATCCCAGTCTTGATCCATACTAACTCAATTGACACCTTTGGAGATACTTGTAGAGCACCTTTATAGTCACCCAATTACGTTGCAACGTTTGATGCACACAAGGTATTCCTCCGGTGTCAGTGAGTTATATGATCTCATGGTCATAGGAACAAATACTTGACACGCAGAAAATAATAGCAATAAAACGACACGATCAATATGATACGTTCATAGTTTTGGGTCTTGTCCATCACATGATTCTGCTAATGATGTGATCCCGTTATCAAGTGACAACACTTGCCTATGGCCAGGAAACCTTGACCACCTTTGATCAACGAACTAGTCAACTAGAGGCTCACTAGGGACAGTGTGTTGTCTATGTATCCACACATGTATTTGAGTTTCCAATCAATACAATTCTACCATGGATAATAAACGATTATTATGAACAAGGAAATATAATAAAAACTAATTTATTATTGCCTCTAGGGCATATTTCCAACAGTCTCGCACTTGCACTAGAGTCAATAATCTAGTTCACATCACCATGAGATTTTAATGAATCTAACACCCATATAGTTCTAGGGTCTGATCACGCCTTGCTCGTGAGAGAGGTTTTAGTCAACGGTTCTGAAACTTTCAGATCCGTGTGTGCTTTACAAATCTTTATGTCATCTTATAGATGCTGCTACTACGTGCTATTCGGAAATACTCCAAATATCTACTCTACTATACGAATCCGTTTTACTACGCATAGTTATTCGGACTAGTGTGAAAGCTTGCATCAACGTAACCCTTTACGACGAACTCTTTAACCACCTCTATAATCGAGAAAAATTCCTTAGTCCATTAGTTACTAAGGATAACTTTGACCACTGTTCAGTGATTCAATCCTGGATCACTCTCTATACCTCTTAATAGACTTGTGGCAAGGCACACATCAGGTTTGGTACACAACATGGCATACTGTAGAGTCTACGGCTAAGGCATACGGGACGACCTTCGTCCTTTCTCTTTCTTCTGCCGTGGTCGGGCTTTTGAGTCTCACTCAAATTCACATCTTACAACACAACCACAAACTCCTTCTTTGCTGATCTATTTTGAACTCCTTCAAAAACTTGTCAAGGCATGCATTTGATTTGAAAGTTCTATTTAGCATTTTGATCTATCTTCATAGATCTTGATGCTCAATGCTCAAGTAGATCCATCCAGGTCTTCCTTTGAAAAACCCCTTTCAAACAACCTTTATTCTTCACAAAAATTCTACATTACTACCGATCAACATATGTGAACCACATATACTTTATCAGAAATACTATAGTGCTCCCACTCACTTCTTTGGAAATACAAGTTTCTCATAAACCTTGTACAAACCCAAAATCTTTGATCATCCCATCAAAGTGTATATTCCAACTCCGAGATGCTTGCACGAGTCCATAAAAGGATCGCTGGAGCTTGCATACTTGTTAGTATCCTTAGGATCGACAAAACCTTCTGATTGTATCACATACAATCTTTCCTCAAGGAAACCGTCGAGGAAACAATGTTTTGACTTCCTATGTGCAATATTTCACAAATAATGCAACAACTACTAACATAATTCCAACAGACATTTAGCATCGCTACGAGTGAGAAAGTCACATCATAGTCAACTCTTTGATCTTGTCGAAAACATCTTTGCGACAATTCGAGCTTTTCTTAATAGTGACTTATCACCATCATCGTCTGTCTTCCTTTTAAAGATCCATCTTCACTCAATAGTCCTACGACCATCAAGTAGTTCTTCCAAAGTCTAAACTTTGTTTTCATACATGGATCCTCTCTCGGATTTCATGGCCTCCAGCCATTTGTCAGAATCCAGGCCCACCATCGCTTCTCCATAGCTCGTAGGTTCATTTCAACAACATGACCTCCAAGACAGGGTTAACGTACCACTCTGTAGTAGTACGCGACCTTGTCGACCTACGAGGTCTGTAGTAACTTGATCCGAACCTCAATGATCACCATCATCAGTTTCCACTTCAATTGGTGTAGGCGCCACACGAACATCTTCATGTGCCCTGCTACACACTAGTTGAAGTGATGGTTCACTAACCTCATCAAGTTCCACCACCCTCCCACTCTATTCTTTCGAGAGAAACCTTTCCTCGAGAAAGGACCCGTTTCTAGAAATAAACACATTGCTTCCGGATCTGAGATAGGAGATGTATCCAGCTGTTTTGGATATCCTATTAAGATGCTTTTATCCGCTTTTTGGGTTGAGCTTATCATACTGAAACTTTTTCACATAAGCGTCGCAGCCCCAAACTTTTAAGAAACGACAACTTAGGTTTCTCCAAACCATAATCTATATTGTGTCATTGATAACCCACAAGTATAGGGATCGCAATAGTTTTTGAGGGTAGAGTATTCAACCCAAATTTGCTGATTCGACACAAGGGGAAGCAAAAGAATATTCTCGAGTATTACCAGTTGAGTTGTCAATTCAACCACACCCGAAAGACTTAGTATCTGCAGCAAAGTTTCAGTAACAGAGTAGTGTGATAGCAATGGTAGCAACGGTAACAGTAGCAGCAGTGACAGCAGTAGCAGCAAAGTAACGTAGCAAGGAACAGTAGGAAAAGCTCGTAGGCATTGGATCGGTGATGGATAATTATGCCGGATGACATTCATCATGCAACAGTTATAACATGGGGAGATATGTAACTAGCTCCAGTTCGTCAATGTGATGTAGGCATGTATTCCGTATATAGTCATGCATGCTTATGGAAAAGAACTTGCATGACATCTATGGTACATCCCTCCCGTGGCAGCGGGGTCCTAATGGAAACTACGGGATATTAAGGGTCTCCTTTTAATAGAGAACCGGAACAAAGCCTTAGCACTTAGTGAATACATGAACTCCTCACACTACAGGAATTAGCTTCTTTGCCATCTGCCATCACAGACAACAAAGAGTAAACCACCGACGGCAAAGAGTAATACACAGACGGCAAAGAATCCCACTGTCAGCAAAATTTCTGCGTCAGCCTACGATGACATTGTATCTTCTTTGCCGTTTGCCTCACCGAAGCGGACAGCGAAGAGCTTTGCCATCAGCTTTTCATAAGAGCAGTCGACAAATATGTCGAGACGGCAGCCGGCAGGCGTTGCCTTCGTTAGGGGCTAACGGAGGCTTTGCCGTCTGCCTCCCCCTCTTCTTTGTCATCTCCCTCCACCTCCTCCCCCCCACTCTTTGCCGTCTGCCTCCACCTCTGCTCTTTGCCTTCGGCCTCCACCTACTCCCCCCTCCACTCTTTGTCGTCTGCCTACCCCTCCTCCCCCCTCCTCTGTGCCCTCTTCTTTGCCATCTGCACCCCCCAGGAAGCAGATGGCAAAGAGACTATATGGCCAGCTGCTGCTGCCCAGGTTGCATAGCTGGGCGCCACGTGGCACCTTTGCCGTCGGCCAGCTGACGGCAAAGGCCTTTGCCATCAGCTGGCAGACGGCAAAGAGCCCATATTGTTTTTGTTTTTTTTGTTTATGTCACAACACATATACATATACATAGCACATATATAGGTCACAACACATATACATATAAATAGCACATATATAGGTCACAACACATATTCATAGCACAAAGTTTCATCCATATATATACATATACATATAGTTCCACATATACTGTTCATCCATATATACATATACATATAATTCCACATTGTTCATCAACAAATGAAAACTACAACTAAAGCACTCCATCAATGCTAGCTTCCATGCATGTAGTACATCCAATCTGCAAAATGGGAATAAGAAAGTCAGAAAAAGAACAACAACAACATATATATGACAAATAAGCTAAATTGAATAAGAAAGAGAAGAAGCAAGAAGAGAACAAGGAGAAGAAAAACAAGGAGGGGGAGGAGGAGGAGGGGAAGGAGAACGAGAAGGATGAGGAGAAGAAGAAAAAAGAAGAAGAGAAGAAGAATGAGAAGGAGGAGAAGAAGGAGGAGAGAAGAAGAAGGAGAAGGAGGGCTCCTTCTCCTTCTTCTCCTCCTTCTCTTCTTCTCCTCCTCCTTCTTCTTCTCGTTCTCCTTCTCTTCTCCTTCTCTTCTTCTTCTTCTTATTCTTCCTTCTTTTCATTTCTCCTCTTATCCTCTTCTTGGAGCTAAGTATGTCATTATGTCATTATGTCATTATAGAGGAAAACTATGTCTTTTTGGAGCTAAATGGGCTAATTATGTCATTATAGAGGAAAACAAGCTAAGTATATAATATTAATGAGCTAACCAAAGTTCTTATGCCATTTTGAGCTTATAATGTCTTTTTGGAGCTAAATGGGCTAATTATGTCATTGTTGGGGAAATTAAGGCAAGGAGAATATGAAAGAGGAGAAGAAAGAGGAGGAGGAGGAGAAGAAGAAGAAATAAAGAAGAAGGAGGAGAAGGAGGATGAGGAGGAGAAGGACTAGAAGGTCCTTGGCCTTCTCCTCCTTCTCCTCCTCCTCCTCCTCCTCCTTCTCCTTCTTCTGTTCTTCTTCTCCTTCTTCTTTCTTTTCATTTTCCTATTTCCTCTCCTCTTCTTGGAGCTCAATTAGCTAACTATGTCTTTTCGGAGCTAAATGGGCTAATTATCCCATTTTAGAGGAAAACAAGCTAAGTATATAATATTAATGAGCTAACCAAGGTTCTTATGCCATTTTGAGGTTATTATGGCATTTTGGAGCTAAATGAGCTAAATAGGCTAATTATGTCATTGTTGGGGAAATTGAGGCAAGGAGAATATGAAAGAGGAGAAGAGAAACTTACCGTAGTGGTCATCAAGGAGGAGAAACACCTGGAGAAGAGTCGTGCAATGCCGCTTGGGAGTTATTCTGCAGAATAGATATTTTTCAATGTCTCAGTTAGCATGATGACACTCAATTATTAATACTAGTTTATAATGAAACTTACCGTGTCAACCGAAGAGAAGACGGGCATCGGCGGAGGGACTTGACCGCTCTTCTCGCACAGACCGTGAAGAGTGGGTCGTATTAGTTAGTAATGAAACAAACATTACACACATGATTTGGCTAATGTGAAAAAAACTTACCACAAAAAGCTCGTACAGGGCCCGTTGACCCGCCTCATTCCGGGCCCTCTCCTCCTCAATCAATCGAGCCGTGGTATGGTCCCTCTCCTCAAGAGCAGCCTGAAGAGCAGCCTGGCTTGCCAATCTCTCTTTCTCAAGAGCAGCCTCGTTTACCGCTCTCTCTTTCTGAAGAGCAGCCTCAAACACCATTCCTCATTACCACAGTAATGATCTATGGTGACACACATAATGAAATGGATGAAAGTTTTCTTAGTCCGTACAACTAACCTCGATGGCAAGATCGACTGGCCGTGGACGACGCGCTATCTCAGGACAGCTGCTCGACTGGCGCGCCTTGATCTCCGGGAGAGTGAGTGGACAAGTATTATCTCATCTCCAATGGCTATCGAGCCATGGGGCCTCCCGCCACCAGATATCATCACTAGCTCTGGATCCAAAGGTTCCTCGCTAGAATTAAACTCATCCCCTTTCATAGCCTTCCCCGTGTCCCTGTATGTCACGAGCTTGTGGTGGGATGATATGTTGGTGAAGTTATTTGGATCATCCAGGTCAGACTCAGAGAATGCCTTCGCCTTCTTGTACGAGGCAGTATGGGCCATGCCATAAAGGTCGTACAAGTGTGGCATCTCCGTCTTATTGTGATGCGCCTAAAAGAGAGGAACAAAATATTAGCATGAAGAATGAATTGCATGAATCATGAAGCAAATCACATACCCAGTTTCGTCCGAACCGAAGTAAGTTGGCGCTGCCTTGATGGTGTGGCACACCAACCATTTGGCTACGCCAATCCTTCGCATTCTCGTGGACGGCTCGCCAGCTGCCTGTGCACCACTCATCAATCAACGCCTCCCAACAATCCATCTTATCCGCACACCATCTCGGGGGCAACTGTAAGTTATTAGAAAGAATTTTGAGCGCTACGCCAATGAATGAAATCAAGAAAACTATGTAGAAGGACTTAAGAATAGGTAATTACCTTCATGTATTGCTCCTTCTTCAGAAACTTTCCGCGGCAATCCTTCTTCTGTTTCTTAATACCACGCGTGGCGTAGTAGTCTCGAATAGCCTGCGGCTGAGCCTCGTGGCGTAAGTTCTGTAGTAACCGCCTACACTCGGCCTCGAGAATCTTGGCCGCCTCCTCCTCATATCCATCCTCACACCTATAGAAGGTCTGCAATCAAACGTGAAAACACCGATTAGTACAATAATTAGCTATATTGTGAATTTTAGATTGTGTAAAAGGATAATTTACCCAAAAGCTCTTGATCACCATCTCGGCCCTCGTGTGGCACAAGACACCATCTATAATCTCCTCCGGCGGGGCCTGCGCAGCCTGGTAGTGCTCCCAGGAAAATCCTAGTGTAGGAACCTGACCCTCACCAGGCAATGTGAAAAACCCTAGGAAATTTGTCCGGCAAAGCACACCAAGGACGGAGTTCGCCCTTGGACTCCACGAGGGTGTGCCCATCCCCTACAGTATGATAGGTCAACACATTAGATATTTGAACAAACTTGAAGGCAAAAGCTAAAAAAAGAGTAAATGTACTTACCTATCTCCTTCAGGTTTAATCACCGGCCTCTGCTCGCACGTAGCCGGCACGACCGAGAGACGTGTACTACCACGCTTGTACACGGTGGCCCCGTACACATGCACATCGCCCTCACTATCCATAAACTCATCCCCGCCATCCTCGCCCCCTGAGCCACCCGGACCCTCGGTCCAATCTGGCAACTCGGTACGATCTGGTGAGGCATCCCATCCGGGCCTCTCCACGTCGGGTGAAGCCTCCGGAATCGTAGTCTCGTGGGCCGAATGCACCTCGACCCGAAGTTGATCCTGGACGGGAGTCTCATGGGACGAATGCCCGTCAACACCAGGCTCCTGGACCGGACTCCCCATAGCCTCCTCCGCAAACAGGTCGACCATAGTAGTCCTATGCTCGGGAGAATGAGCTGGTGGTGGTGGCGAGGATGGCTCAACAGTCCTCCTGGATCTTCCGCGGCTACCACCTCTCCCTGTACCCTTCCCCTTCTTCCCTATCCGACCAGCACCTCTCCCAGTGGGCAATGCCGCCGACGAAGAAGAACCCACGGGTGGTGTCGACAGACTGTCTGCCAAGGCTCTACGGAGAGATAGGGGTGGAAGGAAAGTACCACCCCTCGTGTGGGGCGGCTGGGAAGAACCCGTCAAGCGCTCTGGACCAGCGCCCGCCATCTTTCAACACCTGGTGACCTGCCATGATAAAGATTAAAATAAATTAGTACAACATAAAAAAATTGAATAACTGACATGGATAATAATATGTACATGAATAATAAAGATTAAAATATATATAATTTAAGTTGTGAATCTTACAAACTAATAATCATCATCAATAAATGCATCATCATCATCACTATTACGCATGTCTTCATGAATGACGTGCTCGTCGGGTTCAACGGCGTGAAGTTGTGAAAGGCCTTTCTTTAACCGTTGAAGCATTGACAGGTCATCCGCATGAGTAACCTCTACGAGTTCCAGGTCTTCTAGTTCCGGCTCAGGGGTGGAGTCAGATTCATTGTCGCTGTCTACTTCCATGTTCTTGGGCGAAGCACGACAGTTCTTGAAACGTTTCTTGGAAATACGTGTTTCTTGGAAGAATTCTCCATCATATGTGTCTGGGTTATTGTGAGGTTCATAATCCTGTTCATTTGAGAGAGGTGGTCTGACATGTGGCGGCACTTCATAAACAACATACCAACCTTCCAGATTCTTATCCGTTTGGCATGCCCACGGTAGATAGAAAACTTGGGTCACCTGTTGAGCCGTAATATAGACACCGGGAACATCTAAATGGGTGTTTCGATTGATTTCGACTAGTCCTATATGTTCATGAGTCCTTCTAGTCTCCTTCGGCTGGAACCAATAACATTTGAAGACTATGACGTTCGGTGGGTTTTCATCATAGAATTGAAGTTCATAAATTGCTTCAACTCTTCCATAATACTCGATAACACCTTCGCCGATAGCAGAGACACCACAATTTGTAGATTTCCGGTCGGGCATAGATAGCTCTTTGCCAAAGGTACAAAAGAGATACCCGTTGATGTTGTATTTCTCAAATGAATGGACCTTATAGTCAAAACCATTAGCGACTTGTCTCAATTCGGCGTCCATAGACTCTGAATTAGCCTACAAGTTTAATACGAAACGATTATTGCATTAGCCGCAAGTTAGACCAAGAAATGAAATTGTCCATTATTGATAATTATCGTTTGTTTGAACCAAGAGATGAAACCGGGATAGCCGCCTCCTATCCTTGACAAAAGCTCATACTCTTCGACGGAATCATTTTCGATCACCGCTTCACCCGAGAATTTGGCGACGTGACGGCTGTTTGAAATATCCGGGAATAAGAGCAGTTCAAAGGAATTAGAAGTTACGGGAAAATGTGCCGAGAACTCACTCGATGTACGGCCACACTTCTGTTAGGTTGTTGAAGATATACAACGAAACGTTCCGCCATTCTTTGACATCCAACGTTATTGGTTTCGAAGCACCCGCTAGTGCGAGCTTCCCTTTGAATAGGCTGAGGTTGGACCCACCTTTTTTAGGGTCTGCATCATTGTGCCGAGGCTTCGGATTATGCAAATGATGATTTTTGGCTTCGTAGTGTGTTGTCACAAAGTTTGCCACCTCCTCAGTAATGAATGCCTCAGCCATCGATGCTTCAATTCTACGCTTATTTTTAGATTTAGCTCGAAG
Source organism: Hordeum vulgare subsp. vulgare (assembly GCF_904849725.1). Taxonomy (NCBI): domain Eukaryota; kingdom Viridiplantae; phylum Streptophyta; class Magnoliopsida; order Poales; family Poaceae; genus Hordeum; species Hordeum vulgare. The sequence goes on along the minus strand of NC_058523.1, from coordinate 536,391,245 downwards.
GGTCTTCTGCATCCTCTCAGTTGCATAGCACCAACGATCTTGCACGGGCCCACCCAATCTTGCCTCAGTCGGTAGATGTAAAATCAAATGCTGTATTGGATTAAAGAAGCCCGATGGAAAGATCTTCTCTAACTTGCACAACAAATCCGGTGCAAACTCCTCCATGTCTTCTACCACGCCAGGCGACAATTCTTTCGCACAAAGAACACGGAAGAAATAGCTCAGCTCCGCTAGTACTAGCCATTCATCCTCAGGAATAAAGCCACGTAACATCATCGGCATTACCCGCTCTAGCCATATGTGCCAATCATGACTCTTGAGACCAAAGATTTTTAATTTTTCAAGACTCGCTCCCCTCTTTAGATTCGTTGCATACCCATCGGGGAACATCAAGTGCATTTTGACCCATAAGATAATTTCCCTCATAGCTGGCCTTCCAAGATTGAACCAGGCCTTTGGCTTCGACCACTTCTGCTTTCCTTTGCCTTCTCGCATGTTTTGTAACGGTCTATGACATAGTGTCTCTTGATCGACTCTAGCCTTACTATTATCCTTTGTCTTCCAATCTATGTCGAACAATGTACCAAAAATAGCCTCTCCGATATTCTTTTCAGTGTGCATCATGTCGATATTGTGTGGAAGAAGGAGGTCTTTGAAGTAAGGCAGATCCCAGAAGAATGGCTTGTGAGTCCAGGCATGTTTTGAATTATACCCCTTGAAATACCCTGGACGCTCTGGATCAGGCTTGAGGGCGTTTAACTGATCCAGGATTTGTTGGCCTGTCAACGCAGGTGGTGCCAAGTTTTTGACAACTTTACCTTTGGTAAAGTTCTTCTTATGTTTTCTAAACTGATGGTCAGGATCCAGGAACTGTCTATGCAAGTCAAAGCAAGAATACCTCTGACCCTCCCGCAACCAATGAAACTAAAGAGCTGCCATGCATTGATGGCACGGGAACCTTCCATGCACACACCATCCAGAGAATAGTGCATACGCCGGCAAGTCATGCATAGAGTACATGTACCACACATGCATTTTGAAGTTTTGTTTTCTAGCGGCATCGTATGTCTTGACCCCATTATCTCAAGCGTCTTCCAATTCATCCTTAAGCGGCTACAGGTACACATTCATATTCTTCCCCGGATAATTGGGCCCTGGAATTATCAACGTCAGAAATATGTTATTTCTTTGCATAATCTGTCCGGGGGGAGATTGAGTGGAATGACAAATACAGGCCAAGAACTATATTTGGTTGCCATCATGCCGAAGGGATTAAAACCATCCGTGGCGATGCAGACTCAAGGATTCCTTGGATCTGCCGCTTTATCCTGATGCAATCCATCGAAATGTTTCCACGCTTCCCCATCCGATGTGTGTACCACCATCTTATTCCCATCCGCATCTAGTTCGGTTCTTTTGCGCAATTTGTGCCATGTCTTCTGTGTGGCTGTCTCTTCGACCATGAAAATTAGTTGAAGTCTTGGTACGATTGGCATATACCAAAGAACACTAACTGCGATTTTGGTCTGCCTCTTCTCACCCATACCATTGTCTACCACAAGATACCTGCAAGACTCGCAATTGGGACAATAGTCCAAGTGTGCATACTCCTTCCTAAATAAGACACATCCTTTCTCACATGCATCTATCTTCTCATAGGGCATCTTAAGTACACGAAGTATTTTGTCCGACCGGTACAGGTTTGCAGGCATGACATGGCCTTTGGGTAGGAAGCGTCCAAATAGTGTCATCTCGCGTCGTAGCATTCTCTTCCCAAGTTGAACAGAGCCTTCAGAGCCATTACTTGTGCAATTGCATCCAGCTGAGAGAGCTCATGTGCTCATGGAGAGGACGTTTTGAAGACTCCAATATTTCATAGCAGATTCCTCCATCTCATCTTCCGAATCCCGAGCATCATCAAAGTCTTGCACCATGTCTTCGATCCCGGTACCATGCTCGTCGGTGCGACGACGGACCACCTTAGCTCTTGTGCATTGTATAGACTCACCATGAAATGTCCACAGCGTATAATTAGGCTTAAAACCCCTCCTCTGCAGGTGTTTAATCATTACAGCCTCTGTCGTCTTTTTATAGTTGTCGCATCCAGGACAGGGGCAATAGTTTCTTTCCTGGCCATTTGCGAATGCGGCTTTCACAAATTCCTTTGTTTTTACAAACCATTCTTTCGTCATCTCTTTCTGACTAGGGTGACCGGTATACATCCACGCACGATCACGCAGCTTGCCTAGCTACTAAAGACAGAAGAAATATATTTTTATATAATTTAGCATTTATATTCATCGGTTAATCAGGTTCACCATTTTTATTACGTCCAGGCAACCTAGACGCTAATAGGTAAAGATAGGTCCTAATCCCACCCGAGTATGTGTAGATTGGGTTCGTTTTCCCATGCTCTGCTCCGGATCCAACGCAAAATTTCGGCAGCACCTCCCCGCTGTTCTCCTGATACACGTCTCCGCAATAAACAGAGAGGATGTGCATCCGGAGAACAACAGGGAGGCACTGACGAAATTCCGCATTGGATCCAGAGCACAGCATACAAGAAAACGAACCCAATCTACACATACTCGGGCTGTCCAAGGATAATGTTGGACAATTCGAAAGGATGGCGGTTATAAATATGCAAAGACATGCATATTTATAGATGTTGCCCTTCCGAACGGGAGACGCATACTGGTCACACATACTGATAAATTAATTTAATTACCTAAATCTAGAAAGTTTCATCCGGAAACCGAGCCACGGTAAATGAAGGGGCGAGGAGGAGATGAAATTTGTACTGGCCCATGAATGCAGGGGCGGAGCTCGTACAACGCACGGGGAGGTCTTCGCACAGCAAATCTCACAGCGACGAGACAACTATAACATGTAAATCCACCCGATCAACACAAATATTCTAATTATGTCATTTTAGATGAAAACAAGTTAAGAATATAATATTCATGATCTAACCAAGGTTTTTATGCCATTTTGTAGCTAAATAGGCTAATTATCTCATTGTTGGGGAAAATAAGGTAAGGAGAATAAGAAAGAGGAGGAGGAGAAGAAGAAGAAGAAATGAAGAAGAAGGAGAAAGAGGAGGAGGAGAAGAAGGAGGAGAAGAAGGTGAAGGAGGAGAAGGTATTCTTCTTCTCTTCTTCTCTTCTTCTTCTCTTCTTATTTTCTTCTTCTTTTCTTCTTCTCCTTCTTATTTTTGTCTTCTTCTCCTCTTCTTCTTCTTCTTCTTCTTCTTCTTCTTCTTCTTCTTCTTCTTCTTCTTCTTCTTCTTCTTCTTCTCCTCCTCCTCCTCCTCCTCCTCCTCCTCTTCCTCTCTTCGCCTCCTCCTCCTCCTCTTCTTCTTCCTATTCTTTCTATTAAGCTAACTAACTAACTAACCTAACTAACCAAGATAACTAAACCTATATAGCACTAAACAACAAAAAATAACAAAATCAGAATCTACCACTAAGTAACTAAAAAAGAATCTAGCTACCACTAATTAACAAAACAAAATCTACCATTAAGCTACGTGCTAAATCTACTAATTGACTAACTAAATCTACCAACTAACTAAACTACCACTAAATCTACTAATTACCTAACCTATCAACTAAACTATATATGCCACTAAATCTGTTAATTAGCAAAAAAAAGAAGAAAAAAGGACTCACCGGAGGGGGCGGACGGGGAGGAGGAGGGCGCGGCGGTGGAGGAGAGGGCGGTGGTGGCGGAGGGGGTGGTGGTGGAGAAGGGGCGAGCTCCGATGGCGGTGGTGGAGGAGGAGGTCCCGGGGAGGAGGAGCGGACGTGGTGGAGGAGGGGCGCAGGGAGGCCGGAGGAGGGCGCAGGGACGCCAGAGGAGGAGGGGGCGGCGACGCAGGGAGGCCGGAGGAGGAGGGGCGCAGGGAGGTCGGAGGAGGAGGGGCGCAGGGAGGCCGGAGGAGGAGGGGGCAGCGGCGTAGGGAGGCCGGAGGAGGAGGGGCGCATGGAGGCCGGAGGAGGAGGGCGGCGGCGTAGGGAGGCCGGAGGAGGGTGCGGCAGCGGTGGTGGTGTCGGGGGGTGAGAGAGAGGGGTGTGGGGTGGCCGTTAGGGGTGAGAGAGAGGCGCGTGGGGTGGGGCTAACGGCCGTTAGTGCGCACCCTCTTTGTCGTCTGCCTCCCGACGGCACAGAGGAGAAAAGCGAACGACAAAGAGAGAGGTCGTTAGGGGGGAGAGAGGGGGTGCGGGGTGGGCCAGCCGAGCTCTTTGTCTTCTGCCTGAGTGATGTTTGTCGTGAGCCAGGTGACAGCAAAGAGCTAGCTGATGGCAAATAGTACCTTTGCCATCAGCCTTCTCTTTGTCGTCTGGTTTCTGGTAGCTGATGGCAAAGAGGGTCTTTGCCATCAGCCAGCAGATGGCAAAATCTCTGATTCGAGTAGTGTCATACTATGGTCATCTCCGGGAGTGGTACCGGCTATTGTTACTCCGGGGTTGCCGGGTCATAACACATAGTAGGTGACTACAACTTGCAAGATAGGATCAAGAACACACATATATTGATGAAAACATAATAGGTTCAGATCTCAAATCATGGCACTCGGGCCCTAGTGACAAGCATTAAGCATAGCAAAGTAGTAGCAACATCAATCTCAGAACATAGTGGATACTAGGGATCAATCCCCATCAAAACTAACTCGATTACATGATAGATATCATCCAACCCATCACCGTCTAGCAAGCCTACGATGAGATTACTCACGAACGATGAAGAGCAGCATGGAATTGGCGATGAAGGATGGTTGGTGATGACGAAGGTGTCGATTCCCCCTCTCCGGAGCCCAGAACGGAATCCAGATCTCCCCTCCAGAGGAAGAACACGTGGTGGCGGCGTCTCCGTGTCATAAAACGCGATGAACTCTTCTCTGTTATTTTTTTCAGGCGAGAGAGAATATATAAAGCTGGAATTGGAGGCGGCGGAGCCCCGAGGGGCTCACAAGCCTGCCAAGCGTGGCCAGGGGGCGCCTCTTGGGCTTGTGGGCTCCTGGCTCCACGTCTCTAGGTGATTCTTGCACGAGTATTTTTTATATATTCCACAAAAAATCCTCGTAAATTTCCATGTCATTCCGAGAACTTTTATTTCTGCGCAAAAACAACACCATGGCAATTCTGGTGAAAACAGCGTCAGCCCGGGTTAGTTCCATTCAAATCATGCAAATTAGAGTCCAAAACAAGGGCAAAAGAGTTTGGCAAAGTAGATACGATGGAGACGTATCAACTCCCCCAAGTTTAAAGCCTTGCTTGTCCTCAAGCAATTCAGTTGACAAACTGAAAGAGACAAAAGAAAAACTTTTACGAACTTTGTTTGATCTTGTTGCTGTAATTATGTCTAACTCATATTCAGATTTTCAGCAAGATCATAAGCTAACCACATAAGCAATGACATTTAGGTCTCAAGATGTACTCATATCAATGGCATAATCAACTAGCGAGCAATAATAATAAGTTTCGAACGTCAACACTTCAATCAAAACAATCATGAAGCAATATGAACATGTGGTATCTCGCTAGCTCTTTCTGAGACCGCAAAACATAAATGCAGCTTACCTTCAAAGACCAAGGGCTGACTGAACATTGTAATTCATGGCAAAGAAGATCCAGCCACAGTCATACTCAATAACAATTAAAAGCAAAGTATAAAAATGACGGAGGTGCTCTCTAATTGGTGCCTTTATAAGGAGAGGATGACTCAATAGAAACATAAATAGATAGGCCCTACGCAGAGGGAAGCATTGATTTGAGGAGGTGCCAGAGCTCAAACATTTAAAACAGCGATAAATAATTTTGGGTGGCATGGTTTCATTGTCAACGCGATTACAAAGAGTTTTCACCATCTTCCATGCTACACATACTATAGGAGGTTCCCAAACAGAAAAGTAAAGTTTTGACTCCCCCACCACCGATCAATCACACTCCACGACTAGCTGAATCCTCGGGTGTCGTCCATACCAACAACAATCCAGGGGGTTTTGTTTGCAATTATCTTTTCGATTTGAAAATGGAACTGGGCATTCCAATTACCGACCCCTTTCTCGTGAGTGATAGTGAATAAACATGTATCGAGGATAACACGCCTAGCATGGAAGATATTGATCGCCCCTTGTCACCACATGAGCGGTTCGGGCATACAAAACAGATTATTGCTTGAAGATTTAGAGAGTGGCACATGCAAATTTACTTGGAACGACAGGTAGATACCGCATATAGGTAGGTATGGTGGACTCATATGGAACAACTTTGGGTTTATGGAAGTGGATGCACAAGAAGTATTCCCGCTTAGTACAACTGAAGGCTAGCAAAAGACTGGGAAGCGACCAACTAGAGAGCGACAACAGTCATCAAAATGCATTGAAATTAACCAACATTGAGTGCAAGCATGAGTAGGACATAAATCACCATAAACATGAATATCATAGAGGCTATGTTGATTTTGTTTCAACTACATGTGTGAACATGCGCCAAGTCAAGCCACTTGAATCATTCAAAGGAGGATACCATCCTATCATACTATATCATAAACATCTTGAAGTTCATGTTGGCATCCAAGACAAACCATTATAAGCTCCTAGCTAATTAAACATGGCATCAGAAACTATGATCTCTAAGTTGTCATTGCAAACATGCTTCTCTCATAACAAAGCTGAATTAGGAACGATGAGCTAGTCATATTTACAAAAACAAAATAGATCGAGTTCATGCCTGCTTTTCCAGGCTCAGTCACTTCATCATATATCGTCATTATTGCCTTTCACTTGCACGACCGAATGATGTGAATCATAACGAGAGTGTTCGTGCATTGGACTAAGCTGGAATCTGCAAGCAAACGCAGAGGAGAAGGCAAAGTAATATGGTTCTTTGATGGATAAACAGATATGCATGTGAGAGCCACTAAACATTTTAACCATGGTCTTCTACCTTGACCCAAAGAAAAAGAAAACTATTTACACGGGAAAGCTCCCAACAAGCAAAAGAAGAACAGAAAATATTTTTGGGTTTTCTCTCTAAACACCACTAAGCAAGCTAGAAAACAAACTTACAACTAATTTTTTTTGTTTTTTCTCAATCTAAACAAACACACGAGAAGAAAGCGAGAAAAATAAATAAACTAGCATGGATGATACAGTGGCAAGGTGTGAACACCGACTAACAAAGTGAAAGCATAAGCATGAATATAAAGTCGATGAGAAACACGTACTCCCCCAAGCTTAGGCTTTTGGCCTAAGTTCGTCTACTCCCAAGGAGGGAAGTAACCGTCTCCGGGGTACTCCGGAGTGGACTGAGGGTGCCACTGTCGGGTGAGCTCCTCTGGCTCCCACTGATAAACTGGTGTCCCGTACTCGACTGGTAGCTCGGGCACGGGCGCCTGTGGTGGCGCTATGCCCCAATATGTGTAGATGTCCGAGGGCATAATAATGTACCTGCCTAGATGAAGATTGAACAAAGAAGGAGCAGGCAAGGTAATAGTCTCACGAGTACCCTGGCTAAATATCAAGTTATAAATAATCCTCTTATTTATATCTTTATCAAGAAAGTCATGGTGAACCATGCTATCATAATCTAGATATCTCTCAGGAAGAAGCATCTCTTCTTCCTCATACAGTCTAATAGGTATCTCAAAATGTTTAGCAAGATGGGTAGCATAGATACCTCCATAAACAGCGCCTTTAGTACGGTTCGTCTTCAACCGTTGAGCCACTATAGCGCCCAAGCTATAAGTTTTATCATTATAAAGAGCTTCGTGCAATACCACAAGGTCTGGGGAGCTAATAGCCCCAGCTTTCCCACGGCCAATCAAACATTTTCCCACAAATAATGAGAGATACCGAAGCACGGGAAAATGTACACTAGCAACTCTAGCACAAGACACTCCTCTCTCCTCTCCTACAGCAATAGTATTAATGAAAGCCTCCAAGTCCCGTGGACGAGGTTCATGAATATCCCCAACATAAGGTAATTTGCAAACATTGCAAAAATCCTGAAGTGACATGCGCTGGGGGATATCATATAACTTGAACTAAAACCATAGGAGGATTCTTCCTTGGATAGAAATTAAAGCTTTGCACGAAAATATTAGTGAGGAGGAGGTATTGTGGACAATTATCTTCAACAAATGCGGTAAGGCCTGCGTTCTCCACCAAGTAATAAAAATCCTCATAAAGACCGGCGGCACGTAAGAACACATCGCTTGGCCACTCGCACGCTCGAACTTCTGCAACTCGGGGGACCGAATACTTGGGTTTCTTCTTCTCATTGTCATCTTCCTTGGGGTCATGGCTTGAAGAGCCTCTTAGGAACCTCCTCATCTTTTCCCTTTTCTTTCTGTGAAAATTTCTGAATTTTTTGGTGACTCAAAAGAAAAGTGAACAAGGCTCAACAAAACTCATAGCCACTACTCCTTCAAGTGCCTAGAGGCCATATCATGCATCAAAACTACTTGGGACCAACTAAAATTGACAAACAAAGCTCAAGAACAGGGTCACCAAGGCAGCAAAAATACGCAACGAATAAGGCACTAGAGCAAAAACTATTTGGACCAATGTAGGAGTCACATACCAAGGAACAATTCCCCCAAAACAGTTTGGTGAATGGGGCTTTGCACAAGAAGATCGAAAAACGCAGCAAGAAGAGCAAGAACACAGGTTTGAGCTGTGGAATGATTTTTTCTGGAGGTAGGAGAAGCAGATGGGAGCTGGAATAAGTGCAGTGGGGCACGTGGGGCCCACAAGCCTGGTAGGCACGACCAGGGGGGTGCCCGCGCCTCCTGGGCTTGTGGCCCACTGGTGCATTGATAACCCACAATTATAGGGGATCAATTGTAGCCTTTCTCGATAAGTAAGAGTGTCGAACCCAACGAGGAGCTAAGGGTAGGACAAATATTCCCTCAAGTTCTATCGACCACCGATACAACTGTACGCACACTTTACGTTCGCTTTACCTAGAACAAGTATGAAACTAGAAGTACTTTGTAGGAGTGATAGGATAGGCTTGCAAGAAAGTAAAGAACATGTAAATAAAACTAGGGGCTGGTTAGAAAAAGAAACAACTACGAGTGTCTAACGAGTGTGTAAAAGTGGTGGTAGGAGTTGCGGAATTGTCCCTAAGCAATTGACTACGTTACTAGATCGATAGCAAGTATCATGTGGGAGAGGCCTCTGCTAGCATGTCATCCCTTACTTGGAATTCTATGCACTTATGATTGGAACTATTAGCAAGCGTCCGCAACTACTAACGTTCATTCAGGTAAAACCCAACCATAGCAATAAGATATATTGGTCCCCCTTCAATCCCATATGCATCAATTTCTATGCTAGGTTTGAAGCTTTTGTCACTCTAGCCGGCCAATACATAGTCCAATCAACATACAACTAACCCTATGGTGTGATCCAGGCGCACGATCATATGATGGGCACCAAAGGACAGCAACATAACCACAAGCAAATTAAACCAATCATAGCAATTCATCAACCACCGATAGGACAATGATAATCTACTCAGACATCATAGGATAGCAACAGATCATTGGATAATAATATGTAGCATAAAGCACCATGTTCAAGTAGAGGGTATAGCGGGTTGCGGGAGAGTGAACCGCTGAATATAGATGGGGGAAGATGATGGAGATGTTGGTGAAGATGATGGAGGTGTTGGTGTAGATCGCCGTCACACGATGATGTCCCGGGCGGCGTTTCGGCGCCGCCGGGAGAGAGGGGGAGAGAGCCCCCCTCCTTCTTCTTCCTTGACCTCCTCCCTAGATAGGAGAAGGGTTTCCCCTATGGTCCATGGTCTCCATGGCGGCGGAGGAGCGAGAGCCCCTCCAAGATTGGATCTCTCTCTGTGTCCTTCTCTTTCCGCGCTCCCCGATTCTGCGTTTCACCGTTTCTTAAATTCCCGGAGATGCGTAACTCCGATTGGGCTGAAACTTTAACACGATTTTCTTCCGGATATTATCTTTCTCGCGGCTAAATAAGGGCTCCAACCGCCTTAAGAAGTGGCCACAAACCTGCCAGCCGCGAGCCCACCCCCTAGCCGCGGCTACAGGGCTTGTGGGCACTCCGTGCATCACCTCGCATTGATTCTTCTTCCCAAAAATCATAAATATTCCAAAAAAATCCCCATAAGTTTTTATTACGTTTGGACTTCCTTTGGTATGGATATTCTGTGAAACAAAAAATATGCAACAAACAGGAACTGGCACTGGGCACTGGATCAATATGTTAGTCCCAAAAATAGTATAAAAACTTGCCAAAAGTATATGAAAGTTGTAGAATATTGGCATGAAACAATCAAAAATTATAGATACAATGGAGACGTATCAGCATCCCCAAGCTTAATTCCTGCTCGTCCTCGAGTAGGTAAATGATAAAAAAGATAATTTTTGATGTGGAATGCTACCTAGCATAATCTTGATCATATAATCTAATCATGGTGTGAATACTAAAACACGAGTGATTCGAAGCAATAGTATATCATTTGACATAAAGACAATAATATTTCAAGCATACTAACAAAGCAATCATGTCTTCTCAAAATATCATGGCCAAAGAAAGTTATCCCTACAAAATCATATAGTCTGACTATGCTCCATCTTCCCCACACTACGTATTTAAATCATGCACAACCCCGGTTTTAGCCAAGCAATTGTTTCATACTTTAGTGTTCTCAAACCTTTTCAATTTTCATGCAATACATGAGCGTGAGCCATGGACATAGCACTATAGGTGGAATAGAATATGGTGTTTGTGGAGAAGACAAAAAAGGAGGAGATAGTCTCACATCAACTAGGCGTATCAACGGGCTATGGAGATGCCCATCAATAGATATCAATGTGAGTGAGTAGGGATTGCCACACAACGGATGCACTAGAGCTTATAAGTGTATGAAAGCTCACAAAGTAAACTAGTGGGTGTGCACCCAACTTGCTTGCTCACGAAGACCTAGGGCAATGAGGAAGCCCATCATTGGAATATATAAGCCAAGTTATATAATGAAAATTTCCCACTAGTATATGGAAGTGACAACATAGGAGACTCTCTCTCATGAAGATCATAGTGCTATTTGAAGCACAAGTGTGGAAAGAGGATAGTAGCAATTGTCCCTTCTCTCTTTTCTCTCATTTTTTTGTGGGCTCTTTGGCCTTTTTTATTTTTATATATTTTTTTTATTTTGGTGGGCATCTTTGGCCTCTTTTTTGTAAATGGGCTTCGATGGCCTCTTTTATTTCCTCACATGGGACAATGCTCTATTAATAATGATCATCACACTTAAAACTCAATACTTAGAGCAATGATGACTCTATATGAAATGCCTTTGGTAGTGTACCGTGACAATGATCTAGCATAGCAATGACATCAAAAAACGGACAAGCCATGGAAACATCATGCTAGCTATCTTACGATCATGCAATGGCAATATGGAAGTGGTGGGACATGTCATGAGACGGAACGGTGGTAGTTGCATGGCAATATATCTCGTAATGGCTATGAAAATGCCATAATAGGTAGGTATGGTGGCTGTTTTGAGGGAGGCTATATGGTGGGTGTAATGCACCGGCGAAAGTTGCGCGGTACTAGAGAGGCTAGCAATGGTGGAAGGGTGAGAGTGCGTATAATCCATGGACTCAACATTAGTCATAAAGAACTCACATACTTATTGCAAAAGTATATTAGTCATCAAAACAAGGTACTACACGCATGCTCCTAGGGGAAAGGTTGGTAGGAGTTAACCATCGCGCGATCCCGACCTCCACACAAAGGATGACAGTCAATAAATAAATCGTGCTCCGACTTCATCACATAACGGTTCACCATACGTGCATGCTACGGGAATCACAAACCTTAACACGAGTATTTCTAAAAAACACAATTACTCACTAGCATGACTCTAATATCACATATTCATGTCGCAAAACTGTTGCAAGGAATCAAACATATCATATTCAGTGATCTACAAGTTTTATGTAGGATTTTATAACTAACCATGTGAATGACCAACTCGTGTTAACTCTCTAAATAGGTATAAGTGAATCATGAGAGTTTAATTCTTTCTACAAAAGATATGCCCCGCTCTAACAAATATAAGTGAAGCAAAAGAGCATTCTACAAATGACGGTTTTCTATGTGTAGGGAAACAGGCAATCCAAACTTCAAAAGATATAATTGAAGCACAAGAAGCATTCTATAAAGACAACCAAGGACTATCTCATACCAGCATGGTGCATAAAAGAAAAAGGAAAAATAAACACAAAAGACGCTCCACGCATTTGCACATATCATGTGACGAATTAAAATATAGCTCCGAGTAAAATTACCGATAGATTGTAGACGAAAGAGGGGATGCCTTCCGGGGCATCCCCAAGCTTAGACGCTTGAGTCTTCCTTGATTATTACCTTGGGGTGCCTCGGGCATCCCCAAGATTAGGCTCTTGCCTCTCCTTATTCCTTCATCCATCATGCTCTCACCCAAAACTTGAAAACTTCAATCACACAAAACTCAACAAAACTTCGTGAGATCCGTTAGTATAATAAAATAAATCACCACTTCAAGTACTGTTGTGAACTCATTCTAAATTTATATTAGCATTATATCTACTGTAATCCAACTTCACCATGGTTCATACCCCCGATACTACCCATAGATTCATCAAAATAAGAGAACAATGCATAGAAAACAGAATCTGTCAAAACAGAACAGTCTGTAGCAATCTGTATATTCCGTATACTTCTGATATCTCAAAAAATCTGAACAATTACGAACGTCTGGAAAATTTGCATATCAATCAGCAGAAAAAAGAATCAACTCAAAAGCTCTTACATAATAGAAATGAAAATTAATTTCGTGAGCAGAAAGTTTCTATCTTTTCTCAGCGTGATCAAACAACTATCACCCAAACTAATCGTAAAGGAATTGTATAAGGGCATAATTACTTTTGTGAGAAACTTCCATGAAAAATTCTACATTGTTTCCATGAGCATGAACACAACTGTTCAAGGTCGACCCTCACTTCCGCAATGCATCACCGTTCAATCGCTTCTCTTTTAAAAAACAAATTAAGTTCCCCTCTATATTTTTTCGTTTTTAAACTAAATAAAAGCACTCAACAGAAATAAATGACTCTCTAAAACTTCCGGGTTGTCTCCCAGGCAGCGATTTATTTAAAGCCATTAAGCTAGGCATAAAGTGCTCAAGTAATGGATCCACCCGGATCCCAAGGTATATCAGAACCAATTTTAATTAGCAATGATTTGAAATTTAGTAGTGAACACAAGGTAACATATATCAAGAAATAATGAAGTCTAACTCTCTTCCTATGCATTGGCATGTCATAAAAGAACAATTCATGCACACCAAGTAAAGGCCAATACATAGCATAAGCAGTTTCTTGCAATTTTATCGTATTGGAAACATAGAGAGGTGGAGATGTAGTTCCTCTCTCATAATAACTGCAAGTAGGAGCAGCAAGCACATGCATATTATATTCATCAAAATCATCATGTTTAACATAAGGGACTATAGCTAGCTCATCTTCATAAGCATCATTCACATTGGCAACATGGCCACAAGCATAGCATGCATCAAGTTCATCAAAAAGGGATATTTCAAATGAATCCAAGGGATCATAGCATTCATCCTTCAGTAAGAACGAAGGGAAATTAAATAATGTATGAGTAGAAGAGTTACTCTCATTAGAAGGTGGACACGGGTAGCTAGTCCGCTCTTCCTCCTTTTGTTCTTCGCTCTCCTCTTCATCTTTTTCATCTAATGAGCTCACAATTTCAGCATTTTCTTCTTCCATAGTTTCCTGCAAAATAATAGTCTCTTCTTGGGCAGCATAGAATATCTCCTTAAATCATTCAATATGGGCATTATATTCATAATTAGTATAACAATAATGAAGCATAGCCAAATTTTCAGATCGGTAAGAAGCATCATCATTATCATCACATCCTTTAAACACAGCCTCAATTTCATAAGCACCCATAAAAGCAACAAACTTTTCTATTTGCTCCACATCATAGTAATCATATATACCATTAGCATAAGAAGCCAAGGTTCTATGATCATTAAATTCACAAGAAAAGGGAAGGTGTGGAGCCTTCATCCTAGAGCAACAAGTAACACCATATCTCTTGCATAGTTCCCAAGCATACCATTTCAACAAATCGATTTGATCCCATAAAAGTTTCCCTTTTTGAGTCAAGCGATAATCCCTAAAGTATTCACGTTGATCCAACGTGTATACCATTATATAATTGAATGGGGCTTTCTCAGGATTATTAAAGAAGTGCATAATATTTTCCACATAACGAGCCTCTAGGGTTTTAGGAGGTTCCCCATCTCCATGAGTAGCAAGCACACACGAGGATATTCACCCCACGCTATTGCTCCCCGGCAACGGCACCAGAAAAAGGTCTTGATAACCCACAAGTATAGGGGATCAATTGTAGCCTTTCTCAATAAGTAAGAGTGTCAAACCCAACGAGGAGCTAAAGGTAGGACAAATATTCCCTCAAGTTCTATCGACCACTGATGACCCACAAGTACAGGGGATCAATCGTAGTCCTTTCGATAAGTAAGAGTGTCGAACCCAACGAGGAGGAGAAGGTTCTGATAAACGGTTTTCAGCAAGGTAATAACTGCAAGCACTGAAAGTAGCAGTAACAAGTGATGGAGTAGTGAGGTGAAATGTAGCAAGCGAAAAGTAACAAGTAATAAGTAGTAGCAATGGTGGAGCAAGTGTCCCAACCCCTTTTGTAGCAAGGTACAAGCCTGAACAAAGTCTTATAAGAGGAAAAACGCTCCCGAGGACACACGGGAATTTCTAGCATGCTAGTTTCATCATGTTCATATGATTCACGTTCGTTATTTTGATATTTTGATATGTGGGTGGACCGGCGCTTGGGTACTGCCCTTACTTGGACAAGCATCCCACTTATGATTAACCCCTCTCACAAGCATCCGCAACTAGAAAAGAAGAATTAAGACAACGTCTAACCATAGCATTAAACTAGTGGATTCAAATCAGCCCCTTACGAAGCAACGCATAGACTAGGGTTTAAGCTTCTATCACTCCAGCAACCCATCATCTACTTACTACTCCCCAATGCCTTTCTCTAGGTCCAAATATGGTGAAGTGTTATGTAGTCGATGTTCACATAACACCACTAGAGGAAAAGCAACATACAACATATCAAAATACCAAACGAATATCAAATTCGCATGACTATCATTAGCATGACTTATCCCATGTCCCGAGGAACAAAAGTGACTACTCACAAAGCATAATCATAATCATGATCAGAGGTGTAATGAATAGCATCAAGGATCTGAACATAAACTCTTCCACCAAGTAATCCAACTTGCATCAACTACAAAGAGTAATCAACACTACTAGCAACCTTACAAGTACCAATCAGAGTCGCGAGACGGAGATTGGTTAAAAGAGATGAACTAGGGATTGGAGAGGAGATGGTGCTGATGAAGATGATGGTGGAGATGCCTCCCCTCCGACGAGAGGAGTGTTGGTTATGACGATGGCGACGATTTCCCCCTCCGGGAGGGAAGTTTCCCCGGCAGGATCGTCCTGCCGGAGCTCTAGATTGGATCTGCTCAAGTTCCGCCTCATGGCGGCGGCGAAACCACGAAAAAGCTCCCAAATGATTTTTTCTGGAACGAAACCCTTCATATAGCAAAAGAGGGGGGCCAGTGGGCCGCCAGGGTGCCCACAAGCCCTGTTGCCGCGGCCAAGGGGGTAGGCCTCGGCAACCGGGCTTGTGGGCCCCTGGTTGCTCCCCTCTAACACTTCTTTCGCCCAGTATTTTTTATAAAATCCAAAAAATAATCCACGTTGATTTTCAGGACATTTGGAGTTACGCAGAATAGAGCACTCAAACTTGCTCCTTTTCTAGTCCATAATTCCAGCTGCCGGTATTATCCCTCTTCAAATAAACCTTGCAAAATAAGAGAGAAAAGGCATAAGTAAGGTTCCACAAAGTATAATAACAGTCCATAAAGCGATAAATATCAACATGAAAGCATGATGCAAAATGGACGTATCAACTCCCCCAAGCTTAGACCTCGCTTGTCCTCAATCGAAAACTAAGACCCAAAACATGTCCACATGTTTGGGATGAAGGTGTCGATAAAACAAAATATGGACATGAGGGCATCATGATCACACATAGAACAGCAATACATCATAGAGATTCTTATGGGAAAGTAACAATTCCTTCACAAAGCAAAGTATGAAACAAAAACCTTACCGAGAAGTAGCCAACAACAGTCCATAGTCATTGAAGCAATTGCAATTTATCATATTATCAGAAAGAGTCAAACGAGAGATTGTAAGGCAATTCCACATACTCAATCATCTCTTTTGTTTTCCACAATTGTTACTACTCACGTGCAGGGCCGGTCCATACATTTTAGAGGCCCTAGGGCGAGACAACAAAATGGGGCCCTTATAGACAGATAAAAATTTGAAATTTATCGTATTTCAACAGCAATTCAGTAATCAGTACGTAGTATAGATCAATGGTCTTTGAATAGGGACAATGAAATGCACGCCACATGTTATTTATTTGTAATAATCTAGAGAAGTACAACATAGTAGTACGGAAACAAAATAGTTGTATAAAAGATCACTCTTCTAAGTGGCACAAAGAGACCATCATTTCATCAATTGATCTGCAAAACAAAAACCCATGTCAAAACTGGTAGCAAACTTAGCACTTCATGTTTACATTGATGTTCAGATCTACAAAACTTACATTGGTTTCTAGCCTCCCCAATCTGCATGTTCTTCACTTCATGTCTTCACACGGATAAAATTTCTCTAAGGCTTCCTGCATAAGGCACAACAAAGCAAGCTTAGCACTTCATGTTTATACTATGAAGATACGATCTTGATGTTTCTTCTAACACTTCGAGAAGCATAGTCATCAATAATCGCATCAACATTTATTTCATCCAGTTTATCTTTCTCAATGCATAAAGTAGCAAGACCATTCAATCTTTCCTGTGACATTGTTGATCTCAAATAATTTTTCAATAGCTTCAACTTCGAGAAACTACGTTCAGCTGATGCTACAGTGACTGGTACAGTAAATAAAATTCGATAAGCTATTAATATATTTGGAAAACAGCCTATGTCTCTAACATACTCAAAAATCTCCATAGCACGCAATGGCACATCAGAATCTGCTAAAGTCATTTGCGAAATTCATAATTCTGAAAAGATCTCATCTAATTCAACATCACGTCGAGAAAATGCTTCTACAAATTTAGCACAACATTTGCGTAATTCAACATCATTCAACGACTTCAAATCTTTCGAGCTAAGTAAAAAGCCAAATATACTTTGGAACACTTTAAGTTCTTCAAATCTGTTTTTTAGAGATACTTTTGCAACATCAACCATAACTAAGAAGTAATTAACTTCAAACGCCTTCTCAGCTAATAGAACTTCTTCAACATTATCGGGTTCATCAAATTGCTTCTTCCTAGTAACATTACGTTTTACTGGAAACGATGGATCTATTCCCATTTCTAACGCAAGTCCTTTCGCAATCATTAAACTAGATGCAAATCCTTCATTTCTGTAATTTTCAAAAAAAAGCCTCATTCCTTCAATTTGCTACAAAGTAGAATCAACACACATGGTCGCAGACTGCAACTTTTTGCTCACCGTGTTCACAGCAAATAAAATGTCATGCCAAATGACCATGCCTAGTAAAAATTCAAAACTACCAAGTGCATTATATAAATTTTTCGCATCCGTCTTTGACTTGGCATCATCACAAATTTTACCTAGCTCGGACAAAGCTATCCTTAATTGGGGTGCTTGATATCTAATAGCTTTAACACTTTTGATACGACTCTCCCACCGCGTGTTAGACAAACCTTTCACAGTCAAATTTGGAATATGGTCAAGCAACACTTTCCATCTTTTAGCGGAACTTGAAAATAAAACATAAATGCATTGCACAATTCCAAAAAAAGAAATAGATTTACTGCAAGAACTTGCCATATCACAGAAAGTAAGATTTAGACTATGACACACACATGGCATATACACAGCACTTGAGTTAATTTCAAGCAATCGGCTTTGTACCCCTTGTTTTTTTCCTTTCATGTTCGAACCATTATCGTAACCTTGGCCCCTCACATCATTAATATTTAGGCCATAAGACTTTATAGCATCAAGAAGTACACTAAAAAGACCCAAACCAGATGTGTCATCCACCTTCAAAAATTCCATAAAGAACTCCTCTATCTTAATTTTGTTATTGGACATGTTAACACACCTAATAATTAATGTCATTTGTTCTTGATGACTAACATCCGGAGTGCAATCAAGAATTATGGAGAAATATTTGGCCTCTTTAACAATTTTTAGGATAGATGTTGTAACACTAGAGGCTGATAGAGAAATTAACTCATTTTGAATTTTGTGGCTGAGATAATGATGATAAATCTCATCATTTTTAATTCTCCTAAGATGTTCCTGCATTACTGGATCAAATTCTGCAATCATCTCAACACATGCCAAGAAATTACCATTTTTGGGTTCGTAAAGTTTTTCACTAGATCCGCGAAAAGCTAAGTTGCGTTTAGCAAGAAACTTCACAATGGATACTAGTCTTATTAGCACTTGTCTCAAACGTTCTTTCTCCTTTGTGATCTGCTGCATCAAATCTTTATCAATTCTTTTACTTTTGGATAATCTGACTCTAAACTCATTCCAAGTGTTCATGTTTCTAATATGCTCTACACTATTTTCATGTTCTTTAAGTGTCTCGCTTAGATGCTTCCAATCTTTCAATCCATTACATGCTAATGAACTCTTGTTGTTATGGGATTTGAAAAGCTTACAACAAAAGCAATAGACCTTGTCAACATGTTTAGAGTAAAATAACCATTTCCTATCATGCATCTCCCCATTGCTTAACTTTCTGAAATAGTAACTTTGTGAAAAATGTCTAGAAGAACTATCAGATGGGAACAAAATATTCTCTTCTCTTACAGGCCCCTTCTCTACTAAAATATGCCTAGCTTTATCATCCACATTATTCCAGTGTCGTGGATCTAAGATATCAGCAGTAAAAGGTTGTTGTTCACCAACACTTGGAGTTTCTAAATTTGTTGAATCAGCTAGATTTTCATGCTCACTAAGATTAATTTCATCCTCATTGGTAACATAATCTTCATCTAAATTTTCAGTTTGCTGCTCTTCAACAGTCACATGGCCAATTGCAAGGAGTTCCTAGAAGAACTACTGGTTCTAAAATATTTGTCAATTGAACCTTTCTCAGTTTCTATTAGTTCATCTTTCTGTTTTTTTCTCTTCCTTTTCTCACTACCAGATAAACATTTTCTAAAAGACATGTCACCAATCAATTTGCAAAAAAAAGTCAATGCAGGGAACAACAACACCTGGATATGGGCTCGATGTGAAATTGTCGATGTGAAATCTTCTCTGTGCTCCCTACACTCTCTGTGTATCAAGAATATATCAGTTTTCATAGAGGAATAGAGGACCAAGTATCAGTCTAGGAGAGAAAATGAGAGATGCACCTGCGGTCCTGCGCAATAGACTGCAACTTTTTGCTCCAGCCTCCAGCCTCCACATATGCAGGCCTACACAGATGCACATGCGCGTTGATTGGGGAAGGAGGGAGAAGATTGGGGAAGGACTCTGGAGGAGGGGCTCTCCACCGGCGAGTAGAGAAGGGGTTCTCCACCGCCACCGGCGAGTAGAGAAGGTGATGTCCTTCCCAGTTCCCCTGCTCCAAAATTCCGAATCTGAAGGAGGAGTCTCTCAGCTATTTAACATCAAATATGCAGGATTGCGGGATTGGGGAAGGAGGGAGAAGATTGGGGAAGGGAATTAGGGAAATCACCGTTGGTCTCCATTAATGGCGGCACGGGATCGACGGCCTCGTCACCTCGAATAAGGCGCGGGACTGCGGGAGCCGCGGCGTTGTTCCTCATCTGGAGACTGCAGACTGCAGGCGAGGCGACCATAGGAGGCGAGGCAAGTAGCGACCAGAGGAGGCGAGGTGAGTAGCGACCACAGGAGGCGACCAGGCCTGGAGGCGACCGCAGGAGTCGAGGCGAGTCGCTACTCGCTAGGTGCTACGGTGCTGGGCCGGGGCCCCTACCTCCCAGGGGCCCAGGGCGGGCGCCCCGTTGCCCCGGCCTGTGGGCCGGCCCTTCTCACGTGGTACTCATGGTATCGAAGTTTCAGTTGGACACACAGAAAGATAGGGGCTTATAGTTTGCCTCCCAACCATTTACCTCAAGGGTAAAGTCAACAATAATAAAGCATAAGTACTCAGCTCCAAATTGGTATATGAATATAGATCTTTCCCAAGCATATTACATTCACCAAGAAAAAGGGCTAAATAAGGAATTGGTCAAGATCACCATGACTCTTACAAGGGAAAAAAGTAAAGGTAGAAGATAGGCCCTTCGCAGAGGGAAGCGGAGGTTGTCATGCGCTTTTGAGGTTTGGATGCGTGTCCTCTTAGTGCGGAGGAACGTCACTTTATATTGCCTCCTGTGATAAAGAACTTTATTATGCAGTCTGTCGCTTTTATGTATTCCTCATCACAGGTTCGTACAAAGCTTATTTTCCACACACTAATAGATCATACATATTAGAGAGAAATTTTTATTGCTTGCACCGATGACAACTTACTTGAGAGATCTTATTCAATCCATAGGTAGGTATGGTGGACACTCATGGCAAAACTGGGTTGAAGGTTTATGGATGCACAAGTAGTATCTCTACTCGGTGCAGGAGTTTTGGCTAATATGAGGTGGAAGCAATCGTCACATTCTAAGGGATCTCTAATCATATAACATTGTTTGGAACCAAGCAAACACAATTCATTATGTTGTCTTCCTTGTCCAACATCTAGTTCTAGGAATGTAATAGTTTGGTGAGTGCTCACAATTATAGAAAGTGTCTAAGATGATATATTTATATGTGAACCTCTCTTTCCTTATTACTTCTTATTAATTGCAACAATGACTGAGGTCTATGTTGGTCTACTCTCAACAAGTTTCAATCATCATACTTGTTATATGTGAAGCTATCACTTTCCATAAGATCATCTCATGATCTTTCATGCTATCGTTCTTTTCATACTTTTGATCACGACACAAAACAAAGCCCTTGACTAAGATACTCTTTATTATATAGCTCGCAAGCTCGAATACATCGGGGGAGACCCAAGGCAAAAGACTCAAACTAAAACACTAAAGACTTATTCCACTAAGAGAAGAAATAAAAACTAAAAGGGAAAGAACTAAAACAAAGGTAAAAGCAAAAGATATAACGGTGATACGATACCAGGGCAACTCCCCCAAGCTTGGCAGAAGCCAAGGGGATTGCCCATACCAATGCTTAGTTGTCTTCCTTTGGTGGTGATGGTGGTGGAGATGTTGAAGTAGTCTGATCCTCCGTCTTCCAAGGCATAGGTGCTCCATCATGGCAGGATGAACGAGTCGCCGGAATCCTCAAATCTGCAGCCAACCGTATTGATTTAAATCTATACTCATACTCACAGTTTTGGTTCTGCAGGTCATAGATCTGGCCCTGTACTTGATCAACCCTGTCACAGAGCCTGGAGAGGTTCTTCCCAATATCAATGGCATCCATCTTGTGATTGCTGGTGAACTCTGTGATCATCATGTGGTTGGCGTTGAGTCCACGCTCCACCATCCCTTGGCACTTGAAGACTTGTTGCTCCATTGCTTCGAGCCTCGTCTCCATGCTTCCGGTCTTCTTAGGCCCCTCAACATCACGGATGTGCAACATCCCCTCGCTCATCTTGATAGATTGGGGGTGCTGCAACACTTCCGTGAGGTAGGGATTGATGACCTTCTCGAAGATCTTATCCTTAGGAACTTTTGGGGGAGTCATGCCGATCTAGATCTGCAGCAGAAACAGGCTCAAAACGAAAACATAGGAAAACTGCACGATGCGGAGATCAAAACCCTCGGGCGTATATATAATGATTTTTTTGGACCCGAAGGAGTGCTCCGCAAGAAAACGGAGTTCGGGAGGCACACGAGCTGCCCACAAGCCATGTTGCCGTGGCCAGGGGAGGCCACTCCAACCAAGCTTGTGGCCGCCTCGTGCACTCTCCGGATTGCTTCTTATTTTTCTAATTTTCCATAAATTCCAAAACAGAGAAAAATTTCTATTGGAAAAGTTTCGGAGTCCAATTACTTACCGAAACAGATACCTCTTGGTTTTTAGGGTTTGAAACAGGCTGATAAACATCCCTTATGTACTCCTCTGGAGTTATGATATTGATGATATTGGTCTCAACATTTATGGGAGTACCAGAGATATAATGCTTGATTCTTTTCCCATTTACCACTCTAGGAAAATTGCCTTCCGTGTTATTGATTTTGATGGTACCGGAACGATATACCTCCTCGACAACGTAGGGACCTTCACATTTAGAGAGGAGCTTGCCTGCGAAGAATCTTAAACGAGAATTGTATAGTAGGACATAGTCACCTACATTGAACTCTCGTTTTTGTATTCTTTTATCGTGCCATCTCTTAACCTTTTCCTTGAACAACTTGGCATTCTCATATGCCTGGGCCCTCCATTCATCTAATGAGCTGATATCAAACAACCGCTTCTCACTGGCAAGTTTGAAGTCAAAGTTGAGCTCTTTGCTTGCCCAATAAGCTTTGTGTTCAATCTCAAGAGGTAAATGAAAGGCCTTACTGTAAACCATTTTATATGGCGACATGACCATGGGATTATTATAAGCAGTCCTATAAGCCCATAGTGCATCCACTTGACCACTAGACTAAGGATGATAAGGAGATGCAACTCTATGGTTGACATCGTACTTAGCGAGCATCTTGTGGAAAACACCATGAATGAAGTGTGAACCGCCATCAGTCATCAGATATCTAGGGACTCCAAATCTTGGGAAAATGAATTCTCTAAGCATCTTGATAGAGGTGTGGTGATCAGCATTTTTAGTGGGGATAGCTTCTACCCACTTAGTGACGTAGTCCACAGCAACTAAGATGTGAGTGTACCCATTGGAGCTCGGGAAGGGTCCCATATAATCAAAGCCCCAGACATCAAATGGTTCAATGACAAGTGAATAGTTCATAGGCATTTCCTAACGCTTACTGATGTTCCCTATTCTTTGACATTCGTCATACGACAATACAAACTTGCGGGCATCCTTGAAGAGAGTGTGCCAATAGAAACCCGATTGCAATACCTTATGAGAAGTTCTGTCTCCAGCATGGTGTCCTCTGTAGGCCTCGGAATGACACTTCTACAGGATCTTCCCCTGTTCATGTTCAAGCACACAATGTCTAATAACACAATCTACTCCTTCCTTATAAAGGTGAGGATCATCCCAAAAGTAGTGTCTCAAATCAAATAAGAATTTCTTCTTTTGCTGGTAGGTGAAACTGGGTGGTATGTATTTGGCTACGATATAGTTTGCATAATAAGCATACCACGGTGCACTATGTGAAGTGCGGATGACATTCAATTGCTCATCGGGAAAGCTGTCATCAATAGGTCGTGGGTCATCAAGGACATTCTCCAGCCTAGACAAGTTATCTGCCACACGGTTATCAGCACCCTTTTAGTCAATGACGTGCAAATCAAATTCCTGTAGTAGGAGAACCCATCTGATTAGCCTAGGCTTAGCGTCCTTCTTCTCCATAAAGTACTTAATAGAAGCATGATCAGAGTGAATAGTGACTTTGGAGTCAACTATATAAGATCTGAACTTTTCACATGCAAACACGACTGCTAAAAACTCCTTCTCCATAGTGGCATAGTTTCTTTGGGCACTGTCTAGAGTTTTACTAGCATAGTGAATGACATTCAACTTCTTGTCAACTCTTTGTCCTAGAACAGCACCAACAGCATAATCACTAGCATCGCACATGATTTCAAAGAGCAAGTTCCAATCAGGTGGTTGAACAATAGGTGTGGTTATCAAGGCCTTCTTAAGTATTTTGAAAGCTTCCTCACAATCCTCATCAAAAACAAAAGGAACATCCTTCTGCAATAGGTTGGTAAGAGGCCTAGAAATCTTAGAGAAGTCTTTAATGAACCTCCTATAGAAACCAGCATGACCTAGGAAACTTCGTATACCTCTGATATCTGTGGGGCAAGGCATTTTCTCAATTGCATCAACCTTAGCCTTATCAACTTCAATGCCTCTCTCAAAGATTTTGTGTCCTAAGACAATGCCTTCATTAACCATGAAGTGGCACTTCTCCCAGTTCAAGACGAGGTTGGTATCTTTGCATCTCTATAAGACTTGATCAAGGTTGCTGAGGCAATCGTCAAAGGAAGAACCGTAGACGGAGAAATCATCCATGAAAACCTCAACAATCTTTTCACAAAAGTCAGAGAATATAGCCATCATACAACTTTGAAAGGTGGCAGGTGCATTGCACAAGCCAAAAGGCATGCGTCTATAAGCGAAGGTACCGAAGGGGCATGTGAAGGTGGTTTCCTCTTGATCAGATTGTGCAACTGGTATTTGCGAGAAACCTGAATAACCATCTAGAAAGCAGAAGTGTGTGTGTTTAGATAGCCTTTCTAGCATATGGTCAATAAACGACAAAGGATAATAGTCTTTCCTAGTTGCCTTGTTCAATTTCCGGAAGTCTATCGCCATCCTATAGCCTGTAATACTTGTGGGATTAATTCATTCTTATCATTAGGAACGACGGTGATACCTCCCTTCTTAGGTACGCAATGTACTGGACTTACCCAATCACTATGAGCAACAGGATAAATGGTTCCTCCTTCCAGAAGCTTCAATATTTCTTTTCTCACGACCTCTTTCATCCTCGGATTTGGTCTTCGTTGATGATCAGCAACTGGCTTAGAATCAGGATCGGTTTTAATCTTGTGCTGACATAGAGTGGGACTAATACCCTTAAGATCATCAAGAGTATATCCAATAGAAGCACAGTGCTTCCTCAAAGTTTTTAATAACTTCTTCTCTTCGTGACTCGAGAGGTGAGCACCAATAATAACAGGATATATGTCCTTCTCATCAAGATAGGCATACTTAAGAGTATCTGGTAACTGTTTCAGCTTGAACACAGGATCACCCTTTGGTGGGCGAGGATCCCCAAGCAGTTCAACAGGCAGATTATTCTTGAGAATGGGATATTGTTCTAAGACAATTTTATCTATCTCATCTCTTTCTTCCATATGCATATCATTTTCATGCTCAAGGAGATATTGCTCTAAAGGATCCGTAGGAGGTACGGCAATAGAGGCAAGAGCAATGATTTTATCCCTACCAGACGACTCTTTTTCATGGGGTTGTCTCCCAAACTTGAAGAAGTTAAATTCATGGGACACACCCTCGAAACTAACAGTGACAGTCTGTTTTATGCAATCAATGTGAGCATTGACAGTGTTGAGAAAGGATCTACCAAATATGATGGGACAAAAGCTATCTTGTGCAGTACCAAGGACAAGGAAGTCAGTAGGATACTTCGTCTTACCACACAGGACTTCTACGTCTCTCCCAATTCCCGGAGGTGTAGATAGTGTCTCTATTAGCTAGCGTAATAGTGACATCAATGGGTTCTAACTCAGCAGGTCAATCTCATCTTTGATTTCATCATATAGGGAACAGGGTATTGCACAAACACTAGCTCCCATATCACATAAACCATGGTAACAGTGATCTCCTATCTTGACAGAAACAACGGGCAGGCCAACTACAGGTCCGTATTTGTCTTTCGCGTGAGGTTTAGCAATTCTAGTAGAGTCCTCACAGAATTTGATAACATGCCCATCTATGTCTTCAGCTAAGAGATCTTTGATAATAGCAACACTAGGTTCGACTCTAATTTCCTCAGGGGGTGCAAGTGGTCTAATGTAACCCCTATGTATCACAGATGGAGCTTTAGAATAATCCGTTATCCTAGCAGGGTAAGGTGGTTTCTCAGCGTAGGCACAAGGAACAACAGGATCACTAAAAGCAATGACTTTCTCCTCAACTATATTGGTTTTGGCTATGTTGCTTTCTACAGGAGGATGATATTTAAACCACTTCTCTTTGGCAAGATTAACATGAGCAGCAAAAGATTCACATAGAGAAGCTACTATCTCAGAGTCAAGTCCATACTTAGCGCTAAAATCTCTAGAAGTGTTTGTTTCAACAAAAGATTAAACGCAATCAAACTGGAAATTCATACCTGACTCCTTACCTTCTTCCAGCTCCCAACCTTTAGAGTTACATTTGATTCTATCCAATAAATTCCACTTGTGATCAATATCCTTCTTCATAAAAGAACCGGTACAAGAAGTGTCAAGCATGGTACGATCTTCATGGGAAAGCCGAGCATAAAAGTTTTGAGTGATAATTTCTCTCGAGAGCTCATGACTAGGGCATGAATATAGCATTGATTTAAGCCTCCCCCAAGCTTGAGCTATGATTTCCCTGTCATGAGGCCATAAGTTATAAATATAATTCCGATCACGATGTACTAAATGCATAGGATAGAACTTTTGATGGAATTCCAATTTCAACCGATTGTAGTCCCATGATCTAGTATCATCACATAGCCTATACCATGTCAGCGCCTTATCCTTCAAAGATAAAGGAAATACTTTCTTATTTACCTCATCCTCGGGCAAACCTGCAAGCTTAAATAAACCACAAACTTCATCTACATAGATTAGATGCAAGTCTGGATGTGAAGATCCATCTCCTGTAAAAGGATTAGCCAGTAGTTTCTCAAGCATACCCGAAAGAATTTCATAAAAGATATTTTCAGTAGGTACCTCTGGTTGAGGAACAACTCCTCGTGCTTCCGTTCGTGGTGAAGATACCCCGAACAAATCCTCAAAGGAACAGTTTCCATAGTGACAAATGACAATGAATTTCAGCACACTATACAAATGTTTCCTTACCAAATTCCAGTTACGAAAGGCGCTTCCTCCCCGGCAATGGCGCCAGAAAAGAGCCTTGATGACCCACAAGTATAGGGGATCAATCGTAGTCCTTTCGATAAGTAAGAGTGTCGAACCCAACGAGGAGGAGAAGGTTCTGATAAACGGTACTCAGCAAGGTAATAACTGCAAGCACTGAAAGTAGCGGTAACAAGTGATGGAGTAGTGAGGTGAAATGTAGCAAGCGAAAAGTAACAAGTAACAAGTAGTATCAACCGTGCAGCAAGTGGCCCAATCCCTTTTGTAGCAAGGGACAAGCTAGAACAAAGTCTTATAAGAGGAAAAACACTCCCGAGGATACACCCGAATTTCTGTCATGCTAGTTTCATCATGTTCATATGATTCGCGTTCGTTATTTTGATAGTTTGATATGTGGGTGGACCGGCGCTTGGATACTGCCCTTACTTGGACAAGCATCCCACTTATGATTAACCCCTCTAGCAATCATCCGCAACTACAAAAGAAGAATTAAGACAACGTCTAACCATAGCATTAAACTAGTGGATCCAAATCAGCCCCTTACGAAGCAACGCATAGACTGGGGTTTAAGCTTCTGTCACTCCAGCAACCCATCATCTACTTACTACTCCCCAATGCCTTCCTCTAGGTCCAAATATGGTGAAGTGTTATGTAGTCAACGTTCACATAACACCACTAGAGGAAAAACAACATACAGCATATCAAAATACCGAACGAATATCAAATTCACATGACTATTATTAGCATGACTTATCCCATGTCCTCAGGAAAAAAAGTGACTACTCACAAAGCATAATCATAATCATGATCAGAGGTGTAATGAATAGCATCAAGGATCTGAACATAAACTCTTCCTCCAAGTAATCCAACTAGCATCAACTACAAAGAGTAATCAACACTACTAGCAACCTTACAAGTACCAATCAGAGTCGCGAGACGGAGATTGGTTACAAGAGATGAACTAGGGATTAGAGAGGAGATGGTGCTGATGAATATGTTGGTGGAGATGCCTCCTCTCCGACGAGAGGAGTGTTGGTGATGACGATGGCGACGATTTCACCCTCCGGGAGGGAAGTTTCCCCGGCAGGATCGTCCTGTCGGAGCTCTAGATTGGATCTGCTCAAGTTCCGCCTCATGGCGGCGGCGAAACCACGAAAAAGCTCCCGAATGATTTTTTATGGAACGAAACGCTTCATATAGCAAAAGAGGGGGCCAGTGGGCCGCCAGGGTGCCCACAAGCCCTGTTGCCGCGGCTAAGGGGCGTAGGCCGCGGCAACCAGGCTTGTGGGCCCCTGGTTGCTCCCCTCTGACACTTCTTTCGCCTAGTATTTTTTATAAAATCCAAAAAAATCCACGTTGATTTTCAGGACATTTGGAGTTGCGCAGAATAGAGCACTCAGACTTGCTCCTTTTCCAGTCTAGAATTCGAGGTGCCGGTATTCTCCCTCTTCAAACAAACCTTGCAAAATAAGAGAGAAAAGGCATAAGTAAGGTTCCACAAAGTATAATAACAGTCCATAAAGTGATAAATATCAACATGAAAGCATGATGCAAAATGGACTTATCAACCACTGATACAACTCTACGCTCACTTTACGTTCGCTTTACCTAGAACAGGTATGAAACTAGAAGTACTTTGTAGGAGTGATAGGATAGGCTTGCAAGAAAGTAATGAACACGTAAATAAAACTAGGGGCATGTTAGAAAAAGAAACAACTACGAGTGTCTACCGAGTATGGAAAAGTGGTGGTAGGAGTTGCGGAATTGTCCCTAAGCAATTGACTACGTTACTAGATCGATAGCAAGTATCATGTGGGAGAGGCCTCTGCTAGCATGTCATCCCTTACTTGGAATTATATGCACTTATGATTGGAACTATTAGCAACTACTAACGATCATTCAGGTAAAACCCAACCATAGCAATAAGATATATTGGTCCCCCTTCAATCCCATATGCATCAATTTCTATGCTAGGTTTGAAGCTTCTGTCACTCTAGCCTGCCAATACATAGTCCTATCAACATACAACTAACCCTATGGTGTGATCCACGCGCGCGATCATATGATGGGCACCAAAGGACAGCAACATAACCACAAGCAAATTAAACCAATCATAGCAATGCATCAATCACCGATAGGACAACGATAATCTACTCAGACATCATAGGATAGCAACACATCATTGGATAATAATATGTAGCATAAAGCACCATGTTCAAGTATAGGGTATAGCGGGTTGTGGGAGAGTGAACCGCTGAATATAGAAGGGGGAATATGATGGAGATGTTGGTGAAGATGACGAAGGTGTTGGTGTAGATCGCCGTCACACGATGATGTCCCGGGCGGCGTTCCGGCGCCGCCGGGAGAGAGGGGTAGAGAGCCCCCCTCCTTCTTATTATTCCTTGACCTCCTCCCTAGATGGGAGAAGGGTTTCCCCTCTGTTCCATGGTCTCCATTGCGGCGGAGGGGCGAGAGCCCCTCCGAGATTGGATCTCTCTCTGTGTGTCCTTCTCTTTCCGCGCTCCCAGATTCTGCGTTTCACCGTTTCTTAAATTCCCGGAGATTCCTAACTCCGATTTGGCTGAAATTTTAACACGATTTTCTTCCGGATATTATATTTCTTGCGGCAAAAGAAGAGCTCCAACTGCCTTAAGGAGTGGCCACAAGCCTGCCAGCCGCTGGCCCACCCCTTGGTCGCGGCTACAGGGCTTGTGGGCACTCCGTGCATCGCCTCGCGTTGATTCTTCTTCCCAAAATTCATAAATATTCCAAAAAAATCCCCATAAGTTTTTATTACGTTTGGACTTCCTTTGGTATGGATATTCTGCGAAACAAAAAACATGCAACAAACAGGAACTGGCACTAGGCACTGGATCAATATGTTAGTCCCAAAAATAGTATAAAAAGTTGCCAAAAGTATATGAAAGTTCTAGAATATTGGCATGAAACAATCAAAAATTATAGATACGACGGAGACGTATCATGCATCCCCGTGAGTAGCTCTCTATCTCAGAAATTTTAATATATTCCAGAAAAAAGCATACTTGATTCTCAGGGCATTTGAAGAACTTTTATTTTCGGGACACTTTTCCAAGGGAGGCGAGAAGTAGAAAACAGGAAAAACTAAAGCTAAATTTATCATTTTCTTCTAAGCAACAGAAAATAAAAGCTCAGAACATAAGGTTGTAACTCCTAGATTAATCCATCTAACGGTCATCAAAAGAAAACTGTCAGTGAGGTTGATCAAGTCTCCTTGACAAAAAAAATTTGAATTGCATAAAACCGGAGAATTTTTGAATGATCACTACGTTACCTCAATAGTGATGTGCATATCCCCAACAAGTAAATCATACTTCATCTTGACAGTAGGTATAGGGCATTCAAAGCTCCCAATAAGAATTGATGAAGTTTTTTCAATAGCATTGATGCAATGTACTCGATATTGTTTCTTCGAAAAGTGCACCGTATGCTCATTACCATTAACATGGAAAGTGACATTGCCTTTGTTGCAATCAATAAGAGCCCCTACAGTGTTTAAAAAGGGTCTTCCAAGGATGAGCACCATGGCATCATCCTCGGAAATATCCAGAATAACAAAGTCCGTTAAGATAGTAACGTTAGCAACCACAACAGGCACATCCTCGCAAATGCCGATAGGGAAAGCAGTTGATTTGTCGGCCATTTGCAAAGACATTTCAGTGGGTGTCAACTTATCCAATTCAAGTCTACGATAAAGAGAGAGAGGCATAACACTAACACCAGCTCCAAGATCGCATAAAGCGGTTCTAACATAATTTCCTTTAATGGAGCAAGGTATAGTGGGCACTCCGGGATCACCTAGTTTCTTAGGAGTTCCACCCTTGAAGGTGTAATTGGCAAGCATGGTGGAAATCTCAACCTCAGGTGTCTTCCTTTTATTGGTCACAATATCTTTCATGTACTTAGCATAAGGAGACATTTTGAGCATATCTATCAAACGCATTTGCAGAAAGACAGGTCTAATCATTTCAACAAAGCGCTCAAAATCCTCATCATCCTTTTTCGTGGATGGTTTGGGAGGAAAGGGCATGCGTTTCTGAACCCATGGTTCTCTTTCCTTACCATGCTCCCTAGCAATGAAGTCGTTCTTATTGTATCTCTTGTTCTTAGGTTGTGGGTTATCAAGATCAACACTAGGTTCAATCTCCACATCCTTATCATTACTAGGTTGAGCATCATGATGAGCACCACTATCGATATTATCACTAGGCTCATGTTCATCACCAGATTGTGTTTCGGCATCAGAAACAGAGATATCATTTGGATTCTTAGGTGTAGCAGCAGCAGATTTGCTAGCATGCAAGTTCCTATCATCTTTCTTTTTCTTCCTATCACTAGGATGACTAGATGCATCAGTGTTAACTCCTTGAAAATCTTGTTCAATTCTCTTAGGATGGCCCTCAGGATACAAAGGTTCCTGAGTCATTCTACCACCTCTAGTGATGACCCTAACAGAATTTTCATTCAACTCGTTGAGCAAGTCATTTTGATCCTTAAGTACTTGTTCTACTTGAGTAGTGACCATAGAGGCATGTTTAATCAAGAGCTTAAGATCATTGACATTTCTATCCACACAAGCACTTAAATGACTAAGCATACGAGCATTATGTTCCAATTGTGTGCTAACATAATCATTGAAACTTTGTTGTTTGGAAACAAAGTTATCAAATTCATCTAACCATAAGCTAGTAGGTTTATCAAAAGGAATATCACTCTCATTGAATCTACGAAGAGAATTTACCTCTACTACCTTTGTCGGGTTATCAAGACCATGTATCTCTTTGATAGGTGGTAGATTCTTAACATCTTCAGATTTAATACCTTTCTCTTGCATAGATTTCTTAGCTTCTTGCATATCTTCAGGACTGAGGAATAGAATACCTCTTTTCTGAAGAGTTGGCTTCGGAGGTGGTTCAGGAATAGTCCAAGCATTATCATTACTCAAGATATTATTCAATAGAGTTTCAGCTTATTCCACAGTTTGTTCCCTGAAAACACAACCAACACAACTATCTAGGTGGTCCCTAGAAGCATCGGTCAGTCCATTATAAAAGATATCAAGTATTTCATTCTTCTCAAGAGGGTGATCAGGCAAAGCATTCAGCAACTAGACAAGCCTCCCCCAAACTTGTGGGAGACTCTCTTCTTCAACTTGCACAAAGTTATATATATATCCTGCAAGGCAGCTTGTTTCTTATGGACATGAAAATATTTCTTAGAGAAGTAGTAGATCATATCATGGGGACTACGCACACAACCAGGAGCAAGAGAAGTGAACCAAGTCTTAGCGTCATCCTTTAGCGAGAAAGGAAACAGCTTAAGGATATAGTAGTGGTGAATCTTTTCCTCACTCGTGAATAGGGTGGCTATACCATTCAGCTTGGTAAGATGTGCTACAACCGTTTCAGACTCATAACCATAAAAAGGATCAGATTCGACCAAAGTGATTAACTAAGGGTCGACACAGAATTCATAATCCTTATCAGTCACGAAGATGGGTGAAGTAGCAAACTTAGGATCGTATTTCATTCTAGCATTCAGAGATTTTTCCTTCCACTTGCGCATTAAATTCTCAAGATCATAGCTATCCTTACAAGCAAGGAAGTCCTCAGCTATCTCTCCCTCCATAACATAAACCTCAGGTATATCAGGCAATTCATATCTAGGAGAGCTAGTTCTAACAGGTGAAACAGCAGGTTCTACTTCAATAATTTCAGCAGTCTCAGAAGTATCATCACATTCAGCAGCAACTCTAGCAATTTGTGCATCAAGGAATGCACCTAGTGGCAAAGAAGTATCAAGCAAAGCATCATCATAAGCATCATTGATAGCAGAAGTAGCATCATCAAGCACAGGCGACACATCAGAATTTCTAGTAGGTGGTGGTGTCGCAAACTTACTCATAACTGAAGGTGAATCAAGTGCAGAGCTAGATGGCAGTTCCTTACCTGTCCTCGTAGTTGAGGGCAAGACTTTAGTTTTTGGATCTCTCGGATTCCTCATAGTGATCAACCGACGTAAATCCCAAGTGACTCAGAGAATAGAGCTATGCCTCCCCGACAACGGCGCAAGAAAATAGTCTTGATAACCCACAAGTATAGGGGATCGCAACAGTTTTCGAGGGTAGAGTATTCAACCCAAATTTGTTGATTCGACACAAGGGGAAGAAAAAGAATATTCTCGAGTATTAGCAGTTGAGTTGTCAATTCAACCACACCTGAAAGACTTAGTATCTGCAGCAAAGTTTCAGTAACAGAGTAGTGTGATAGCAATGGTAGCAACGGTAACAGTAGCGGCGGTGACATTAGTAGCGGTAACAGTAGCAGCAGTGACAGCAGTAGCAGCAAAGTAACATAGCAAGGACCAGTAGGAAAAGCTCGTAGGCATTGGATTGGTGATGGATAATTATGCCGGATGACATTCATCATGCAACAGTTATAACATGGGGAGATATATAACTAGCTCCAGTTCGTCAATGTAATGTAGGCATGTATTCCGTATATAGTCATACGTGCTTATGGAAAAGAACTTGCATGACATCTATTGTCCATCCCTCCCAAGGCAGCGGGGTCCTAATGGAAACTACGGGATATTAAGGGTCTCCTTTTAATAGAGAACCGGAACAAAGCATTAGCACTTAGTGAATACATGAACTCCTCATACTATGGTCATCTCCGGGAGTGGTACCGGCTATTGTCACTCCGGGGTTGCCGGGTCATAACACATAGTAGGTGACTACAACTTGCAAGATAGGATCAAGAGCACACATATATTTATGAAAACATAATAGGTTCAGATCTGAAATCATGGCACTCGGGCCCTAGTGACAAGCATTAAGCATAGCAAAGTAGTAGCAACATCAATCTCAGAACATAGTGGATACTAGGGATCAATCCCCATCAAAACTAACTCGATTACATGATAGATCTCATCCAACCCATCATCGTCCAGCAAGCCTACGATGAGATTACTCATGAACGATGAAGAGCATCATGGAATTGGCGATGAAGGATGGTTGGTGATGACGAAGGCGTCGATTCCCCCTCTCCAGAGCCCAGAACGGACTCCAGATCTGCCCTCCAGAGGAAGAACACGTGGTGGCGGCGGCTCCGTATCATAAAATGTGATGAACTCTTCTCTCTGATTTTTTTTCGGGCGAGAGAGAATATATAGAGCTGGAATTGGAGGTGGCGGAGCCCCGAGGGGCTCACAAGCCTGCCAGGCGCGGTCAGGGGGGCGCGCCTCGTGGGCTTGTGGGCTACTGGCTCCACGTCTCCAGGAGATTCTTTCGCCAATATTTTTTATATATTCCACGAAAAATCCTCGTAAATTTCCAGGTCATTCCGAGAACTTTTATTTTTGCGCAAAAACAACATCATGGCAATTTTGTTGAAAATAGCATCAGTCCGGGTTAGTTCCATTCAAATCATGCAAATTAGAGTCCAAAACAAGGGCAAAAGAGTTTGGAAAAGTAGATACGATGGAGACGTATCAGTCATCTCAACGGAAATACGTGGTGCCCTATTTAAAGTGAAAGCGGTTGTCTCTAATGCATAACCCATAAACGATAGTCGTAATTCGATAAGAGACATCATAGTATGCGCTATATCCAATAGGGCGCGGCTATGACGTTTAGACACATCATCACACTATGGTGTTCTAGGTGGCATGAAGTGTGAAACAAGTTCCACGTTGGCTTAATTGCGTACCAAAACTCATAACTCAGATATTCATCTCTATGATCATATCCTAGACTGTTTACCCTCTTGTCACGACGATCTTTACTGTGAAATAGCTTGGAACTTTTCAATATTTCATACTTGTGGTTCATCAAGTAAATACTCTTGTATCTACTCAAATCGTCAGTGAAGTAAGAACATAACGATATCCACTGCGTGCCTCAGCACTCATTGGACTGCACACATCAAAAATGTATTACTCGCAACAAGTTACTCTCTTGTTTCATGTGGCATGATCTGCATGTCTCAAGTGATTCAAAATCAAGTGAGTCCAAACGATCCATCTGCATGGATTTTCTCCATGCGTTTTACACCGACGTGACTCAAGTGGCAGTGCCACAACTAAGTGGTACTATCATTATTACTTTGTATCTTTTGGCACCAATATTATGAACATGTATAACACTACGATCGAGATTCAATAAACCATTGAGGGTAATTATTCAAGCAAATAGAATAACTATTATTCCTTTTAAATGAATAATCGTATTGCAACAAACATGATCCAATCATGTTCATGCTCAACGTAAACACCAAATAACAATTATTTAGGTTCAACACCAACCCGATGGTAGAGGGAGCGTGCGATGTTTGATCACATCAACCTTGGAAACACTTCCAACACTTATCGTCACCTCGCCTTTAGCTAGTCTCCGTTTATACCGTAGCTTTCATTTCGAGTTACTAATCAGTTAGCAACCGAACCGGTATCCAATACCCTCATGCTACTAGGAGTACCAGTAAAGCACACATCAATATCATGTATATCAAATATACTTCTATCGACTTTGCCAGCCTTCTTATCTACCAAGTATCTAGGGTAGCTCCGCCTCAGTGACCGTTCCCCTCATAACAGAAGCACTTAGTCTCGAGTTTGGGTCCAATCTTGGGTTTCTTCATTAGAGCAGCAACTAGTTTGTCGTTCCATGAAGTATCCCTTCTAGTCCTTGCCCTTCTTGAAACTAGTGGTTTTACTAACCATCAACAATTGATGATCCTTCTTGATTTCTACTTTCGCAGTGTCAAACATTGTGAATCACTCAAGGATCATCATATCTATCCT
Source organism: Hordeum vulgare subsp. vulgare (assembly GCF_904849725.1). NCBI lineage: Eukaryota > Viridiplantae > Streptophyta > Magnoliopsida > Poales > Poaceae > Hordeum > Hordeum vulgare. Next base: position 536,355,401 of record NC_058523.1, on the reverse strand, counting down.
TGATATGTTATAGTTCATCACGAAGCTCTAGCAGCTTAGTGGCAGTGACTTTGGAGATCCATCACTATCTCATCTGGAAGATTCACTCCCACTTGATTCAAGTGATTGTTGTACTCAGACAATCTGCGAACATGCTCAGCTATTTGAGCTTCTCTCCTTTACTTTGTAGGCAAAGAATCTTGTCGGAGGTCTTATACCTCTCAACAAGGGCACGAGCATGAAATCTCAATTTCATCTCTTAGAACATCTCTTATGTTCCGTGATGTTTTTAAAATGTCTTCGACGCCTTGCTTCTAAGCCATTAAGTATTACGCACTGAACTATCACGTAGTCATAAAAAACGTGTATGTCAGATGTTCGCAACATCCACAGACGACGCTTGAGGTGCAGCACACCGAGTGGTGCATAAGCCTTCTGCGCAGCAATGAGGACAATCCTCAGTTTTACGGACTCAGTTCGCAAAGTTGCTACTATCAACTTTCAACTAAATTTTCTCTAGGAACATATAAAAACAGTAGAGCTATAGCGCAAGCTACATCGTAATTCGCAAAGACCACTAGACTATGTTCATGATAATTAGTTCAATTAATCATATTACTTAAGAACTCCCACTCAAAAAGTACATCTCTCTAGTCATTTGAGTGGTACATGATCCAGATCCACTATCTCAAGTCCGATCATCACGAGATTCGAGAATAGTTTCAGTGGTAAGCATCTCTATGCTAATCGTATCAACTATGTGATTCATGCTCGACCTTTTGGTCTCATGTGTTCCGAGGCCATGTATGCACATGCTAGGCTCGTCAAGATTAACTCGAGTGTTTCGCGTGTGCAACTTTTTTGCACCCGTTGTATGTGAACGTTGAGTCTATCACACCCGATGATCACGTGGTGTCTCGAAACGACGAACTGTAGCAACGGTGCACAGTCGAGGAGAACACAATTTCGTCTTGAAATTTTAGTGAGAGATCACCTGATAATGCTACCGTCGTTCTAAGCAAAATAAGGTGCATAAAAGGATTAACATCACATGCGATTCATAAGTGACATGATATTGCCATCATCATGTGCTTCTTGATCTCCATCACCAAAGCACTTGCACGATCTTCTTGTCACTGGCGCCACACCATGATCTCCATCATCATGATCTCCATCAACGTGTCGCCATCGGGGTTGTCGTGCTACTTATGCTATTACTACTAAATCTACGTCCTAGCAATATAGTAAACGCATGTGCAAACACAAACGTTAGTTTAAAGACAACCCTATGGCTCCTGCCGGTTGCCGTACCATCGACGTGGAAGTTGATATTAACTATTACAACATGATCATCTCATACATCCAATATATCACATCACGTCATTGGCCATATCATATCACAAGCATACCCTGCAAAAACAAGTTAGATGTCCTCTAATTTGTTGTTGCATGTTTTATGTGGCTGCTATGGGTATCTAGTATGATCGCATCTTACTTACGCAAAAACCACAACGGAGATGTGCAAATTGCTATTTAACCTCTCCAAGGACCGCCTTGGTCAAAACCAATTCAACTAAAGTTGAAGAAACCGACACCCGCCAGTCATCTTTATGCAACGAGGTTGCATGTCAATCGATGAAACCAGTCTTTCGTAAGCGTACAAATAATGTCAGTCCGGGCCGCTTCAATCCAACAATACCGTCGAATCGAAAAAAGACTAAGTAGGGCAGCAAATCGAACATCACCGTCCACAAAACCCTTTGTGTTCTACTCGAGATAACATCTACGCATGAACCTAGCTCATGATTCCACTCTTGGGGAACTTTGCATGGGAAACAAAAAAATTCCTACGCACACGAAGACCTATCATGGTGATGTCCATCTACGAGAGGTGATTTGGATCTACGTACCCTTGTAGATCGCACAGCAGGAAGCGTTAAGAAACGCGGTTGATGTAGTAGAACATCCTCACATCCCTCGATCCGCCCCGCGAACCGTCCCGCGATCTGTCCCACGATCCGCTCCGATCTAGTGCCGAACGGACAACACCTCCGCGTTCCGCACACGTACAGCTCGACGATGATCTCGGCCTTCTTGATACAGCAAGCAAGACAGAGAAGTAGATGAGTGCTCCGGCAGCGTGATGGCGCTCCGGTGGTGGTGAAGGATCTACTCCTGCAGGGCTCCTCCCGAGGTCCGCAGAAATACGATCTAGAGGTAAAACTATGGTCTCTAGATCTGAGTTGCACGTGGCAAAGTTGTCTCAAATCAGCCCTAAATCACCAATATATATAGGAGGGAGTGGGAGGGGACTTGCCTTGAGGGCCAAGCCCCCAAGGTGCTCCGTCCAAGAGGAGGAAGAGGAGTCCTACTCCAATCCTAGTCCAACTAGGATTGGAAAGTGGAGTCCTTCCCTTCCTTCCCACCTTTTTTTTCTTTCTTTGGTTTTTTCACTATGGCGCATAGGCCTTATTGGGATGTCCCACCAGCCCACTAAGGGCTGGTGCGCCACCCATAAGTCCTTTGGGCTTCCCCCCGGGAGGGTTGCCCCCCTCCCGGTGAACTTCCGGAACCCATTCGTCACTCCCGGTACATTCCCGGTAATGCCCGAAAACTTTCCGGTAACCAAATGAAGTCATCCTATATATCAATCTTCGTCACCGGACCATTCCAGAAACCCTCGTGACATCCGTGATATCATCCAGGACTCCGAACAACATTCGGTAATCACACATATAACTCAACTATACTAAAACATCGCCGAACCTGAAGTGTGCAGACCCTGCGGGTTCGAGAACTATGTAGACATATCCAATAGAGGGACCTGGATGCCCATATTGGATCCTACATATTCTCCAAAGATATTATCGGTTGAAACTTAGTGACAAGGATTCATACAATCCCGTATGTCATTCCCATTGTCCTTCGGTATGTTACTTGCCCGAGATTCGATCGTTGGTATCCACATACATATTTCAATGTCGTTACCGGCAAGTCTCTTTACTCATTCCGTAATACAAGATCCCATGACTTACACTTAGTCACATTGCTTGCAAGGCTTGTGTGTGCTGTTGTATTACCGAGTGGGCCCCGAGATACCTCTCCGTCACAATGAGTGACAAATCCCAGTCTTGATCCATACTAACTCAACGAACACCTTCGGAGATATGTGTAGAGCACCTTTATAGTCACCTAGTTACGTGATAACCCACAAGTATAGAGGATCGCAACAGTTTTCGAGGGTAGAGTATTCAACCCAAATTTATTGATTCGACACAAGGGGAGCCAAAGAATACTCTCGAGTATTAGCAGTTGAGTTGTCAATTCAACCACACCTGAAAGACTTAGTATGTGCAGCAAAGTTTTTAGTAGCAAAGTAGTATGATAGTAACGGTAGCGGTGGTAAGAGTAGCAGTAGTAACTTGTATAGCAAGTGTGACAGCAGTAGCGGTGAAGTAACTTAGCAAGGACTAGTATAGGAAAAACTCGTAGGCATTGGATCGGTGATGGATAATTATGTTGGATGACATTCATCGTGTAACGATTATAACATAGGGTGATATGTAACTAGCTCCACTTCGTCAATGTAATGTACGCAAGTATTGCGTATTTAGTCATACGTGCTTATGGAAAAGAACTTGCATGACATTTTTTTGTCCATCCCTCCCGTGGCAGCGGGGTCCTAATGGAAACTAAGGGATATTAAGGTCTCCTTTTAATAGAGAACCGGAACAAAGCATTAGCACATAGTGAATACATGAACACCTCATACTATGGTCATCTCCGGGAGTGGTTCCGGCTATTGTTACTCCGGGGTTGCCGGGTCATAATGTGACAGCCCGAGACCGACGTTCCAGAAGATTCCCCTTTATTTCCGTTTCAGTCGTGTGCTTATTTTTATTTGTTGCATCGTCATTTAGTTTGCATCGTCGCATCATGCATGGCATCTTGCTTCGTCTGTCACGTGTGGTTTTGAGTGTTGTGCTTCGAGTGATCACCGAGTCGTAGTGCGATAGTAACTCCCCCTCTCCCCTATTATTTCATTTTTGCGGTTTGCTAAATTTCCCATTTTAAACCCCTAGTTAAAAGGGTCCGTCTTCTTCTTTTCAATAAAAGATCCTTTTATTAAATACGGGGGCAACCCTTGGGTTTTCTTTATTTTTCTCCTTTGGTTTTATTTTAAAACCGTCTCATTTACTTTTCTCAATGGGTTTATTTTATTATCATCTAAAAGGGTATTATTTTAATTCTTAAACAAAGGTTTCATTTTTTTATTTTATTTTTAAAAAAAAGGCCCAAGCTATTTTGATAGTTAGGGTATTTTTTTTATTTACTTGTTAAATCCTTTTATTTATTTTGTTATGTGTGTTTCTCTGTTTTTTTTTAAAAGAGAAAATCCCCAAAGGGAGAGAGGCCCAGCCGGCCCAAGGCCAACCAGGCCTCCAACCCTAGCGCCAGGGAGAGCATGCCCTCGATCCCTCTCCTCCCTAGCGCGCCGTCTCCTTCCTCCCGTGCCTTCGCCTCCCCTGCCTTGCTGCTCGCCTCCCCATGGCGTCCCGCGTAGCCGCCTCGCCCCTCACCCGCGCGCCGCCCAGTTTGTCGGTGCCGCGTCGCGCCGTCTCGCAGCTCGCCAGCGCCGCTAGCCCCTCGCCTCGCCACCTGCTCCGCCCCGCCGTGCCCCCGCCCCTCGGCCTCGCCCCCATGGCCTCGCCTCCCTCGGACTCGCCTCCCCTCCAAGCACCATGCTCGCGCCGCCCCGCCTTCATCTACCTCGCCCCGACCTTGCCCCGACCTCGCCCCTGGCCTCCCTGATCCCTCTTCCCCCGTGCTGGTCCCGTTCCCGCGTGCCCCGCCGTGCCGTCCGGCAGGCCGTGCGAGCTCGCGCCCTTGGCCTCCCGCGCCCCGCCGGCGCTCGCCTCCGCCGGCGCCTACCTGCCATGGTCGTGCCGTGCCGCGGCCGCCCTCAACCTCGCTGGTGTTGTCCACTCGCCGGTGCCATAGCTGCCTGCCGTTGCTTATTGTTGTTGCCGTGTGTTGTGCCACCTCCCGCTGCTGCTAGCTTGCTGCTGCCCATGTCGCTGATGCGTTTGCTGTTGCTAGTTGCTGATGTTGTCGACGCTTGCTTTGCTGTTGCTGCCTGCTGCCGGATGTAGTTTAGGTTGTTGTGCTTGCGATAGCTTGCTGTGTCGTGCTTGCCTGCTTGCTGTGCCATGCTAGCCACTTGCCGTAGTGCTACTGATGCATCGTAGGTTGCCGTGTTGTTGCCCTCTTGCTTTAGCTAATGCTGCTGCTTTGCCGATGCATGGCTGTTGCTTGTGCCGATAGCTGCTGGTGCTTGTGCTGCTAAGCCGCTGCTAGTCTCTGTTGCTTGCTATTGCCTTTTGTTGTTGCTGTCCGTGCTGCTTGAGCCGTAGCCCTTGCGTGCTTGCTTGCGTTTAGTTGTTGTTGTTGTTGTAGTTAGGTTGCTCGCTGCCTAGTTGATGCTTGCTTGCTAGGTAGCTTGTAGCTCTTGCCGCCAGGTGCTAGTTGCTATTGTTACCAAGGTAGAGTGCTGGTGCTTGCTTATGTTTCCGTCGCTGCGTAGACCATCCCCACCTACCGTGAGTCGTCGACAAGATCGGCGAGTACAACGACGACCTCGACGAACCCCGAACATCGACGGAGACGTGATCGACTACCGACGCCGAAGACCGTGAACCACGACGCCGAGCGAACGACTACCACGACGTCCACGACTTCCACGACGTCCAGACGACCGTTGTTCCCCTTCACCGAACGAACCCCTCCGATTCGCACGCGTCAAAGGTATAACGTTGAGACAATGTCGTGACCGGGTGTTGTGACGTATGAGTTGAATGTATGTCGCACCGTATGTATGCACCGTATGTTGCCCGTTGCACGTGTACTTCTTTTGTTGTGCCTCGACACATGGGAACCCGAGATACGGGATCACCCCATCTTTACTTAACGTTCCCGCACACGCTTCTTAAACGTTGGCACGATATCTCGTTGAGTATCGGGATAGGAATGTTGCCGTGGCATCGTTACCGTCTTGCCGCCATGGTTCCCTCTCGCTCGCCGTGGCGACATATGCGTCTTCTCTTCTTGCCCGTGTTGTTGAGCTTGCATGAATGACGCATGCATGGTATAATTATCTTGTGTTGCATGTTTCTTGTGCCGTAGCTCCGTTCTATGTTCTGCGAGTTAAACCGACTAGGATGACACGTAGGACCATCGCTTCACCCTTGCCATGTTAACCACATTTAATATTGTCGTGTAAATAATCGGGAGTGAACTAAATAATCAATCATGGAGTTTCGTCGATATGTAACCCGTTCCATATCGAGCTTCACTTAATGTGTAGTGTTTGCGTGAGGTGAATTGCCATGACATCCCGTGCATCGATGAACTGATCATGCATCATATTAGGTTTGCATCATGTTGTGCATCGTGTGGTGAATTTTTGTGTTGATGTTTGTTTCCGGTTTGCTCTGTCTCGATAGAGTTCCGCAAGCATGTCGGAATGTGAGGACCCGTTTGACTACGTTGGTTCGCCGACTTCTTCGAGTTGTTCTTCTTCCAAGCGGGATCTCAGGCAAGATGACCATTTCCCCAGATACCATTACTATCATTGCCATGCTAGTTTTTACCGCTTCTATCGTTTATGTCTCGTTGCCTACCACATGTTTAATATCAGCCTCTCAACAATGCCATGAAAACCTTCAACCTGTTCGACCTAGCAAACCACTGATTGGCTATGTTACTGCTTGCTCTGTTGTTAGCGTTGCTAGTTGCAGGTGTAGTTGCTTCCATGTGAATACATGGGTTCCTTGTCTTATCACCATATTAAATGCTATTTATTTTAATGCACCTATATACTTGGTAAAAGGTGGAAGGCTCGGCCTTTCTAGCCTGGTGTTTTGTTCCACCTTTGCCCCCTTAGTTTCGGCTACCGGTGTTATGTTCCATAAATGAGCGCTCCTAACACGATCGGGGTTGTTATGGGGACCCCTTGATAATTCGTTTTAGATTAAAGTTGGTGTGGCAAGGCCCAACTTTGGTACTACATTTGCCTAATAACTAATGAACTGCATAGGGAGTAATTAACCCGAGGAAATTTAATCAACCCCCGGGCCAGTGCTCCTCATGAGTGTTGGTCCAAAACAGAGAAGCTTATTAACGCTACCCGGGGCAACTTGGCGTTTGGCGTGGTAACCATCGCTCATCCATCGTGTCCTGAGAACGAGGTACGCGACTCCTATCGGGATCGTCGACACGCCGGGCGGCCTTGCTGGATTAGTTTTACCTTTGACGAGATATCTTGTGCATCGGGATTCCGGTGATTCTTTGGGTAATCTCAGAGTTGAGGTTTTCCACTAGAGAATCCGACGAGATCGCGAGCTTCGTGATTGAGGATTTCTATGCGGCTTGTGGTAATTTGTGATGGCTAGTTGGAGCACCCCTGCAGGGTGAAATCTTTTCGGAAAGTCATGCCCGCGGTTATGTGGCAACGTGGAAACTTTGTTTAACACTGGTTCTAGATAACTTGAAGTTAACTTAATTAAAATATGCCAACTCTGTGCGTAGCCGTGACTGTCTCTTTCGTGAGTTCCTTCTCCGATCGAGGACACGGTAGGGTTATGTTTGACGTAGGTAGGTGTTCAGGATCATTCATTTGATCATCAGTAGTTCACGTCCGCTATGCGTAGATCCTCCCCCTCTTATTTCTTGTACTCGTAAGTTAGACACAAAATATATGCTTAGCCTCTGCTGCAACCTCACCACTTAACCTTACCTCACCCATTAAGCTTTGCTAGTCTTGATACCTTTGGAAATGAGATTGTTGAGTCCCCTGTGGCTCACAGATTACTATAACACCAGTTGCAGGTACAAGTAAAGGTTACTCGACGTGAGCGCGTTCGTTGTTCATTTGGAGTTGCTTCTTCTTCTTCTTGATCGATCTAGGATGGGTTCCAGGCCGGCAGCCTGGGATAGCAAGGATGTACGTCGTTCTTATTTTTCTCGTTTGTTTTCGTCCGTAGTCGGACCCTACTCTTACTCTTGATGATTATGTAATGTACCGATGTGACTCTGATGTAGCTTGTGGCGAGTGTAAGCCAATTCTATTTATATCTCTTCTTTTCAGTACATGTACTTGTAACGATATCCATTCTTGCGACACGACGAGATGCGCTTCTATCCCTGACGAGGCCTTCGTGCCAAATTGAGGATAGGGTCGCATCTTGGGCGTGACACATAACACATAGTAGGTGAGTACAACTTGCAAGATAGGATCAAGAACACACATATATTGATGAAAACATAATAGGTTCAGATCTGAAATCATGGCACTCGGGCCGTAGTGACAAGCATTAAGCATAGCAAAGTAGTAGCAACATCAATCTTAGAACATAGTGGATACTAGCGATCAAACCTCATCAAAACTAACTAGATTACATGATAGATCTCATCCAACCCATCACCGTCCAGCAAGCCTACGATGAGATTACTCACGAACGATGGAGAGTGATAACCCACAAGTATAGGGGATCGCAACAGTTTTCGAGGGTAGAGTATTCAACCCAAATTTGTTGATTCGACACAAGGGGAAGCAATAGAATATTCTCGAGTATTAGTAGTTGAGTTTTCAATTCAACCACACCTGAAAGACTTAGTATCTGCAGCAAAGTTTCAGTAACAGAGTAGTGTGATAGCAATGGTAGCAGCGGTAACAGTAGCAGCAGTGACATCAGTAGCAGCAAAGTAACATAGCAAGGACCAGTAGGAAAAGACTCATAGGCATTGGATTGGTGATGGATAATTACACCGGATGACATTCATCATGCAACAGTTATAACATGGGGAGATATGTAACTAGCTCCAGTTCGTCAATGTAATGTAGGCATGTATTCCATATATAGTCATACGTGCTTATGGAAAAGAACTTGCATGACATCTATTGTCCATCCCTCCCATGGCAGCGGGGTCCTAATGGAACCTACGGGATATTAAGTGTCACGCCCAAGATGCGACCCTATCCTCAATTTGGCACGAAGGCCTCGTCAGGGATAGAAACGCATCTCGTCGTGTCGCAAGAATGGATATCGTTACAAGTACATGTACTCAAAAGAAGAGATATGTATACAGAGTTGGCTTACACTCGCCACAAGCTACATCAGAGTCACATCAGTACATTACATAAGCATCGAGAGTAAGAGCAGGGTCCGACTACGGACGAAAACAAACGAAACAAAATAAGAACGACGTCCATCCTTGCTATCCCAGGCTGCCGGCCTCGAACCCATCCTAGATCGATGAAGAAGAAGAAGAAGAAGCAACTCCAAATGAACAATCAACATGCTCGTGTCACGTAACCTTTACCTGTACCTGTAACTAGCAACGCTAACAACATGGGTAAGCAAGCGGTAACATAGCCAATCAGTGGTTTGCTAGGTCGAACAGGTTGAAGGTTTCATGGCATTGGTGAGAGGCTGATATTTAACATGTGGTAGGCAGCGAGACATAAACGACAGCATCGAAATTACTACCATGGAAATGATAGTAATGGTATCTGGGGAAATAATCATCTTGCCTAAGATCCCGCTGAGAAGAAGAACGACTCCGTGAAGCAGATGAACCGATGTAGTCGTACGGGCCCTCACAATCCGACACGCTTGCGGAACTCTATCGAGACGAAGCAAACCGGAAACAAGCATCAACACACGATATTCACCACACGATGCAAGACACATATGATGCATGAACGGTCTATTGCAAGGCATGACAATCACAACAATCAAACACTACACATTAAGTGAAGTTCAATATGCAACGAGTTGCATATTGACGAAACTCCACGTTAATTTATTTAGTTGTATCCCGATTAGGTACACGGCAATATTAAATGTGATTAAACATGGCAAGAGGTGAAGCGCAATTAATCTACCTATCTAGGCATTTTGAATGAGGTCGAAAATGACATATAGCATCTCCGAGACGACCTCACATGTTAATTTACAATTCTGTCCAGATCTGAACTAATGCATTTAATTAGTTGTTAAACAACGAAACAAATAGGTTCACGTGATTCTACGCGTCAAGGCAAGCAATCTACACATCAAGAACATCTCCAACGGAGCTACGGATCAAAAGATACAAGCACCGCAAGATATGATGGCATGAATGCAATATGTGTGCAACGTCGGCTACGAGCACTTCTAATCATGCATCCCGCAAGATAAGATGAAACTACACGAGATTCTAAGCAAGTTTCATGCAGGACTCGATCAAAACGGAGCTACGGTTCGAAAACTACCAGCATAACAAGAAAACACTACAATCTGCCAAAATCAGCCACATAGCATTTTCTACGCCCCTCAACTACGGCTACACAACTCCGATATGCTCAAGCAAGGCACGGAACGGAATAGGTCAAGAAGCACTACTACGAACAGCTAACAACAACTAGCATGGCAGCAAGGAGCACTAGGAAAAGAAGACACAAAATGGCATCTCACACACTATTTCAGACTTAGTGAAAATAACACATCATCAAAGTGCAGTTTTCAGCCTGAAGCCATATTGACAGCAGCAAAATCTATAGCTACAGGACTCCAAATGGCATGAAAATTTACAGCATGCTAGCGAAACACAAGGGGTACAACTAACTCCATTGGACCAACCTCAAAAGAGCTACAGATCACAAGGTGCAAGCAAGACAAGACAGCAACAAAATATAACAGATTCCAGACTTAGAAATATTTCAGCTCCTCCAAATCAGCACTATTTCTAGCAACTTGAGGGCAATCAAAACACACCTAAACATGCATTTCTATTGCAACCAAAAATACCAGGGGCTAAACAAAACATCCAAGATCAACTCTCTAGTTGACAACTAATTCAAACGAGGCACGGAATAAATCCTACGAATTAAACAAAAGGGCAACTTAGCAAAATATCTCGCGAACTAACTTGCTCTAATGCTAAAACTAATTGCACAGAAAAATCCATGGGATTTTTCTACCCCGGAAACATATAAAATATGTGGGGTTTGCAACACAAAATAATGCCACACATTAATGCGAGATAATCTCCTATATACGGGAAAATAAACTGTCGGCAATACCTACACGCAAAAATACGAGTGACCGCTCTAAAATACATGGCAAATGGGTCCCTAGAGCATGAACATTTTATCTAAGGCATTCGGGCAAACCGGACACGCACGAGAAATAATTACGGGACGAAACCTATAAAAACAGCACGTTATTCTAGGCATCCGGCATGCTAAACGACGTCAAACAATTATGCAAGTTGGATAATCGAATTCTACGCCAAAATCATATACAATACATCGCGATCCGATACACGGTTAAGAAGTTACGGCGTTTTTAATATCTAGCAAAAACCTGGAATTTAAATAAATCTGAAAAGCTAAAAAATTATAACTAACGGGCCTAAACTTCTAACGGGCCGAAACAGGCATAGGCGCAAGGTAACTAATCTACGCTGTGGGTGGGAACTAGTGAGGAGCTCACCATGGGCCCTTGGGCCGGCCTGGCGAAGAATCGGAGCGGTGGGCCGAGGGGGCGCTGGGGGATGGAGCTGCTCTCCTGTTGGGCCGAGGGCGAGGGAGCCGGCTGCTGGGCCGAAGGAGGGAGCCGGCTACTGGGCCGGGCAGTTGGTGCGGCCTAGGAGCGCTGGAGGCTGGCGGCTCGCGTTCCCCTGGCCGACTGCGCGAGCCGTGGCAGCGGCCGTCGTGCGTGGGGCGCCTAACGTCACGGCGGGGCTCGGCGTTGGCAGATCTGGCGAAGAATGGAGGCGAGGAGGCACCGGCGAGGGGTGGACAGGCCGCGCCGCTGGCAACTCGATCCGGCCACGAAGTTCTCAGTTCTGGCCGAGGGGCGTGCAGCGACGGCTTGGCATCCCGGCGGCCAGGACGTTGATCCGGCGAAGGGACGGTCCGGCACGGCGGCTGGGGCCCCAGCGGCGGCGGGAGGCGGCCGGAGGAGGCAGATCTGGGCCGGTGGCGAGCACGACTCCCGGCGGCAAGGGCGAGGCAGGGCTGCGGCTTGGTGGCGGCGCGGTGTTGGAGAGGAGCTGCAGGGAGCTCGGGCAAGGCGGCGGCGGCGGATGGGCCTGCTCGGGCCCGATCTGGGCTCGGCGGGACCGCGGCGGCTGGGGAGGAGAGAGAGGGCAGGTGGGAGGCTATGGTTTCGTGGGGCTGCGCGGAAACCGAGGAGGAGAGAGTGGTTGTCTAAAATAATGACATGGGGCCTATATATAGACAAACGGGGGGGGCTAGGTTACCCGAAATCGCGCTCCGGATCCAACCGTGCGATCGGATTCGGCCGATTCCGAACGCGGGAATGGGTACGCGGCCGTGTAGAGGGGATAACCGGGGACGAGAGGGAGAACGGGCGGCGGGGCAACGATTTTTAAAACAGCGACAGACGTCCGACGGTAGACCGAATACGGTGCCGCTACGGGCGACCGTTCGGGTACCAGACGGTCTCCGATCGCGACAAAATTCGACAGGCGGCCTAGCTAGATTAAAATAAGACCGCACGTCAAATCTCGACCCGATCAGAGAAAGTTTTACGCATGCTTTAAAAACAGGGTTTTGACGGTGTCGCGGGCGCGTGCGTGTGCGGTCGGACTCAGAATGGACGACGACGAGAACCGGCAACTACTAACGAATGCAAGTATTGAAAACTGGCGGCAACGGAGATGCCGATGCAATGCAGATGATGCGCATGATGCAATGATGATGTGGAAAATAAAAATACCCACACGACGTAATCAGAAAGAAAAGGGAATCTTCTGGAACGTCGGCATCGGGCTGTCACAACTCTCCTACACTACAAGAAGATCTCGCCCCGAGATCCAAGAATGAAAGGGGAAGAGGATGAGAAAGCACAAGAGGTAAAAACTTAGTCGCTTCTTTGACAAACGAGTGAAACCAACGATCCTTGAAAGTTGCAAAGAGATGAGGACTGATATGAGAAACAATCAAGAATTCACGAAAAATTTCGGCAGCACTTCGGTAGGAAAAAGGGACAAAAATTCGAAAAGGTGGAAGAATTAGACAATATTCACAACAAACAAGTAAATAGAGCAAGGGAACACCAAGATCTTGATAGAACAACAAGATAGACCGAAAAGGGCAACAACACAAAGCCTCCGGAACAATAGAATAGGAACTAGCTCATACGGAAGAAGAGAATGAAGAAAAAGAATGACAACTATCATCGCAATAGAATTGAAGAGCCTCCGGACAGAGAATTGACATAGTAGTTGGAAAACCAACAACAAAAAGAACAAGATAGTAGTGGGCTTATGAAAATCATCTCAGCATCTATGAGGTGACAACCAACCACTACAAGAACCAAGGATAGATGAAAGCAAAGATATGAAAACTTCTTACACCAAGAGGATACATTGAGAACTTGGTTTAATGACAAGCACCATGATAGCACAATCCATAGGAAAAGCTTTAGGTGAAATCCAAACCAAGATAGCTCAATGAAGAAACCATGAGTTAAGAATAATCTCATGATCAAAGAATTGGTGGGTTTAATTATCTCATTCTTGAAAGGAAACTCTTTGAGACTCCTACACTAACAAGAATGCTATAATACCACCTCAAAGGATAACGGAAGAACAAATGTACCGAAAATGGAAGAGAAAGAATACTTGAGGTATTCCAACAGGAATCTTGAAGAACACATGAGAATGAATCACATCCTTGATGAACCACGAAGAAGGACCTCCGTATACAAATGACCGATGCAAAGATATGAAGGTAGAAAAGAATATGATTATGACCTGCCAAGATTTAGATGAAGCCTCACGGAGAGAAACTAGATAGAACTTACAACTCCGGAAAAGAAAAGAAAAGAACACTTGAGAAACGAATTGATATCGTGAGTCACTCCGGAAGAAGAATTGAAATCATTATGAAACAGGAATAAGAATTATGTTATGCTTATCCTTCATCAAGTTAAATTGATGACAAGCAACGGATTTAGCATACAACTTATTCCTCTTGAAAGAATCTTGACGAGACAGAGGGAAAAGCACCATTTGAAGCATAATTGAAGGAAGCACCGGTAAGAATTCACAATTGAATGGGAACACCATGAATTAATGGAGATACATGAGAATGAAGAGAACATAAGCCACCTGAGAGAAAACTTGAACAAGGCACCGGATAAACGAGAGACGAACAAAGAGACAACAATGGAGAAGAATTGAGGATGAAAGCTGAAAGCTGAGAACGAAGAATCTTCTGAAATGATGGCCTTCGCGGGATCGAGAAATAGAAATAACTCAGAGAAGCACCGGATAGCACGAAAGAGATTACTCATGATTGGAACACATAAGATGATGGCACAAAGCTGAAATGATAAATCTGCAAGAGAATGGACCAAGATTCGAGAGAAACACTCCTTCGGTCTTGAAAGAAGAGAACGATGAGAAGAACACCACCAAGAACACTGAGACATTCCGGAACAATGAAGAATGAAAGGTTGAGCCAATATGAGAATTAACTCAAATAGAACTTGGAGAAAGAATATGACTGATGAAAATCATCCTTACGTCATAGTTGAGAAGAATTAGAGATCTCCGGGAAAGAATAAAAGAGCCAGGAAAGAACCTGGGAAAGAACTTGTGGGTTATGGGCCCACTCAAAGAAACCACCGATGAAAAGATTTCTTAGAACGATAGATATTGCACCGGTATGAAGAGAACTAGATGAGGTTAGCACCCCGAAATAATTAAAGAATTGAGAACAAGAATTCTGAGATAACTTCAACGCTCCGGATAGAATAGAGAGAAATGACAACAAGAAGATAGACTGATAAAAATTTCCAACATGGGAAAGAATTACAAGGATGAAAAGGATATGATGACACGGACAACTGAATTAAGTTCACCGGTAAGGAAGACAAGAATGAACAAAGATGAACACGAAGCTCCTGAGAATCTTCACGATGAATCACCGGATATGACACGGAATAAAAAATAGCTGAAGCACCATGAAATGAATGCGCTTGGATGAAATCCAATCATCAAAGAAAAAGGGCGGGAGGGCGGGGAAAAACAAAGACGACTTGGGACAGATAAGATGAACTCCGGATGAAATGAGAGAACGATCTTGCAAAAATTGGAGAGGATTGAATCCACTTGGAGAGAAACACACCGGTTGAATGGAATTGATACGACGATCTGATTGAGCAAAGAATTTGCATTCCCATAAAAATATGAGAACACAGATTAGGAAAGATCTGAAATCACCACTTGACATAGAAGCAACTTGAATTACCATATAAAACAAAACAAAGGGTGAGGCTTATGAAACAAGCCAGAACAAACTCATGAGAAAGATTTCCATTCGATATTTTCGTGGACAGGATCGCACGGGCTCGAACCTTACAGTAGCCATCAAGTGCAAGGCAGTGCACCCGACATACGAAGCGTCCCCGAGTCGTAGCAAGCTAAAAGGACTCTTTAAGACACAACGTGTACCGCTGTAAGTCGACCGTGAACAAATGAATCCACTAAATGTCGAACCCCAACCTAACATCATGTATTTGTTGGAAGATTGTCCTATAAGCAACTACTTGAATTCCCACCTAAGAATTCCCGAAATAACTAGTCATGCAATCTGGTACACGGATACAAGGAGTATTTCACACAACTCCTAAACTAACCCGTCACTTGTATCACATCCGTCAACACACGACCAGAATCTCGGACCTTCATCTACAACAGACCCTCGTGATCACAATGATACAAAGTATGGCAGTACTCCCGAACAATCTGCACCAGTTCTGGGGACATAAGGGTTATCTCGCCACTACTAGTATTGAAGCAATTATGAACATCCTTTGTCCTGAGATACTAAGAAATCTGAATGATAACGATGTGCCCAAGAATCCCCTCGAGCTCAACTCCCCTGAGACTTAGAGCAGATAGGAGGCACCAAGACAGAACTCCGTCACATCGGCATCATATAGATCTCAAGAATATCCGCGTGATCCTAAAAAAAATTTGAGTGAGAAGAGGAGTAGAATTAAATTATTACGTCAAGATTCCTCACCAGAGCATAGAAGAGGAGAAAAAAGAATCCTACTCTCCGATATATAACTAGACTCAAATCAGTTTTCCACTAGACTCGACTCGGCCAAGTTCGATCAATCAAGGGGGCTCCTAGGTCGGTCCTTGCTCTGATACCAACTTGTCACGCCCAAGATGCGACCCTATCCTCAATTTGGCACGAAGGCCTCGTCAGGGATAGAAACGCATCTCGTCGTGTCGCAAGAATGGATATCGTTACAAGTACATGTACTCAAAAGAAGAGATATGTATACAGAGTTGGCTTACACTCGCCACAAGCTACATCAGAGTCACATCAGTACATTACATAAGCATCAAGAGTAAGAGCAGGGTCCGACTACGGACGAAAACAAACGAAACAAAATAAGAACGACGTCCATCCTTGCTATCCCAGGCTGCCGGCCTAGAACCCATCCTAGATCGATGAAGAAGAAGAAGAAGAAGCAACTCCAAATGAACAATCAACATGCTCGTGTCACGTAACCTTTACCTGTACCTGTAACTAGCAACGCTAACAACATGGGTAAGCAAGCGGTAACATAGCCAATCAGTGGTTTGCTAGGTCGAACAGGTTGAAGGTTTCATGGCATTGGTGAGAGGCTGATATTTAACATGTGGTAGGCAGCGAGACATAAACGACAGCATCGAAATTACTACCATGGAAATGATAGTAATGGTATCTGGGGAAATAATCATCTTGCCTAAGATCCCGCTGAGAAGAAGAACGACTCCGTGAAGCAGACGAACCGATGTAGTCGTACGGGCCCTCACAATCCGACACGCTTGCGGAACTCTATCGAGACGAAGCAAACCGGAAACAAGCATCAACACACGATATTCACCACACGATGCAAGACACATATGATGCATGAACGGTCTATTGCAAGGCATGACAATCACAACAATCAAACACTACACATTAAGTGAAGTTCAATATGCAACGAGTTGCATATTGACGAAACTCCACGTTAATTTATTTAGTTGTATCCCGATTAGGTACACGGCAATATTAAATGTGATTAAACATGGCAAGAGGTGAAGCGCAATTAATCTACCTATCTAGGCATTTTGAATGAGGTCGGAAATGACATATAGCATCTCCGAGACGACCTCACATGTTAATTTACAATTCTGTCCAGATCTGAACTAATGCATTTAATTAGTTGTTAAACAACGAAACAAATAGGTTCACGTGATTCTACGCGTCAAGGCAAGCAATCTACACATAAAGAACATCTCCAACGGAGCTACGGATCAAAAGATACAAGCACCGCAAGATATGATGGCATGAATGCAATATGTGTGCAACGTCGGCTACGAGCACTTCTAATCATTCATCCCGCAAGATAAGATGAAACTACACGAGATTCTAAGCAAGTTTCATGCAGGACTCGATCAAAACGGAGCTACGGTTCGAAAACTACCAGCATAACAAGAAAACACTACAATCTGCCAAAATCAGCCACATAGCATTTTCTACGCCCCTCAACTACGGCTACACAACTCCGATATGCTCAAGCAAGGCACGGAACGGAATAGGTCAAGAAGCACTACTATGAACAGCTAACAACAACTAGCATGGCAGCAAGGAGCACTAGGAAAAGAAGACACAAAATGGCATCTCACACACTATTTCAGACTTAGTGAAAATAACACATCATCAAAGTGCAGTTTTCAGCCTGAAGCCATATTGACAGCAGCAAAATCTATAGCTACAGGACTCCAAATGGCATGAAAATTTACAGCATGCTAGCGAAACACAAGGGGTACAACTAACTCCATTGGACCAACCTCAAAAGAGCTACAGATCACAAGGTGCAAGCAAGACAAGACAGCAACAAAATATAACAGATTCCAGACTTAGAAATATTTCAGCTCCTCCAAATCAGCACTATTTCTAGCAACTTGAGGGCAATCAAAACACACCTAAACATGCATTTCTATTGCAACCAAAAATACCAGGGGCTAAACAAAACATCCAAGATCAACTCTCTAGTTGACAACTAATTCAAACGAGGCACGGAATAAATCCTACGAATTAAACAAAAGGGCAACTTAGCAAAATATCTCGCGAACTAACTTGCTCTAATGCTAAAACTAATTGCACAGAAAAATCCATGGGATTTTTCTACCCCGGAAACATATAAAATATGTGGGGTTTGCAACACAAAATAATGCCACACATTAATGCGAGATAATCTCCTATATACGGGAAAATAAACTACCGGCAATCCCTACATGCAAAAATACGAGTGACCGCTCTAAAATACATGTCAAATGGGTCCCTAGAGCATGAACATTTTATCTAAGGCATTCGGGCAAACCGGACACGCACGCGAAATAATTACGGGACGAAACCTATAAAAACAGCACGTTATTCTAGATATCCGGCATGCTAAACGACGTCAAACAATTATGCAAGTTGGATAATCGAATTCTACGTGAAATTCTACGCCAAAATCATATACAATACATCGCGATCCGATACACGGTTAAGAAGTTACGACATTTTTAATATCTAGCAAAAACCTGGAATTTAAATAAATCCGAAAAGCTAAAAAATTATAACTAACGGGCCTAAACTTCTAACAGGCCGAAACAGGCATAGGTGCAAGGTAACTAATCTACGCTGTGGGTGGGAACTAGCGAGGAGCTCACCATGGGCCCTTGGGCCGGCCTGGCGAAGAATCGGAGCGGTGGGCCGAGGGGGCGCTGGGGGATGGAGCTGCTCTCTTGTTGGGCCGAGGGCGAGGGAGCCGGCTACTGGGCCGAGGGAGGGAGCCGGCTGCTGGGCCGGGCAGTTGGTGCGGCCCAGGAGCGCAGGAGGCTTGCGGCTCGCGTTCCCGTGGCCGACTGCGCGAGCCGTGGCGGCGGCCGTCGGGCGTGGGGCGCCTAACGCCACGGCGGGGCTCGGCGGTGGCAGATCCGGCGAAGAATGGAGGCGAGGAGGCACCGGCGAGGGGTGGACAGGCTGCACCGCTGGCGACTCGATCCGACCACGAAGTTCTCGGTTCTGGCCGAGGGGCGTGCAGCGACGGCTTGGCATCCCGGCGGCCAGGACGTTGATCCGGCGAAGGGACGGTCCGGCGCGGCGGCTGGGGCCCCAGCGGCGGCGGGAGGCGGCCGGAGGAGGCAGATCCGGGCCGGTGGCGGGCACGACTCCCGGCGGCAAGGGCGAGGCAGGGCTGCGGCTTGGTGGCGGCGCGGCGTTGGAGAGGAGCTGCAGGGAGCTCGGGCAAGGCGGCGGCGGCGGATGGGCCTGCCCGGGCCCGATCTGGGCTCGGCAGGCCCGCGGCGGCTGGGGAGGAGAGAGAGGGCAGGTGGGAGGCTAGGGTTTCGTGGGGCTGCACGGAAAACGAGGAGGAGAGAGTGGCTGTCTAAAATAATGACATGGGGCCTATATATTGACAAACGGAGGTGCTAGGTTACCCGAAATCGCGCTCCGGATCCAACCGTGCAGTCGGATTCGGATGATTCCGAACACGGGAATGGGTACGCGGTCGTGTAGAGGG
Organism: Hordeum vulgare subsp. vulgare; assembly: GCF_904849725.1. NCBI lineage: Eukaryota > Viridiplantae > Streptophyta > Magnoliopsida > Poales > Poaceae > Hordeum > Hordeum vulgare. The sequence goes on along the minus strand of NC_058523.1, from coordinate 536,335,788 downwards.
GATAACCGGGGACGAGAGGGAGAACGGGCGGCGGGGCAACGATTTTTAAAACAGCGACAGACGTCCGACGGTAGACCGAATACGGTGCCGCTACGGGCGACCGTTCGGGTACCAGACGGTCTCCGATCGCGACAAAATTCGACAGGCGGCCTAGCTAGATTAAAATAAGATCGCACGTCAAATCTCGACCCGATGAGAGAAAGTTTTACGCATGCTTTAAAAACAGGGTTTTGACGGTGCTGCGGGCGCGTGCGTGTGCGGTCGGACTCAGAACGGACGACGACGAGAACCGGCAACTACTAACGAATGCAAGTTTTGAAAACTGGCGGCAACGGAGATGCCGATGCAATGCATATGATGTGCATGATGCGATGATGATGCGGCAAATAAAAATACCCACACGACGAAATAGGAAAGAAAAGGGAATCTTCTGGAACGTCGGCATCGGGCTGTCACATTAAGGGTCTCCTTTTAATAGAGAACCGGAACAAAGCATTAGCACTTAGTGAATACATGAACTCCTCATACTATGGTCATCTCCGGGAGTGGTACCGGCTATTGTCACTCGGGGTTGCCGGGTCATAACACATAGTAGGTGACTACAACTTGCAAGATAGGATCAAGAACACACATATATTGATGCAAACATAATAGGTTCAGATCTGAAATCATGGCACTCTGTAAAATCCCAAATTTTGGAATGTTAATATAATTATTATATTGTGTGTTTGCTTGCTTGAGTGATTGAAACTTGAGTGAAATTCGAAACTTTTCAAAAACTTTTGAATGAGAGGGAATAAAATGACTTTCCCCTTCTCCGGTAGATTCAAATTCAAAAGCAATGAGAGAAGATGACATGACTTCTTCAACTATAAAGAATTTGAATGGAGTTTTCATTTGAATTCTTTCAAAAAAAAATCTTTTGCTCTTCTATATTTTTCATCCCCGAGAAAATGCCCCGACAAAATTCGTGCACGCAAGAAAGAGCACAGGAAAATGACCCTCCAAAATGTGAGGCATTTCTGAAATATTTTGAGCCAAGAAGACCCAAGTTATATGGAGAAATTAATTGCCAAAACGAAAATAAAGCCTTAGGGATTTTTCTGAAAAAAACATTTTTTAAAAGTTTTTATTTTGGTTTTGGAAAAATGATAATCAATTAGGAAATATTTTTTGGAAAATTTTGGTATACAATACCCCTATATCTAGATTTTATTTTATTTTATTTTTGTAGTTTTACCTTGTGTTTTTAATTAAAGTAGAAATAGGAAACCTTATTTTTTTAGAAAACCTCTAGTAGGCGTTAGGAAGGAATCGGGCCGAATCCCAAAGGCCAGGCCGAATCCCTCCATGATCGGTGGCCGATCCTTCCCACCTCGGCACCCCTTCTCTCTGCGCCTGGGCCCCACTGGCCGATACCCCTCCCGCTCGGTCTTCTTCTTCCTTTCTCCCCCGAGCCCTTTCCTTCCCAACGCACCACCGATCTCCTCCCCACCCCCTACCGATCCCCTCCCCACTGCTCGCCGATCCCCTTCCCTCTACGCCCCCCTCTCTCCCCTATATAAGCCGCAGCCCCGACCCCCCCCCCTCAACCCCTCCTCCCCTCGCCGTCACGCCGCCTCGCCCCTGCCTCTGTTGCTCGCCGGAGCAACACCATAGGAAGTTTCCCCGCTCCGCCCCGGTCACCACCTCGCCCCCACGCACCACCGAGACCACCAGCAAGTTCCCCCCACAACAACTGCGTCCCATTTTTCCCCCCTAGCCCGACCCCTCGCCGCTCCATGCCACCGCACCACCCCTCGCCAGAGTTAGGCCGCCACCAGGAGCTCGAGGAGCTCGAGCACGACGCCTCGACCCTCTCCCGCCTCGCCGTCGCTCCCCTAGGACGCCGGAGCTCCTCCGCAACATCCCCGTCACCTCAGCCGCCGCCGGAGACCGCTGGAGGGCCCTCCCCGTTGACAGCCACCTTCTCTGCCTCGCCGGAGAAGGAGCTCCAGAAACTCCCCACGGTGAGCACCCCCCACCCCGTGGTAGCCGTTGGATCTAAACGAACGCATCAGATTAGATATCACGTACCCCTTCGGTCTTTTAATTAAAACCGAACGGTTTTCTTCACTTAATATTAGCCAGGGAGATTTTGTTTACGTTGCGGCCATTCGTCCGTTAGTCACCGCAGCACACACACCCTGACCAATCAAAAGATGCCAGGTGGACCCCCTGTTCACAAATCAGTTTTTTCTTTTTTCTGTTTTAATTCCAAAACAGAGAAAGTTCCAATCTTGTTTTGATCATATCTTTTGATCTAGATCTCCACGGAGGTTTATTCTTTTTCCAGTAGATCACAATTGTTCTGTAGTTTTTAAAAACATATAATTTGTCTATGTTTGAAATTTGCAAATTTGAATTAGATCAGATTTAGTTTAAACCTTATTTTGCTTCTTATGGGAGTTTAAAAATAGCTTTTAATTTAATTCTTTCTGCTACTGATCACTAGTGATCTTATTTATCAGTGGTAAAAATTTCAGAATTGTTTGAGTATTTTAGCTCATTGTTTCTTGTGAAACAATTTCTGTTTCACCTCTTTTAGGATGGTGACTAATTTCCTTTCTTTAGTTGTTTTCAAATTATTTTCTTTTATATTTCAGAAAATATTATGTTTTGTTTCTGTTAGTTAACAGTAGGTTTGCAACAAGTTTTGATTTTATTTTTATTTGTTATTATGAAATCAATTCTAGTTCTCTAGTAACTTGCAATTGATTTCTCTATTAGTTTAACTCCCATTTGAAAATACCTTCAAATAGTTTTGTGAAAAATACTTTATTTTATATTAGTTGAATTTATATCTTAGTTCCCTGTTATTTAAGTATTTTATTTTCTGTTAGACAAAAACTATTTAGTGTTGATGTAGTGAAGACTCCCTAGTTTTATTTGAAGTTTCTTTCGGATTCTTATTCGCTCTCTCTTTTGTTTTGATTGCTAGAATGATTGCTAGTATGAGTGCTTATGTGAATGATATGTTTGTTATATAGATTTCATCGGAGAGTGACGAGTAGTCTATCATGTTATTTCTCGAGAAATTCTTCTTCGTCAACATCGCCAGGCAAGTCATTTGATCATGTATCACCTATGTTTTATGCATCGTAGTTCTACCATCCTATGCCCAATTGCATGCTGACTAGGTACTTGGAAATTATGGTTACATATTGTAGTATCATGTGGTAGGCACCCAACAACCCCGTTACTAGGCCGGGGACGACAAATTTCATATTGCTATGCTTGAGTAGACGGGATTCTGGTTGAGAGTTTATCACGAGTGATACGAGGATACTTTAATAACCAAGATCGGTTAAGTCAAGACTTTTCAAGACCTGGTGATGCAATGCAACTCTGGGTGAAGGACGGTTGATCGGCTCCCTGGAGAAACCAGTGGATGACCCGAGATGCTAGAGACGGCCATGACATCTTGAGGAAAGCTTCACCCAGGCTCAAAGAGTCGGACGGATATTTTCAAGACCCAAGGCTTACCTGCACAGCCACAAGTCATTATGGGCTCTGGCTTGGTTGGACAACACGGCGACTCTGGACAGGTGGTGCTAGCAGATGTAGAAGAATGGTAGGATTGGATGGGCACAGACAGGGATTCAGAGGGACCCGTTGAAAGACCATGTTTTGATCATCCGGTCTTCAAACACCGTGAAGTGTGAGGACATACACGGAGGCGATCAAATCTTGTGGGGAACGTGTGCAAAACTCTGCAGAGTACTCAAACCTAATCGATTAGCCGTGTCCACGGTCATGGACATCTTGAGCCAAAGGAACTGAAGTTATCTGAAATTCTCAACACAAATAATAATATTGATGTGGGTATTATTGACAACATGGGTACGAGAATTGGTTGGTGGAACCATCTCGTTAACAACCAACAATGTAGTAACATTTTTCTTTTAGCCCTCTCTCGTTGTAGGAGAAAATTTGCTTTACGCTAAAACTTACAACACCACCTGCCATATATGCATATAGTATAGATGATATTTTACCCCCTCTCATATGTGACTTGACGGCATATTCAATATGCTGACCTACACGGCTGCAACGTCTTATGTTGCAGATATTTTTCTTCAACGAGTAAGAGTACGATTCAGGGTTACGGTCTACACTCAACTTGTCGTTGGTGTTTATTGGGACTCCACTCCCTTGACTGCTTCCGCTGAGATATTTAAGGTATATATAAATTTTACGCTATTTACATGTGATTGCACTTTGATATATACATTGATGTACTGTGTGTGCCAGCATACTGGTCCAGGGATGGCACAGATACACAGAGGCTTGACTCGTTTTGAGTCGGGTCGCTACAGAAATGGTATCAGAGCACATGTTGACTGTAGGACGTGACCCTAGAAACTGGAAATTTCTTAGGATAGGATCTCTCAGAAATCTTATTTTTGAGAACACATTTTACTTCTCATCTCTTCTGATTTCATCAAATGTTCTCTCTCACCTCCAATAGTTAGACAATACCCTTACCCCTTCGACCTCATGAAGAATCAACGAAGTTCTACTTCAAAGTAAAGAGGATTTCACCACGCGTTTGAAGAATTGAAGCTACACCAACAGAGGACTCTCAAGACCCGAAGAACTCGAAGACCCTGAAGTGTTTGAATAATTATATGACCATTAGAAGTCCAATCCCCTTTTATGTACCCACGTTAGATACGATGATTTGTGAGCCGCCATTGGTGTGTGTTTTCCGACGGCCACAAATAAAACCTATTCTCAAAAATATTGTTTGTATTGTGTGTATCTCCCTCTCTTACCCGTCTCATTCCCAAAACCTCAACCCTACCAGATGGAGTATGAAGCTGGACTTGTAGTCTCTGGACCAATGACCACGCTGGAGGCTGATATATGGATTCAAAACATGGAGAACCACTTCGGGAGCAACTTGATCTCAAGGAAGTATGAAGTGGAACACGCTCTTCACTACTTTACACAAAGTGTTGCAATCTGGTGGAAAATGCATCATGCCATACAAGGATTTAGTGGAGCAGAAACCTGGGACGAATTCAAGAAGACTTTGTGAAGATCCTGTCTTATTCAGAAGTGCTATGATAATCCGAAGGAGAAGACCTGTGCATGCAAGATCTGTGGAGAAATAGGACACACCCAGGAAGAACACAAGGATGGATGCACTCATTGTGAAGAAAATCACCCAGTTGAGGAGTGCCCAAGTAGTCAGGTGACTTGTTTCATTTGTGAAGGAACCACCCACTACCCAGCTTAGTGTCACATTTACCCCAAGGTGCAACAAGTTGTCAAGCAGCAGAAAGATGCAGTGAAGGAAACACTCAAGAAGAAGATTCTAGAAGAACCGGTGATGAACAAAAATATTGAAGACCCTGATGGACAAGGTCTGGCCAGATTTTTCTCCAATGCATGCTACTCATGTGGAGAAGAAGGACATTATTCACAGGATTGCACGAAGGGAAGCCAAGAGTATCTGGGAAACTTCCCGACGGAAAAAGTGGAGTTTGATCCACTTGAAATAGAAGAACTGGCCAAAATAAAGGAGTCCGGAAAGAAAAAAAGGTACCCTCGGAAGAGCCAAATCTCTGCAAATATAGACCTGAGTCATGTCAGATGTTACAAGTGTATGGAATTTGGCCACCACAAATACATGTGCTCAGGAAGGAAGCCGGAAACCCAAGGAGCAAAAGCAAACGCTAAGAAGCCTCGAGACTTGTCAGAACTCATTTGCTTTCGTTGCAAGGAAGCAGGACATTATGCTAGTGATTGTCCACAAAGGAAGAAAGCTAAAAAGGAGTAGTTAAGTTTTGACCGCGGCAATTAGTGTAATATGAAGAACTCTTGTTTTTCATGAGATCATGGAGTGAAATTTTTGTAACAGAAGTCCCTGAGATTGTAATAACATCATGAATAAATGGAATTTATTGTCTCATGATTGCCTATGTTGAAACTGTATGCGTTGTTTCTCATCGAACAAAGATCTCTGAACATTATGAGGATATGAGAAAATATGGTCTATGTAGGCATGAGTATAATTCATTTTAAGTGTGGTAGTAATCGGTAAACCCACACGATCCACTGAGTAGGAATGTACCATGATTACCAAGGAGACACATACATTCCTCTGAGTACCTATTTACTGACACCTGCAGATGACAACTCTCTACGAGTCATTCCTCAAGGGCCCAGAAATGATCATGACCCTGACGAGTGATCATGATTACCCGAAAATCCTGAAGGACATGATGAAGCACATTCATCTTGAAGGTGATGCAGTCTACAAGGGCTACCCGTTCATGGAAAGTGGAGTAGAACTTTGGTATGTGGAAGTACACCTCCACCATGTGAAAGGAGTTTGTCCAAAGACTATGGGGCAATACTTTTTCATTTCACGTGTACCACGAGCAACCTTCTTTGATGTTGTTCGTGAAGATGCCATGGAAGCCATACGTCAGATCGGAGAAATACTTGAAGCAAGACTCCGTCATACCCAGGAGTACCTGAGTGAGGTACGTGCGGAGATGATGGAGATGAAGCTCATGACCACCATGATGAAGCAAAAGATGGATGATTTCAAGGAGCACATTGGAAAGTTCCAGTGGAACTAAAGTACCTCCAAGAGAGGCAGATGAATAAAGTTGGCAGAAATGCTCGACCATACCGAACAATGTGGATGGCAGCATTTGTAATAAATTACTTTAGAGTTGGAATTTTGAGGAGTTAAGGATGTAATAAAGGATTGAATTATGAAATGAGTATGATTTATGGATGAACCAATACATTTTCATGGTAAACACACCAGCGGAAAGCATCCCACAGAGTGGAGTGTGTACCAAAGATAAGTCTGAGGATTATTATTATATGATGGTTACCCCAAGAATATGATGGAATGAAACACTATGGAAATTTAAAGGCGGAGTAACTCCAAGTATGCCTGAAACCCACAGACCCCGGGACTAATAAGGATCAAGTACTATCTTTTTGGAGAAGGAAACTTGGATCAGCAAATGTTTTCTTAGGAGCATACGAAAACCTGAGAGTTGTGAATAAACGATAGATGTTTGTTCAACTTGCAGAATCATTGGATTATCCGAACTTCCTTCGTGGACAAGAGAAATTTTGCAATGCTTGTGAGGATGCCCAAGTGTTAGAATACGAGATTCACTAAGCCTTATACAAGGTAATGATTTCAGTGCGACATGGCTTGGCCACCATGACGACTTACTATTATCATTCTCTTGCTATTTGGAATGGTAAATCTGAGAGACTTACCCATAGTGAGAGACGACGTTCTTTGAAGCTTTTGTTTAAGCCTTAGAATGGTATGATGAAAGCCCCATGTACATGGCATTTGTTGTCATGCGTAAGAAATTTTACGGTGAGGATGAAACCAAGACCCCTCTCTCTGCAGGATAACCACAAATGGTAGACCACCATGAGAACCATCGATATGTTATTTAGAATTTACCACAAGACTGTCAGCTAAGAAGACCCAGTAATGGAAGAAGCTTATATCAACGAAAGAGCACTCGATTTTGATGGAAAACGTTATGAATATAACGGGAGTTCCTCACCAAAGGATTTAATATGAAGACTGTGCGATGTCAGTTGCCAAAACCCCAGAGGATTGTTAAAATCTTAAGGGACCAGTATCTCTCATTTTAAGTGTGGTAGCATCCCACCTTGCCGGAGATTGGATTTGTTAGAAGACCCCCAAACCCTAACCTTTCTTTCTAGCCTCTTCGAATCTCGAGGACGAGATTCATTTTAAGTGTGGTAGGTTTCTAACATCCCAAATTTTGGAATGTTATATAATTATTATATTGTGTGTTTGCTTGCTTGAGTGATTGAAACTTGAGTGAAATTCGAAACTTTTCAAAAACTTTTGAATGAGAGGGAATAAAATGACTTTCCCTTCTCCGGTAGATTCAAATTCAAAAGCAATGAGAGAAGATGACATGACTTCTTCAACTATAAAGAATTTGAATGGAGTTTGCATTTGAATTCTTTCAAAAAAAATCTTTTGCTCTTCTATATTTTTCTTCCCCGAGAAAATGCCCCGCCAAAATTCTTGCACGCAAGAAAGAGCGGAGGAAAATGACCCTCCAAAATGTGAGGCATTTCTGAAATATTTTGAGCCAAGAAGACCCAAGTTATATGGAGAAATTAATTGCCAAAAAGAAAATAAAGCCTTAGGGATTTTTCTGAAAAAACATTTTTTTTAAGTTTTTATTTTAGTCTTGGAAAAATGATAATCAATTAGGAAATATTTTTCTCAAAATTTTGGTATATAATACCACTATATCTAGATTTTATTTTATTTCTTTTTTTGTAGTTTTACCTTCTGTTTTCAATTAAAGTAGAAATAGGAAACCTTATTTTTTTTAGAAAACCGCGAGTAGGCGTTAGGAAGGAATCGGGCCGAATCCCAGAGGCCAGGCCGAATCCCTCCACGATCGGTGGCCAATCCTTCCCACCTCGGCCCCCCTTCTCTCTGCGCCTGGGCCCCACTGGCCGATACCCCTCCCGCTCGGTCTTCTTCTTCCTTTCTCCCCCGAGCCCTTTCCTTCCCAACGCACCACCGATCTCCTCCCCACCCCCTACCGAACCCCTCCCCACTCCTCGCCGATCCCCTTCCCTCTACGCCCCCCTCTCTCCCCTATATAAGCCGCAGCCCCGACCCCCCCCCCCTCGACCCCTCCTCCCCTCGCCGTCACGCCGCCTCGCCCCTGCCTCTGTTGCTCGCCGGAGCAACACCACAGGAAGTTTCCCAGCTCCGCCCCGGTCACCACCTCGCCCCCACGCACCACCGAGACCAACAGCAAGTTCCCCCCACAACCACCACGTCCCATTTTTCCCCCTAGCCCGACCCCTCGCCGCTCCACGCCACCGCACCACTCCTCGCCAGAGTTAGGCCGCCACCAAGAGCTCGAGGAGCTCGAGCACGATGCCCCGACCCTCTCCCGCCTCGCCGTCGCTCCCCTAGGATGCCAGAGCTCCTCCGCAACATCCCCGTCACCTCAGCCGCCGCTGGAGACCGCCAGAGGGCCCTCCCCGTCGACAGCCACCTTCTCTGCCTCGCCGGAGAAGGATCTCCAGAAACTCCCCACGGTGAGCACCCCCCCACCCCCTGGTAGCCGTCGGATATAAACGAACGCATCAGATTAGATATCACGTACCCCTTCGGTCTTTTAATTAAAACCGAACGGTTTTCTTCACTTAATATTAGCCAGGGAGATTTTGTTTACGTTGCAGCCGTTCGTCCGTTAGTCACCGCAGCACACACACCCTGACCAATCAGAAGATGCCACGTGGACCCCCTGTTCACAAATCAGTTTTTTCTTTTTTCTGTTTTAATTCCAAAACAGAGAAAGTTCCAATCTTGTTTTGATCATAACTTTTGATCTAGAGATCCAATGAGGTTGATTCTTTTTCCAGTAGATCACAATTTTTCTTTAGTTTTCAAAAACATATAATTTGTCTATGTTTGAAATTTGCAAATTTGAATTAGATCAGATTTATTTTAAACCTTGTTTTGCTTATTATGGGAGTTTAAAAATAGCTTTTAATTTAATTCTTTTTGCTACTGGTCATTAGTGATCTTTTTTATCAGTGGTAAAAATTTCAGAATTGTTTGAGTATTTTAGCTCATTGTTTCTTGTGAAACAATTTCTGTTTCACCTCTTTTAGGATTGTGACTAATTTCCTTTCTTTAGTTGTTTTTAAATTATTTTCTTTTATATTTCAGAAAATATTATGTTTTGTTTCTGTTAGTTAACAGTAGGTTTGCAACAAGTTTTGATTTTATTTTTATTTGTTATTATGAAATCAATTCTAGTTCTCTAGTAACTTGCAATTGATTTCTCTATTAGTTTAACTCCCATTTGAAAATACCTTCAAATAGTTTTGTGAAAAATAATCTATTTTATATTAGTTGAATTTATATCTTAGTTCCATGTTATTTAAGTATTTTATTTTCTGTTAGACAAAAACTATTTAGTGTTGATGTAGTGAAGACTCCCTAGTTTTATTTGAAGTTTCTTTCGGATTCTTATTCGCTCTCTCTTTTGTTTTGATTGCTAGAATGATTGCTAGTATGAGTGCTTATGTGAATGATATGTTTGTTATATAGATTTCATCGGAGAGAGACGAGTAGTCTATCAAGTTATTTCTCGAGAAATTCTTCTTCGTCAACATCGCCAGGCAAGTCATTTGATCATGTATCACCTATGTTTTATGCATCGTAGTTCTACCATCCTATGCCCAATTGCATGCTGACTAGGTACTTGGAAATTATGGTTACATATTGTAGTGTCATGTGGTAGGCACCCAACAACCCCGTTACTAGGCCCGGAAGACAAATTTCATATTGCTATGCTTGAGTAGACGGGATTCTAGTTGAGAGTTTATCACGAGTGATACGAGGATACTTTAATAACCAAGACCGATTAAGTCAAGACTTTTCAAGACCTCGTGATGCAATGCAACTCTGGGTGAAGGACGGTTGATTGGCTCCCTGGAGAAACCAGTGGATGACCCGAGATGCTGGAGACGGCCATGACATCTTGCGGAAAGCTTCACCCAGGCTCAAAGAGACGGACGGATATTTTCAAGACCCAAGGCTTACCTGCACAGGCACAAGTCATTATGGGCTCTGGCTTGGTTGGACAATGCGGCGACTCTGGACAGGCGGTGCTAGCAGATGTAGACGAACGGTAGGATTGGATGGGCACCGATAGGGATTCAGAGGGGCCCGTTGAAAGACCATGTCTTGATCATACGGTCTCCAAACACCCTGAAGTGCGAGGACATACACGGAGGCGATCAAATCTTGTGGGGGACGTGTGCAAAACTCTGCAGAGTACTCAAACCTAATCGATTAGCCATGTCCACGGTCATGGACATCTTGAGCCAAAGGAACTGAAGTTATCTAAAATTCTCAACACAAATAATAATATTGATGTGGGTATTATTGACAACATGGGTACGAGAATTGGTTGGTGGAACCATCTCGTTAACAACCAACAATGTAGTGACATTTTGCTTTTAGCCCTCTCTTGTTGTAGGAGAAAATTTTCTTTACGCTAAAACTTACAACACCACCTGCCATATATGCATATAGTATAGATGATATTTACCCCCTCTCATATGTGACTTGCCGGCATATTCAATATGCTGACCTACACGGCTGCAACGTCTTATGTTGCAGATATTTTTCTTCGACGAGTAAGAGTACGATTCAGGGTTATGGTCTACACTCAACTTGCCGTTGGTGTTTATTGGGACTCCACTCCCTTGACTGCTTCCGCTGAGATATTTAAGGTATACATCAGTTTTACGCTATTTACATGTGATTGCACTTTGATATATACATTGATGTACTGTGTGTGCCAGCATACTGATCCAGGGATGGCACAGATACACAGAGGCTTGACTCGTTTTGAGTCGGGTCGCTACACACTCGGGCCCTAGTGACAAGCATTAAGCATAGAAAAGTAGTAGCAACATCAATCTCAGAACATAGTGGATACTAGGGATCAATCCCCATCAAAACTAACTCGATTACATGATAGATCTCATCCAACCCATCACCGTCCAGCAAGCCTACAATGAGATTACTCACGAACGGTGAAGAGCATCATGGAATTGGCGATGAAGGATGGTTGGTGATGACGAAGGTGTCGATTCCCCCTCTCCGGAACCCAGAACGGACTACATATCTGCCCTCCAGAGGAAGAACAGGTGGTGGCGGCGGCTCCGTATTGTAAAACGCGATGAACTCTTCTCCCTGATTTTTTTTCCGGGCGAGAGAGAATATATAGAGGTGGAATTGGAGGCGGCGGAGCCCCGAGGGGCTCACAAGCCTACGAGGCGCGGCCAGGGGGCACCACCTGGGCTTGTGGGTTCCTGGCTCCACGTCTCCAGGTGATTCTTGCGCCAGTATTTTTTATGTATTCCACAAAAAATCCTCGTAAATTTCCAGGTCATTCCGAGAACTTTTATTTCTGCGCAAATACAACACCATGGCAATTCTAGTGAAAACAGCATCAGTCCGGGTCAGTTCCATTCAAATCATGCAAATTAGAGTCCAAAACAAGGGCAAAAGAGTTTGGAAAAGTAGATACGATGGAGATGTATAAACTCCCCCAAGCTTAAAGGCTTGCTTGTCCTCAAGCAATTCAGTTGACAAACTGAAAGAGACAAAAGAAAAACTTTTACGAACTGTGTTTGATCTTGTTGTTGTAATTATGTCTAACTCATATTCATATTTTCAGCAAGATCATAAGCTAACCACATAAGCAATGACATTTAGGTCTCATGGTATACTCATATCAATGGCGTAATTAACAAGCGAACAATAATAATAAGTTTCAAACGTCAACACTTCAATCAAAACAATCATGAAGCAATATGAAGAGATGGTATCTCGCTAGCTCTTTCTGAGACCGCAAAACATAAATGCAGAGCACCTTCAAAGACCAAGGGCTGACTGAACATTGTAATTCATGGCAAAGAAGATCCATTCACAGTCATACTCAATATCAATTAATAGCAAAGCATAAAAATGACAGAGGTGCTCTCTAATTGGTGCCTTTATAAGGAGAGGATGACTCAACAGAAACATAAATAGATAGGCCCTTCGTAGAGGGAAGCATTGATTTGAAGAGGTGCGAGAGCTCAAACTTTTAAAACAGAGATAAATAATTTTGAGTGGCATGCTTTCATTGTCAACGCAATGACCAAGAGTTTTCACCATCTTCCATGCTACACATACTATAGGCGGTTCCCAAACAGAAAAGTAAAGTTTTGACTCACCCACCACCGATCTATCACACTCCACGACTAGCCGAATCCTAGGGTGCCGTCCATACCAACAACAATCCAGGGGAGTTTTGTTTGCAATTATCTTTTCGATTTGAGCATGGAACTGGGCATTCCAATTACCGGCCCCTTTCTCGTGAGTGATAGTGAATAAACACGTATCAAGGATAACACGCCTAGCATGGAAGATACTGATCGCCCCTTGTCACCACATGAGCGGTTCGGGCATACAAAACAGATTATTGTTAGAAGATTTAGAGAGTGGCACATGCAAATTTACTTGGAATGGCAAGTAGATACCGCATATAGGTAGGTATGGTGGACTGATATGGAACAACTTTGGGTTTATGGAAGTGGATGCACAAGCAGTATTCCCGCTTAGTACAAGTGAAGGCTAGCAGAAGACTCGGAAGTGACCAACTAGAGAGCGACAACAGTCATCAAAATGCATTGAAATTAACCAACATTGAGTGCAAGCATGAGTAGGACATAAATCACCATAAACATGAATATCATAGAGGCTATGTTGATTTTGTTTGAACTACATGCGTGAACATGTGCCAAGTCAAGCCACTTGAATCATTCAATGGAGGATACTGATACGTCTCCAATGTATCTATAATTTTTGATGGTTCCATGCTATTATCTTGTCATATTTGGATGTTTTGTATGCATGATTATGCTATTTTATATCTTTTTTGGGACTAACCTATTAACTCGGTCCCAAGTGCAAGTTCCTGTTTTTTCCGTGTTTTTAACCTTTTTCATAGGAGAGTATTGAACGGAGTCCAAACGCAATAAAACCCGCGGAATGATTTTTTTCCATAACAGAAGACACGCAGGAGACTGAGAACCAAGGCAGGGGACCTCGGAGGAGGTCACAAGCCACCCAGGCCCGGCCTAGGGGGCGGGTCTAGCAGGCTTGTGGGTCCCCTGTGGCTCCCCTGCCCTAGTTCTTCCGCCTATAAATTCCCTAAAAATCTGAAACCACGGGAGAGAGCCACGAAAATACGTTTCCGCCTCCGCAAGCTTCTGTCTCCGCAAGATCCCATCTGGGGCACATTATGGTGCCCTGCCGGAGGGGGGCTCGGACACGGAGGGCTTCTCCATCAACACCATTGCCTCTTCGATGATGCGTGAGTAGTTCACCATAGACCTTCGGGTCCATAGCTAGTAGCTAGATGGCTTCTTCTCTCTCTTGGATCTTCAATACAAAGTTCTCCATGATCTTCGTGGAGATCTATCCGATGTAATCCTCTTTTGCGGTGTGTTTATCGAGATCCGCTGAATTGTGGATTTATGATCAGATTATCTATGAATCTTATTTGAGTTTCTTCTGATCTCTTATATGCATGATTTCATATCCTTGTAATTCTCTTCGAGTTGTGGGTTTCGTTTGGCCAACTTGATCTATAATTCTTGCAATGGGAGAAGTGCTTGGTTTTGGGTTCATACCGTGCGGTGACCTCACCCAATGACAGAAGGGGTAGCGAGGCACGTATCGTGTTGTTGCCATCAAGGGTAAAAAGATGGGGTTTGTATCTGTTGCATGAATTTATCCCTCTACATCATTTCATCTTGCTTAAGGCGTTACTCCGTTTGTCATGAACTTAATACACTAGATGCATGTTGGATAGCGGTCGATGTGTGGAGTAATAGTACACTACTGAAATTCAGAAATTTGCCGTCTGCCAAAGCGGACGGCAAAGGGTGCAACCACGGACGGCAAAGGCTTTGCCGTCGGTCAGCAGACGGCAAAGTAGACGGTAAAAAAAATCCGGTGAAGAGGTTCTTTGCCGTCAGCTTTCCCAAAGCGGACGGCAAAGAATCTTTGCCATGAGGGGGCAGACGGCAAATTAATTGGGACGGCAAAGGGTGCAACGTCCCCGTTAAGTGTTAACGGCAGGCCTCCTCCCTTTGCCGTCTGCCTCCCCTCCTTTGCCGTGTGGGGGCAGACGGCAAAGAGGGGAGAGAGAGGGGGCAAATTCCCCCCTTTGCCGTCTGCCTCCCCCCCTTTGCCATGTGGGGGCAGACGGCAAAGAGGGGAGAGAGAGGGGCAGATTCCCCCCTTTGCCGTCTGCCCACCCCCCTTTGCCATGTGGGGGCAGACTATTTAGACCATTTTTATTAAATAGACCATTTAGGAGCAAAGTATAGGTCATTTTTTTATTAAATAGACCATTTAGGAGCTAACCATGTGGGGGCAGACGGCAAAGTATAGGTCATTTTTTATTAAATAGACCATTTAGGAGCTAACTAAGCTAATTATGTCATTTAGATGGATAATTAGCCAATTTAGGCTTTGTTGGATGAGTCTAAGCTACATAGAATAAGAGAAAGAGACGAAGAAGTAAAAGAAGGAGGAGGAGGAGGAGGAGGAGAAGGAGAAGGAAGAGGAGAAGAAGAAGAAAAGGAGAAGGAGAAGGAGATGGAGGAAGAAGGAGAAGGAGGACATCCTTCTCCTTCTTCTCCTCCTTCTCCTCCTTCTTATCCTCCTCCCTCTCCTTCTTCTTCTCCTCCTCTTCTTCTTCTTCCTTCCTTTCATTTTTCCTCTTTCTTCTCCTCTTGTCCCCTTCTTCGGGCTAAATTGGCTAAGAATGCCTTTTTGGAGCTAATTATGTCATTTGGAGAGAACTTAGCTAAGTATAGGTCATTTTTTATTAAATATACCATTTAGGAGCTAACTAAGCTAATTATGTCATTTATATGTATAATTAGCCAATTTAGGCTTTGTTGGATGAGTCTAAGCTACGTAGAATAAGAGAAAGAGAAGAAGAAGTAAAAGAAGAAGGAGGAGGAGGAGAAGGAGAAGGAAGAGGAGAAGAAGAAGAAAAGGAGAAGGAGAAGGAGAAGGAGGAAGAAGGAGGAAGAAGAAGGAGAAGGAGGAGCTCCTTCTCCTTCTTCTCCTCCTTCTCCTCCTTCTTCTTATCCTCCTCCCTCTCCTTCTTCTTCTTCTCCTCTTCTTCTTCTTGCTTCCTTTCATTTTTCCTCTTTCTTCTCCTCTCATCCCCTTCTTCGGGCTAAACTGGCTAAGAATGCCTCTTTGGAGCTAATTATGTCATTTAGGAGAGAACTTAGCTAAGTATAGGTCATTTTTTATTAAATAGACCATTTAGGAGCTAACTAAGCTAATTATGTCATTTAGATGGATAATTAGCCAATTTAGGCTTTGTTGGATGAGTCTAAGCTACGTAGAATAAGAGAAAGAGAAGAAGAAGTAAAAGAAGGAGGAGGAGGAGGAGG
Organism: Hordeum vulgare subsp. vulgare; assembly: GCF_904849725.1. NCBI lineage: Eukaryota > Viridiplantae > Streptophyta > Magnoliopsida > Poales > Poaceae > Hordeum > Hordeum vulgare. Next base: position 536,319,696 of record NC_058523.1, on the reverse strand, counting down.
AGGAGGAGGAGGAGAAGGAGAAGGAAGAGGAGAAGAAGAAAAGGAGAAGGAGAAGGAGGAAGAAGGAGGAAGAAGAAGGAGAAGGAGGAGCTCCTTCTCCTTCTTCTCCTCCTTCTTCTTATCCTCCTCCCTCTCCTTCTTCTTCTCCTCTTCTTCTTCTTCCTTCCTTTCATTTTTCCTCTTTCTTCTCCTCTCGTCCCCTTCTTCGGGCTAAATTGGCTAAAAATGCCTTTTTGGAGCTAATTATGTCATTTAGGAGAGAACTTAGCTAAGTATAGGTCATTTTTATTAAATATACCATTTAGGAGCTAACTAAGCTAATTATGTCATTTAGATGTATAATTAGCCAATTTAGGCTTTGTTGGATGAGTCTAAGCTACGTAGAATAAGAGAAAGAGAAGAAGAAGTAAAAGAAGAAGGAGGAGAAGGAAGAGGAGAAGAAGAAGAAAAGGAGAAGGAGAAGGAGAAGGAGGAAGAAGGAGGAAGAAGAAGAAGAAGAAGGAGGAGCTCCTTCTCCTTCTTCTCCTCCTTCTCCTCCTTCTTCTTATCCTCCTCCCTCTCCTTCTTCTTCTTCTCCTCTTCTTCTTCTTGCTTGCTTTCATTTTTCCTCTTTATTCTCCTCTCATCCCCTTCTTCGGGCTAAATTGGCTAAGAATGCCTTTTTGGAGCTAATTATGTCATTTAGGAGAGAACTTAGCTAAGTATAGGTCATTTTTTATTAAATAGACCATTTAGGAGCTAACTAAGCTAATTATGTCACTTAGATGGATAATTAGCCAATTTAGGCTTTGTTGGATGAGTCTAAGCTACGTAGAATAAGAGAAAGAGAAGAAGAAGTAAAAGAAGGAGGAGGAGGTGGAGAAGGAGAAGGAAGAGGAGAAGAAGAAGAAAAGGAGAAGGAGAAGGAGGAAGAAGGAGGAAGAAGAAGGAGAAGGAGGAGCTCCTTCTCCTTCTTCTCCTCCGTCTTCCTATCCTCCTCCCTCTCCTTCTTCTTCTCCTCTTCTTCTTCTTCCTTCCTTTCATTTTTCCTCTTTCTTCTCCTCTCGTCCCCTTCTTCGGGCTAAATTGGCTAAGAATGCCTTTTTGGAGCTAATTATGTCATTTCGAGGATAATTAGCTAAGTATAGGTCTTTTTTGACTAAGCTAACTAAGCTAATTAAGCTAACTAAGCTAACGAAGCTAACTAAGCTAACTAAGCTAACTAAGCTAACTAAGGTAACTATGTCATCTAGCTATCTTTTATTAAATAGGTCTTTTTGGAGCTGACTAAGCTAATTATGTCATCTAGCTATCTTTTATTAAAACACTAACAATAACATACCTAAGTTAGGGTCAAGCACGGTGGCTCTGGCTTGTTTCACCTGGAGAAGGCTGCCCTGGAGAAGGCTCGATTGTAGAAGGGTCGTGCGATGCGTTTCGGGACATATTCTGCACCAAACATCGTTTGCAATGTGTAGTTAGCATGAGGACACTCTTAAGATCACTCCACTGAAATGAAACTCATCGTCCCCGCCACGTTAACGACTGGCATCGGCGAAGGGACTTGGCCGTTCTTCTCGCACATAGACTGTACATTTGGTTTCGACAAGTCAAACTTTTTATTTATTAATGAAACGGACATTCAAATGCAAGATTTGAAATAACATGAAGAAGAAACTTACCACGAAGAGCTCGTATATGGCCCTCGTAGACGCATCATTCTGTGCCCTCTCCGCCTCCACCAATGCAGTCGTCCTCTCCTCCAGCTCCCTAATTTCCTTATCCTTCTCCGCCATAGCCGCCTGCATTGCCTCTCTCTCTTTCTGAATAGCAGCCTACAACACAACTCATTGTTAGCATATTGGTTCCAACGCACAACATAATGCGGAAAGATATTTGAGTCCATTAAACTAACCTCGATGGCGAGCTCGACTGGCCGTGCACGACGTGTTATCTCCGGACAAGAGCTCGTTTGGCGTGCCTTTATCTGCCGGAGAGAGCTAGGACAACGTATAAGGCCGTCTCCAATGGCGATCGAGCCATGGGGCCTCCCGTTGCCAGCTATCATCACCAGCTCTGGATCAATAGGCCCCTCGCTCGGGTTAAAGTCCTCCCCTTTCCTTGCCTTCCCGTGTTCTCTGTACTTCACGAGATTGTCGTGGGAGGAGATGTTGGTGAAGTTTTCTAGATGCTCGAGGTCAGACTCAGAGAATGCCTTGACCTTCTTGTACGAGGCAGTATGGGCCATCGCATACAGGTCGTACATCTGTGGCGCCTCCGTCGTATTGTGACGCGCCTAAAAGAGAGAGAGAGGAAAATTGTATTGGTAAAGGGCTCAAGATAGCATTAAGAATGAATTGCATGAGGCATGAAGCAAACCACATACCCAGTTCTCGCCAAATTGGATTAAGTTGACGCTCCCTTGATGGTGTGGCACGCCAACCATTTTGCCACGCCTCTCCTTGGCGTTGTTGTGGCTGGCCTCCCACGTTTCGGAGCACCACTGATCCACCAAGGCCTCCCAACAATCCATCTTATCCACACACCATCTCGGGGGCACCTAGGTTAATAAAGAGAAATGTGAGCGTGTAAGAACCAAATCAAGGAAACTAACTACAAAGCCTTAATAATATGTAATTACCTTCATGTGACTAATTCGATGACCGCTCCATCCGAGAATTCGGCGATGTATCGACTATATCAAATATCCGGGAATAAGAGTAGTTCAAAGCAATTAGAAGTTGCGGAACAATAAATTACTGAGAACTTACTCGATGTACGGTCGCACTTCTGTTAGGTTGGTGAAGATATACAATGAAATGGTCCGCCATTCTTCGACATCCAATGATTTCCCTTTCAAAGCACCGGATGGTGCGAGCTTACCTTTGAATAGGCTGAGGTTCGATCGAACTTTTTCTCGCTCGCCATCACTGTACCAAGGCTTCGGGTTATGCAAATGATGATTTTTGGCTTCGTAGTGTGCTGTCACGAAGTTTGCCGCCTCCTGAGTAATGAATGCCTCGGCCATTGATGCTTCAATTCTACGTTTATTTTTACACTTAGCTCGAAGCGTCTTCTTCATCCTCTCAGTTGAGTAGCACCATCGATTTTGAACGCGCCCCCCCCCATTCTTGCCTCGGTCGGGAGATGCAAAATCAAATGTTGCATTGGATTAAAGAAGCCCGGTGGAAAGATCTTTTCTAATTTGCAGATCAACTCCGGCGCCAACTCTTCCATTTCATCTAGCACGCCAGGCGATAGTTCTTTCGCACAAAGAGAACGGAAGAAATAGCTCAGCTCTGCCACTACTAGCCATTCATTCTCAGGGATAAAGCCATGCAACATCACCGGCATTACCCGCTCAATCCATATGTGCCAATCATGACTCTTGAGCCCAAATATTTTCAATTTCTCAAGACTCGCTCCCCTCTTTAGATTCGCAGCATACCCATCGGGGAACATCAATCGCATTTTCACCCACAATAGCATTTACCTCATAGCTGGCCTTTCAAGATTGAACCATGCCTTTGGCTTCGCTATGCTTTGATTTCCTTTCCGTTGTCGCAAGTTTTGCAACGGTCTATCACATAGAGCCTCCAGGTCGATTCTAGCCTATCTTTTGACTTCCCCTCTATGCCGAACAATGTACCAAAAATGGCCTCCGCAATATTCTTTTCAGTGTGCATCACGTCAATGTTGTGTGGGCAAAGGAGGTCTTTGAAGTAAGGGAGATCCCATAAGCATGACTTATGAGTCCAGGCGTGTTCCATATTATACCCTTTGAAGTATCCTGGACGCAAAGGATCAGGCTCGAGAGCGTTTAACTGATCAAGGGTCTGTTGGCCTGTCAACGCAGTTGGTGCAGTGTTTTTGACAACTCTACCTTTGATGAAATTCTTCTTGTCTTTTCTGAACTTATGGTCAGGATCCAGGAATTGTCTATGCATGTCGAAGCAAGAATACTTGCGACCAGCCTGCAGCCAACGGAACTGAAGAGATGCCTTACATGTGGTGCACGGGAACCTTCCATGCACACACCAGCCAGCGAATAGCGCAAACGCCGGATAATCATGCGTCGAGTACATGTACCACACATGCATTTTGAAATTTGTTTTGGTAGCCGCGTCGTAGGTCTTGATCCCATTATCCCAGGCTTCTTGCAACTCATCCTTAAGCGGCTGCATGTACACATTCATATTCTTCCCCGGATAGTTGGGCCCTGGAATTATCAACGTCAGGAATATGTTCTTTCTTTTCATAATCTCTCCGGGTGGAAAATTTAGTGGAATGACAAATACAGGCCAACAACTGTATTGTGTTGCCGTCATACGATACATATTGAACCCATCCGTGCTGATGGCAACTCTAGGTTGCCATGGATCTTCCGATTTATCCTTATATAATGCATCGAAGTGCCTCCACGCAAAACCATCTGAAGTGTGTACCAGCATCTTGTTCCCATCCGCATCTAGTTCGGTTATTTTGCCCAATTTGTGCCATGTCATCTGTCTGGTCATCTCTTCGACCATGAAAAGACGTTGAAGTCTTGGTACGATTGGCACATATCGAAGAACACTAATGGGGATTTTGGTCTGATTCTTCTCACCCATGTCGTTGTCTACCACAATATACCTGGAAGAATTGCAAATGGGGCAATAGTTCAAGGCCGCATACTCAAGCCTAAATAAGGCACATCCATTCTCACAGGCATGTATCTTCTCATAGGGCATCTTAAGTACACGGAGGATTTTCTCTGACTGGTACAGGTTTGCAGGCAGTACATGGCCTTTGAGTAGAAAGCGTCCAAATATCGTCATCATCGCGTCGTAGCATTCTCTGCCTAGGTTGAATTGAGCCTTCAAATCCATTACTTGTGCGATGGCATCCAGCTGACAAAGCTCAGTCTGCTCGTGGAGAGGACATTTTGAAGACTCCAGCATTTCATAGAAGGCCTTTGCAGATTCCTCCATCTCATCGTCCGAATCACGAGCATCATCAAAGTCTTGCACCATGTCTTCAATCCCGGTACCATGCTCGTCGGTGCGACGACGAATCACCTCAGCTCTGGCACGTTGGTCAGACTCACCATGAAAAGTCCACACCATATAATTAGGCATAAAACCCCACTTCTGCAGGTGTTTACCCATTTCAAACTCTGTCTGCTTTTTCCAGTTGTCGCAGTTGGGACAGGGGCACCATGTTTTATGCTGGCCATTTGCAAATGTGGCTCTCACAAACTCCCTGGTTTTTGTTAACCATTCATGGGTCATGTCTTTCTGACTAGGGTGACCAGTGTACATCCAAGCACGATCACTCATGTTGCCTAGCTACCTATGGGGCACAAGAAATAAATATATAATTCATCATCTATATTCATACGCTAATCAAGTTTGTCAGTTTTATTACGTCCATGCAACCTACACGCTAATAGGTAAAGATAGGTCCTAATCCCACCCGAGTATGTGTAGACTGGGTTCGTTTTCCCATGCTCTGCTCTAGATGCGACGCAGAATTTCGGCAGCACCTCCCCGCTGTTCTCCTGATACACGTCTCGGCAATAAGCAGAGAGGATGTGTACCCGGAGAACAACAGGGGTGGCACTAACGAAATTCCGCATCGGATCCGGAGCACAGCATACGGGAAAACAAACCCAATCTACACATACTCGGGCTGTCCATGGATAATGTTGGACAATTCGAAAGGATGGCGGTTATAAATATGCAAAGAAATGCATATTTATAGATGTCGCCCTTTCGAACGGGAGACGCATACTGGTCACGCATACTCATGATTGAAGAAACCTATAGCTAGCAAGTTTCATCGGCACGAAGACCGGGACAAAGCAAATTAAGGGGGTAGGAGGAGAAGTCATTTGTGCTCACCAACAAACGCAAGGGTGGAGCTCGTCCAACGGACGTGGAGGTCGTCGAACAACTGCACATTGAAATTCACCCGATCAACACAAATACGATGTTTTTATAATTAACATAATCGGAAAATATGTGACCTAACTCATAATTTACAAAATTATGACCCCGTGGGCCTCTAGAAGGCCGAAAAGCACCTTCTCGTTCAACAAAAGGCAGAAGAGGTGTCGGGGGTCGGGGCTTAGTGGCGTCGGGAGTCAGTGCCGTCGAGGGTCGGTGATGTCGGGCGTCGGTGGTCGGGAGTCGGGTTAAATGCGTCGATGGTCGGGGGTCAGTGTCATCGGGGGTCGAGGGTCACTAGCGTCGGGGGTTGGGGTCTTTTTGATCAACAAGAGGCCAAAGAGGTGTCGGGGGCCCGGGGTTGGGGGTTATGGCGTCGGGGGTCGGGGGTAGGGGGTCGGGGGTCGAGGGTCAGTGGCGTCGGGGGTCGGGGGTCGGGGGTCGGGAGTCGGGGGTTGGGGGTCGGGGGTCGGGGGTTAGTGGTGTCGGGCGTCGGGAGTTGGGGGGTCGGGGTCAGTGGTGTCGGGCGTCGGGGGTCGGGGGTCGGGAGTCGGGTGTCAGTGGCATCAGGGGTCAGGGGTCAAGGGTCGGGGGTTGGTGGGGTCGGGCGTCGAGGGTTGGTGGCGTCGAGCATCGGGGGTCGAGAGTTGGGGTCGGGGGCCAGTGGTGTCGGGTGTCGAGGGTCGGGAGTCGGGTGTCACTGGCGTCGGAGGTAGGGGGTCGAGGGTCGGGGGTTGGTGGCCTCGGGCGCCGATGGTCAGGGGTCGCGGGTCGGGGGTCAGGGTCCTCTTATTTCTTCTTCTCGTCTCTCCTCTTTTTCTTCTTCTTCTTCTTGATCATCTTATTATTATTATTATTCGTCTTTTTTCTCCTCCTCCTCCTCTTCTTCTTCTTCTTCTTCTTTCTTTTATCTTTCTCCTCCTCTCCTCTTTCTTCTTCTTCTTCTTTTTCTTCTTCTTCTTCTTCTTTTTTCTTCTAGTTTATTATTCTCTTATTTTCTTCTAAGTTTTTTTCTATCTATTTTTTTCTTTTCTATCTACTTTTTCTACCTAATAAACTAACTATATAATTTAACATAAAAAACAGAAAAAAAAACTAAACCTAGCACTAAACTACATATTCTTCTTCTACTTTTTCTACTTTTTCTATCTAATAAACTAACTATCTAATTTAACATAAAAAACAGAAGAAAAAAACTAAACCTAGCACTAAACTAACTATCTAAGTTTCTTTCTATTTAGAGCAAATTATTCGGATAAAACCTAAGAACACTAACCTAATATTATCTACACTACATGCATAATTTAATTTATCAATTGAACAGCAAAAAAAGAAGAAGAAAGAGGGACAAAAACAAAAAATAGAAAAACACTAACCGAAGATGCGGCCGCTGGTGTCGCCAGCACACGGGAGGTTTGGCTGGGGCGGCGACCGGGAGGGAGGTGGGAGGGGGGCGGAGGCCGGGAGGGTGGTGGGAGGGGCCGGGAGGGAGGTGGGAGGGGGAGGCGGCCGGGAGGGAGGTGGGAGGGGGAGGCGGCTGGGAGGGAGGTGGTAGGGGGCGGCGGCGGACGGGACGGAGGTGGGATGGGGCGGCGGTCGGGAGGGAGGTGGGATGGGGGTCGGCCGGGAGGGAAGGTGGGAGGCGGCGGCGGCGGACGGGAGGGAGGTGGTGGGGGCGGCGGCTGGGAGGGAGGTTAGAGGGGGGCGGCGGTCGGAATGGAGGTGGGAGAGCGCGGCGGCCGGGAGGGCGGCGGCGCGGGTGGCTCGGGAGGGGAGCTACGACGGCGGCGGGTCACTGGGGAGGGCGTCGGCGCGCGCGCGCGAGAGAGAGAGAGAGAGAGGTTAGGGGAGGCTGTCGGTGGGAACCGTTAGGGACGGTCGTGGGGTGGGGGTGAGCCGTTAGGGCCATGTCCCCTTTGCCGTCTGCAAAGGGAGGGTGGCGGACGGCAAAGGAGCGGGGTGGGTGGGGGTGGGGTTTCGGCCGTTGGGGGGGCTTTGTCGTCCGGCCGTCCTTTGCCGTCCGCCAGCAGACGGCAAAGAGGTGGCCGACGGCAAATAAAACCTTTGCCATCAGCCACCTCTTTGTCGTCAGCACTGTGCCAACTGATGGCAAAGAGTACCTTTGCCATTCGTCAGCAGACGGCAAAGGCAAGGCAGACGGCAAAATTCTTAATTCCAGTAGTGGTAGTAGATGCAGAAAGTATCGGTCTACTTGTCTCGGATGTGATGCTGATCCATCTCCATCGTATCTACTTTTCCAAACTCTTTTGCCCTTGTTTTGAACTCTAATTTGCATGATTTGACTGGAACTAACCCGAACTGACGTTGTTTTCAGCAGAATTGCCATGGTGTTGTTTTTGTGCAGAAATGAAAGTTCTCAGAACGTCCTGAAAATTTACAGAGAATATTTCTGGAAAATATGAAAAATACCTGCACAAAGATCCACCGAAGGGGGTGAGCCAGTGGGCCACAAGCCCTGTGGCCGCGGCCACACCCCCCCCCCCCCCAGGCCGCGCCTCCAAACTCAGCTCTATATATTCCCTTTCGTCCCGAAAAAATGAAGAGAGAAGATTTCATCGCGTTTCACGATCCAGAGGCGCCACCACATCCCGTTCTTGCCCTGGAGGGCAGATCTGGAGTCTGTTTTGGGCTCCGGATCAAGGAGATCGTCGCCATCGTCATCATCAACCTTCTTCCCTCTCCAATTCCATGTAGCTCTTCATCGTTCGTGAGTAATCTATTCGTAGGCTCGCTGGGCGGTGATGAGTAGGATGAGATCTATCATGTGATCGAGTTAGTTTTGACGGAGATTGATCCCTAGTATCCACTATGATCTGAGATTGATGTTGCTACTACTTTGCCATGCTTAATTCTTGTCACTAGGGCCCGAGTGCCATGATTTCAGATCTGAAATTATTATGTTGTCGCCAATATATGTGTGTTTTAGATCCGATCTTGCAAGTTGTAGTTACCTACTATGTGTTATGATCCGGCAACCCCGGAGTGACAATAACCGGAACCACTCCCGGTGATGATCATAGTTTGAGGAGTTCATGTGTTCACCAAGTGCTAATGCATTGGTTTGGTTCTTTATTAAAAGGAGAACCTTAATATCCCGTAGTATCCATTTGGACCCCGCTGCCACGGGAGGGATGGACAATAGATGTCATGCAAGTTCTTTTCCCTAAGCACGTATGACTACACATGGAATGCATGCCTACATCACATTGACGAACGGGAGCTAGCCACATATCTCTCCATGTTATAAATGTTACATGATAAATGTCATCCGACAAATCACCGATCCATTGCCTACGAGTTTGTCCCACTGCTGTTGTTACTACTGTTGTTGTTACTGTTACTTGCTGCTACTATTACTTGCTTTGCTCTGCTGTTGTTACTACTGTTGCTGCTACTGTTACTTGTTGTGTCCTGCTGCTGTTGACACTATTGTTACTTGCTACTGCTGCTACTTGCTACTGTTGTCACTACTGTTGTTCCTTGCCACTGCTGTTACTCGTTACTCTGCTGCTACCTGCTACAATACTTTTCTGGCGCCATTGATACTTCAGTTAGGAATAGTCTGCCTTGTCAACAGATCTTTCCTAGCACCGTTGCTATCATACTACTTTGCTGCTTATATCCTGCTTGCAGATACTAATCTTTCAGGTGTGGTTGAGCCGACACCTCAGCTGCTAATACTGGAGAATATTCTTTCACTCCCATCATGTTGAACCAACAAATTTGGGTTGAATACTCTACCATCGAAAACTGTCGCGATCCCACACCCTGGTGGGCCATTGCAAGACAATTGCTAATTGTTGAGCAACTGGGACAAGCTCTTTTCTAGCTCCGTTGTCGTGGAGGCATCAAGTCAGGAATAGTTGCACGTCAACAACATTTTTCTGGCGCCGTTACCGGGGAAGGATAACTATATTCTCTGAGTCACTTGGGATTTATATCTGCTGATCACTATGAAAGAATCTGAAAGATCCGAGAACTAAAGTCTTGCCCTCAACTACGAGGGGAGGTAAGGAACTGCCATCTAGCTCTGCACTTGATTCACCTTCAGTTATGAGTAAGTTTGCGACATCACCTCCTGCTAGAAATCTTGATATGTCACATGTGCTTGATGATGCTTATGATGCTACTATCCTGATACTGCTAGAGATGCTATGCTTGATGATGCTAGAGATGCTATGCCTGATACTGCTATCCATGATGCTATGCTTGATACAGCTTTGCCTGATGATGCTAGAGATGCTATGCCTGATACTACTAGAGATGCTATGCCTGATACTGCTATCCATGATGCTATGCTTGATACTGCTTTGCCTGATTATGCTAGAGATGCTATTTTGCCTGATGATGCTATGCTTGATACTGCTAGAGATACTACTTTGCCTAATATGCCACTAGGGGTATTCGTTGATGCTCATATTGCTAGAGTTACTGCCAATGCTCGTGATGCTTCTGAAACTGTCGATACTATTGAGATAGAACCTGCTTTTGCTCCTGCTAGATCTAACTCTCTCCTAGATATGAATTGCCTGATATACCTGAGGGTTATGTTATGGAGCGAGAGATAGCTGAGGATTTTCTTGCGTGTAAGGATGCCTATGACGCTGAGAAATTACTTCTCAAGTGGAAGGAAAAATCTCTGAAAGCTAGGATGAAATACAACCCGAAGTTTGCCACTTCACCTATCTTTATCACCGATGAGGATTATGAATTCTTTGTCGACCCTGAGATAATCTCTCTAGTCGAATCTGATCCTTTCCACGGTTACGAGTGTGAGACGGTCGTAGCCCATCTTACCAAACTACACGATATAGCCACCCTTTTCACTAGTGAGGAGAAGATCCGCTACTACTATATCCTTAAGTTGTTTCCTTTCTCTCTAAAGGATGACGCTAAAGCCTGGTTCACTTCTCTTGCTCCTGGATGTGTGAGTAGTCCCCAGGATATGGTCTATTACTTCTGTGAGAAATATTTCCCTGCCCATAAGAAGCAAGTTGCCTTGCATGAAATATACAACTTTGCTCAACTCAAAGAAGAGAGTCTCCCACAAGCTTGGGGGAGGCTCATCCAGCTACAGAATGCTTTGCCTGATCACCCTCTTAAGAAGAACGAGATACTTGATATCTTCTATAACGGACTTACCGATGCTTCTAGAGACCACCTAGATAGTTTTGCCGGTTGTGTTTTTAGGGAACGAACTATAGAACAAGCTGAGATTCTACTGAATAACATCTTGATCAACGATAATGCTTGGACTATTCCCGAACCACCTCCTAAGCCAACTCCTAAGAAAAGAGGTATTCTATTCCTCAATCCCGAAGATATGCAAGAAGCCAATAAATCTATGCAAGAGAAAGGCATTAGATCTGAAGATGTCAAAAATCTACCACCTATCGAAGAGATCCATGGTCTCGATAACCCGATACACGTAGTAGAAGTAAATTCTGTGCGTAGATTCATTGAGAGTGATATTCCTTCTGATAAACCTGCTAGCTTATGCTTTGATGAATTTGACAACTTTGTTGCCAAACAACAGAGTTTCAATGATTATGTTAGCAGACAATTGGAACAAAGTACTCGTATGCTTAGTCATTTAAGTGCTTGTGTAGACATAAATGTCAATGATCTGAAGCTTCTGAGTAAACATGCCTCTATGATTACTACTCGGGTAGAACAAGTACTTAAAGCTCAGAATGACTAGCTCAATGAATTAAATGACAACTCTGTCAGAGTCATTGCTAGAGGAGGCAAAATGACTCAGGAACCTTTGTATCCTGAAGGCCATCCTAAGAGAATTGATCAAGATTCTCAAGGAATTAAAGCTGATACACCGAGTCATCCTAAGAATAAGAAGAAGGATGATAGAAACCAACATGTCAGTTCACCAAATACTGTCACACCTGAAGAACCAAATGATATTTCTGCGTCTGATGCAGAAACACAATCTCGTGATGAACATGAACCTGGTGACAATATGGACAGTGATGTTCATAATAATGCTCAACCTAGCAATGATAAGGATGTGGAGATTGAACCACGGTTAATCTTGATAACCCACAACCTAAGAGATACGATAAGAATGACTTCACTGCTAGGAAGCATGGTAAAGAAAGGGAGCCATGGGTTCAGAGACCTATGCCCTTTCCTCCTAAGCCATCCAAGAAAAAGGATGATGAGGATTTTGAGCGCTTAATTGAAATGTTGAGACCCGTCTTTCTGCGGATGCGGTTAATTGATATGCTCAAAATGTCTCCATATGCCAAGTACATGAAAGATATCGTGACTAATAAACGGAAGATACCAGATCTTGAGATCTCCACCATGCTCGCCAATTACACTTTCAAAGGTGGAACTCCTAAGAAACTTGGTGATCCCGGAGTGCCCACTATACCTTGCTCCATTAAAGGAAACAACGTAAGAACTGCCTTATGTGACCTTGGAGCCGGTGTTAGTGTTATGCCTCTCTCCCTTTATCATAGACTTGAACTGGATAAGTTGACACCCACTGAAATTGCTCTGCAAATGGCTGACAAATCAACTCCTTTCCCTGTCGGCATTTGCGAGGATATGCCTGTTGTGGTTGCTAACACCACTATCTTAACAGACTTTGTTATCTTGGATATTCCCGAGGACGATGACATGCCTGTCATCCTCGTAAGACCCTTTTTAAACACTGCACGGGCTGTTATAGATTGCAACAAAGGCAATGTCACCTTCCATGTCAACGGTAATGAACATACCGTGCACTTTCCGAAGAAACGATATCAAGTAAATTGCATCAATGCTATCAAAAAAACTTCATCGATTCTTATTGGGAGCTTTGAATGCCCTATTCCTCGTGTTAAGATGAAGTATGATTTGCTTGTTGGGGAGATTCATATCCCCATTGAGGTGACTTAGTGGCTATTCGACAATTCTCCATTTCCTTTTGCGATTCGAAAAAGTTTTGTCATGAGGATTTGATCAACCCCATTGACGGATTTCTTTCGATGACCATGAAATGCATGAATCAAGGAGTCACATACCTCTATTTTAAGCTTTCACTTTCTGTTGCTTAGAAGAAAAATGATAGATTTAGTTTAGTTTTTCCTGTTTTCTGTTTTAGCGTCCCGGAGAAAAGTACCCCGAAAATAAAAGTTCTCCGATGGTCCTGAAAATCAAATATGATTTTTTTTGGATTTTTTGAAAAATACTTGGACTGAGAGCTGGCCTGGGGCCACACCAGTGGGCCACAAGCCCTGTCACCGCGGCCTCCCCCCTGGCCGCAGCCACCAAGCTTGTGGGGCCCACAAGGACCCCCCTCCACTGATTCCAGCTCCCATCCTCTTCTTCTACCTCCAGAAAAAATCGTTTCGCAGCTCAAACCCGTGTTCTTGCTCATTTGGCTGTCATTTTCGATCTCCTTGCTCAAAGCACCATTCTCCGAACCGTTTTGGGGAAATTACTCCTTGGTAAGTGACTCCTCCATTGGTCCAATTAGTTTCTACTCTAGTGCCTTATCCTTCGCGTATTCTTGCTACCTTGGTGACCCTGTTCTTGAGCTTGAAATGTTGATTTTAGCTGGTCCCAAGTAGTTTTAGCGTGTAATACGGTCTCTAGGTACTAGTAGGAGTAGTTGCTACAAGTTGGGTTAATCCTTACTCACTTTTCTTTCGAAGTCTCTAAAAATTTCAGAATTTTTCAGAGTTAGAAAAAGCAAAGGATGAGGAGGTTCTTGAGAGGCTCTTCAAGCCGTAACCCCAAGGAGGATGAGAAGAACCACCCCAAGTACGTGGTTCCTCGAGTCACAGAAGTTCGAGCGTGCGAGTGGCCAAGTGATGAATTTTTGCGCGCCGATGGGCTTTATGAAGACTTTTATTACTTGGTGGAGAACGCAGGTCTTACCGCGTTCGTTGAAGATAAGTGCCCACAATACCTCCTCCTCACCAATATTTTCGTTCAAAGCTTCAACTTTTATCCGAGGAAGAATCCTCCTATGGTTGAGTTCATGTTATACGATATCCCCCGGTGCATGACACTACAGGATTTTTGCAATATGTGCAAATTACCTTATGTTGGGGATATTCATGATCCTCGTCCACGGGACTTGGAGGCTTTCATAGGTACTATTGTTGTTGGAGAGGAGAGAGGAGTGTCTCGCGCTAGAATTGCTAGCATACATTTTCCTGTGCTTCGGTACTTCTCATTATTTGTGGTAAAATGTTTGATTGGCCGTGGGGAGGCTGGATCACTTAGCTCTCCAGACCTTGCGGTTTTGCGCGAAGGCCTTTATAACAATAAGACTTATAGCCTAGGTGCTATAGTAGCTCAGCGGTTGAACACAAATCGTTACAAAGGTGTCGTCTATGGAGGTATCTATGCTACTCGTCTTGCTAGACACTTTGAGATACCTATTAGACTTCACGAGGAAGAATAAATGCTTCTTCCTGAAAAATATCTGGATTATGACAGCATGGTTCGCCATGATTTTCTGGATAGAGATGCTAGTAGACGGATGATTTATAACCTGGTATTTAGTCAGGGTACTCGAGAGACTATTACTTTGCCTGCTCCTTCTTTGTTCAACCTTTATGCAGGCAGGTACATTATTATGCCCTTGGACATCTATGCGTATTGGGGCTTGGCCCAACCACATGTGCCCGTGCCCGAGCCACCAGTCGAGTACCAGACGCCAGTTTATCAGTGGGAGCCAGAGGAGTTCTCACAGCAGTGGCATCCACAGTCCGCTCTGGAGTATCCCAGAGCTGGTTATTTCCTGCCATGGAAGTAGACCAAGCTAGGCCAAAAGCCTAAGCTTGGGGGAGTACGTGTTCTCACCGACTTTACATTCATGCTTATGCTTTCACTTTGTTAACCGATGTTTACACTTTGCCACTTTATTATCCATGCTAGTTTATTTTCGTTTTCTTGTTTTGTGTCCTTTTGTCAAAACCCAAAAAGATTTTTCTTTCTTCTTTTTCTTGTTGGGAGCTGTCCCGTGTAAATAGTTTTCTTTCTCTTTGAGTCGAGGTAGAAGACCATGGTTACAATGTTTAGTGCCTCTCGCATGCATACCTGTTCATTTGTTAAAGAGCCATATTACTTTGTCTTCTCCTTTGTGTTTGCCTGTAGATTCAGCTTAGTCCAATGCACGAGCCTATAGCATGTGTAGCATGGAAGATATTGAGAACTCTTGGTCATTGCGTTGACAATGAAAGCATGCAACCCAAAATTATTATCTTTGTTTTAAAAGCTTGAGCTCTTGCACCTCTGCAAATCAATGCTTCCCTCTACGAAGGGCATGTCTATTTATTTTCCTCTTGAGTCATCCTCTTCTTATTTAAGCACCAATTAGAGAGCACCCCTGTCATTCTTATGCTTTGCTTTTGATTGATATTGAGTATGACTATGACTGGAACTTCGTTGCTATGAATTACAATGTTTAGTCAGCCCTTGATCTTTGAAAGTGCTCTGCATTTATGTTCTGCGGTCTCAGAAAGAGCTAGCGAGATACCACCTATTCATATTGCTTCATGCTTGGTTTGATTGAACTGTTGGTATCTGAAACTCATTATTATTTGCTCGCTAGCTCATTATGCCATTGATATTAGTTTACCGTGAGACCTTTGTGTCATTTGCTTATGTGGTTAACTTGTGATCTTGCTGAAACTCTGGTTATGAGTTAGACATAGTTGCAATAACAAGATCAAATGCACTTTATCAAAAAATTTCTTTCTCTTTTAGTTTGTCAACTGAGTTGCTTGAGGACAAGCAAGGTTTTAAGCTTGGGGGAGTTGATACGTCTCCATCGTATCTACTTTTCCAAACTCTGTTGCCCTTGTTTTGGACTCTAATTTGCATGCTGTGAATGGAACTAACTCGGACTGGCGCTGTTTTCAGCAGAATTGCCATGGTGTTGTTTTTGTGCAGAAATGAAAGTTCTCGGAACGTCCTGAAAATTTACGGAGAATATTTCTGGAAAATATGAAAAATACCTGCGCAAAGATCCACCGGAGGGGGTGAGCCAGTGGGCCACAAGCCGTGTGGCTGCGGCCACCCACCCAGGCCGCACCGTCGGGGCTTGTGGGGCCCATGTGGCTCCGCCGCCTCCAAACTCAGCTTTATATATTCCCTTTCGTCCCAAAAAAATCAAGAGAGAAGATTTCATCGCGTTTCACGATCCAGAGGCGCCACCACATCCCGTTCTTGCCCTGGAGGGCAGATCTGGAGTCCGTTTTGGGCTCCGGATCAAGGAGATCGTCGCCATCGTCATCATCAACCTTCTTCCCTCTCCAATTCCATGAAGCTCTTCATCGTTCGTGAGTAATCTATTCGTAGGTTCCCTGGGCGGTGATGAGTAGGATGAGATCTATCATGTAATCGAGTTAGGTTTGACGGGGATTGATCCCTAGTATCCACTATGTTCTGAGATTGATGTTGCTACTACTTTGCCATGCTTAATGCTTGTCACTAGGGCCCGAGTGCCATGATTTCAGATCTGAAATTATTATGTTGTCGCTAATATATGTGTGTTTTAGATCCGATCCTGCAAGTTGTAGTTACTGATGACCCACAAGTATAGGGGATCAATCGTAGTCCTTTCGATAAGTAAGAGTGTCGAACCCAACGAGGAGCAGAAGGCTCTCATAAACGGTTTTCAGCAAGGTAATAACTGCAAGCACTGAAAGTAGCGGTAAAAGTGATGGTGTAGTGAGGTGAAACGTAGCAAGCAAAAAGTAACAAGTAACAAGTAGTACCAACGGTGCAGCAAGTGGCCCAATCCCTTTTGTAGCAAGGGACAAGCCTGAACAAAGTCTTATAGGAGGAAAAACGCTCCCGATGACACACGGGAATTTCTGTCATGCTAGTTTCGTCATGTTCATATGATTCACGTTCGTTACTTTGATAGTTTGATATGTGGGTGGACCGGTGCTTGGGTACTGCCCTTACTTGGACAAGCATCCCACTTATGATTAACCCCTCTCGCAAGCATCCGCAACTACGAAATAAGAACTAAGACAATGTCTAACCATAGCATTGAACTAGTGGATCCAAATCAGCCCCTTACGAAGTAACGCATAGACTGGGGTTTAAGCTTCTGTCACTCCAGCAACCCATCATCTACTTACTACTCCCCAATGCCTTCCTCTAGGCCCAAGTATGGTGAAGTGTTATGTAGTCGACGTTCACATAACACCACTAGAGGAAAAGACAACATACAACATATCAAAATACCGAACGAATATCAAATTCACATGACTATTATCAGCATGACTTATCCCATGTCCTCGGGAACAAAAGTAACTACTCAGAAAGCATAATCATAATCATGATCAAAGGTGTAATGAATAGCATCAAGGATCTGAACATAAACTCTTCCACCAAGTAATCCAACTAGCATCAACTACAAAGAGTAATCAACACTACTAGTAACCTTACAAGTACCAATCGGAGTCGTGACATGGAGATTGGTTACAAGAGATGAACTAGGGATTGGAGAGCAGATGGTGCTGATGAAGATGTTGATGAAGATGCCTCCCCTCCGACGAGAGGAGTGTTGGTGATGACGATGGCGATGATTTCCCCCTCCGGGAGGGAAGTTTCCTCGGCAGGATCGTCCTGCCGGAGCTCTAGATTGGATCTGCTCAAGTTCCGCCTCGTGGCGGCGGCGAAACCACGAAAAAGCTCCCGATTGATTTTTTTTCTGGAACGAAACCCTTCATATAGCAAAAGAGGGGTGCCAGTGGGCCGTGAGGGAGCCCACAAGCTTGCTAGCCGCCACCAGGGGGTGGCGGTGGCAGGGCTTGTGGCACCCTGGTAGCTCCCCTCTAGTACTTATTTAGCCCGGTATTTTTTATATAATCCCAAAAAAATCAACGTAAATTTTCAGGGCATTGGAGATGTGCAGAATAGTGGACTAAGATTTGCTCCTTTTCCAGTCCAGAATTCCAGCTGCCTGAATTCTCCCTCTTCAAATAAACCTTGCAAAATAAGAGAGAAAAGGCATAAATATGGTACCACAAAGTAATATAACAGCCCATAAAGCAATAAATATCAACATGAAAGCATGATGCAAAATGGATGTATCAGTTACCTACTATGTGTTATGATCCGGCAACCCCGGAGTGACAATAACCGGAACCACTCCCGGTGATGACCATAGTTTGAGGAGTTCATGTGTTCACCAAGTGCTAATGCGTTGGTCCGGTTCTTTATTAAAAGGAGAACCTTAATATCCCGTAGTATCCATTTGGACCCCACTGCCACGGGAGGGATGGACAATAGATGGCATGCAAGTTCTTTTCCCTAAGCACGTATGACTACACACGAAATGCATGCCTACATCACATTGACGAACGGGAGCTAGCCACATATCTCTCCGTGTTATAACTGTTGCATGATGAATGTCATCCGACAAATCACCGATCCATTGCCTACGAGTTTGTCCCACTGCTGTTGTTACTACTGTTGCTGCTATTATTACTTGCTTTGCTGTGCTGCTGTTACTACTGTTGCTGCTACTGTTACTTGCTGCTACTGTTACTTGCTTTGTCCTGCTACTGCCGCCACTACTGTTACTTCCTACTGGTGCTACTTGCTACTGTTGTCACTACTGTTGTTCCTTGCCACTGATGTTACTCGTTACTCTGCTGCTACCTGCTACAATACTTTTCTGGCACCATTGATACTTCAGTTAAGAATAGTCTGCCTTGTCAAGAGATCTTTCCTAGCACTGTTGCTATCATACTACTTTGTTGCTTATATCCTGCTTGCAGATACTAATCTTTCAGGTGTCATTGAGCCGACACCTCAGCTGCTAATACTAGAGAATATTCTTTCACTCCCATCGTGTCGAACCAACAAATTTGGGTTGAATACTCTACCCTCAAAAACTGTCGCGATCCCACACGCTGGTGGGCCATTGCAAGATAATTGCTAATTGTTGGGCAACTGGGACAAGCTCTGTTCTGGCTCCGTTGTCGTGGAGTCATCAAGTCAGAAATAGTTGCACGTCAACAGATGCCTATATGTATGATCATTGCCTTAGATATCGTCATGACTTTGCGCGGTTCTATCAATTGCTCGACAGTAATTCGTTCACCCACCGTAATATTTGCTATCATGAGAGAAGCCTCTAGTGAACACTATGGCCCCCGGGTCTACTTCACATCATATTTTCAGCCTTACACTTTTACTTTGTTGCACTTTCCGCCTTCAGATCTCACCTTGCAATCAATCGTGAAGGGATTGACAACCCCTTTGTAGTGTTGGGTGCAAGTTTGTTGTTTTTGCGCAGGTACTTTGGAGACTTGCCTTGATACTCCACTCGATTGATACCTTGGTTCTCAAACTGAGGGAAATACTTACTGCTACTGTGTTGCATCACCCTTTCCTCTTCAAGGGAAAAACCAACGCAAGCTCAAGAGGTAGCAAGAAGAATTTCTGGCGCCATTGCCGGGGAGGAGGATCAAGTCAAGAATAGTCTCCCGTCAACGTGCCAATTTCTGGCACCGTTGCCTCGGAGTATCAAGTCAAGAATAGTCTTCCTCCAACGTGTTAATTTCTGGCACCGGGGACTATTCCTAGTAATCCCTCTAATAAGTTTGGCAGTTCCTACAAAAATGCTCATGGAAATTACAACAAATTACCCTCTGATTTAGAGAGTAATATTAGAGAGTTTATCAACTCGCAAAAGATTTTCAATGCGTACATAGAAGAAAAACTACTCAAAATTGATGACTTGGCTAGGACCGTTGATAGAATGTCTCTTGATATTGATGCTTTGAAAGTGAGATGTGCTCCTCCCAATATCAATATGGATGAAACTTTGAAAGCTGTGCGTGTTTCCATGAATGAGAGTAAAGAAAGAACCGCCCAAATTCGTGCTAGACATGAATGGCTTAGAAAGGTGTCTTCTCGTGATGAGAATCACGAAGATCTTAAAGTGCTTGGTGTGACTCCTATTGAATCCTTGTTTTCTAATGTCAAACCTAATGATGATGGGGCTGGATATGAATCCACTTTGGTTGAGAAACACCCCAATGATTCAGAGTCTATCTATCTTGATGCTAAAAGCATTGAAAGTGGAGTAGAGGATATCAAAACTTTGAGTAGTAATGAAACTACTACTTTGGATTTCAAGGAATTCAATTATGATAGTTGCTCTTTGATTGAATGTATTTCCTTGAGGCAATCCATGCTAAACTCTCCACACGCTTATAGCGAAAACAAGGCCTTTACCGATCATATCGTCGATGCTATGATGAAATCTCTTGAAGAGAAACTTGAGTTGGAAGTTTCTATTCCTAGAAAGTTTCATGATGAGTGGAAACCTACTATAAAAATCAAAATCAAAAACTATGAATGCAATGCTTTGTGCGATTTGGGTGCTAGTGTTTCCGCTATTCCAAAGTCTTTATGTGATGTTCTAGGCTTCAATGAGATTGATGGGTGCTCTCTTAATTTGCATATTGCGGATTCTACTGTTAAGAAACCTATGGGAAGGATCAATGATGTTCTTATTACTGCAAATAGGAACTATGTACCCGTAGATTTCATTGTGTTTGATATTGATTGCAATCCGACGTGTCCTATCATTCTTGGTAGACCTTTCCTAAGGACTATCGGTGATGTCATCGGTATGAAGGAAGGGAATATTAGATTTAAATTTCCATTAAAGAAGTGCATGGAACATTTTCCTAGAAAGAAAATAAGATTGCCTTATGAATCCATGATGAGGGCTACTTATGGTTTGAGCACCAAAGACGTCGATACGTGATTCTATCGCCTTATGCCTAGCTAAGGGCGTTAAACAATAGCGCTTGTTGGAAGGCAACCAAATGAATTTACCTTTGCTTTTGCTTTCTGTTTTGTTGCGTCTACACCATCATAATTCTGTTATGATTGTTTTTTTATGTTTCTTTTTGTGTTTGTGCCAAGTAAAACCTTTATGACTAGTATTGGTGATGGTTGTTTGATCTTGCTGAAAAAGACAGAAACTTTTTGCTCACGAAATTATTTTTCATTTGTATCTAGAAAGAGTTTTTGAGTTGATTCTTTTTTCTTCTGGTTGATATGCAAATTGCCCAAATTTTCGTAATTTGTCAGAATTTTTGACATACCAGAAGTATATGAAGTACACAATTTGCTACAAACTCGTCTGTTTTTGACAGATTTTGTTTTTGTTGTGTTGATTGCTTATTTTGATGAAACTATGGATAGTATCAGGGGGTACTAACCATGGAAAAGTGAGAATACAGTAATCTAACACCAATATAAATAGAAATCAAGTTTTCTACAGTACCTAAAGAGTTGGTAGTTTGTTTTCTTATGCTAATGATATCACGAGTTTCTGTTTAAGTTTTGTGTTGTGAAGTTTTCAAGTTTTGGGTGATGTTCTCATGGACAATGGGATAAAGAGTGCTAAGAGCTCAAGCTTGGGGATGCCCAAGGCATCCCAAGCCAAATTCAAGGACACCAAAAAGCCTAAGCTTGGGGATGCCCCGGGAAGGCATCCCCTCTTTCGTCTTCAATCCATCGGTAACGTTACTTGGAGCTATATTTTTATTCACCACATGATATGTGTTTTGCTTGGAGCGTCGTGTATTATAGGAGTCTTTTATTTTTGTTGTGTCACAATTATCCTTGCTGCACACCTTTGTGAGAGAGACACGCACTCATCGTGATTTTGCTAGAATACTCTTTGAGCTTCTCTTATATCTTTTGAGTTAGGCAATTTAGCTCGCATGTGCTTCACTTAGATCTTTTTAGAGCACGGTGGTGTCATATTTTGGAGAAATAATAACTCTCGATCTTCACTTATATCTTTTTGAGAGTGCTCTCTTTGAGTAGCTTGGTAATTGGCTTGTGCTATGAAAGTAGTCCTAAAGATGATAGGCATCCAAAGAGGATATAATAAAAACTTCCATATTCATGTGCATTGATTAGTGAAGAGAAGTTTGATTCATCTCAATTAGTTTTGAGACATGGATATGGTAATATTAGAGTTATGTTAGTAGGGTGTTGTGAATCTAGAAATACTTGTGTTGAAGTTAGTGATTCCCGTAGCATGCACATATGGTGAACCGCCATGTTAGGAAGTCGGAGCATAATTGATTTATTGATTGTCAATCTTTGTGTTGCGGTCGGGATCGCGCGATGGTTAAACACCTACCAACCCTTTCCCTAGGAGTATGCATTTAGCACTTTGTTTCGATTACGAATAAAAACTTTCACAATAAGTATATGAGTTCTGCATGACTAATGTGAGTCCATGGTATAGATGCACTTTCACCTTCCACCATTGCTAGCCTCTCTAGTGACGCGCAACTTTTGCCGGTGCACAGACCCACCATATACCTTCCTCAAAAAAGCCACCATACCTACCTATTATGGCATTTTCATAGCCATTCCTAGATATATTGCCATGCAACTCCCACCGTTCCGTCTCATAACATGTGCCGTCACTTTCATATTGCCATTGCATGATCGTAAGATAGCTAGCGAGATGTTTCAACGTCATGCACTAAGCTAGATCGTTGCACATCCCGGTACACTGTCGGAGGCATTTCCTATAAAGTCATCATTGTTCTAAGTATTGAGTTGTGAGTAAATAAAAGTGTGATGATCATCATTATTAGAGCATTGTCCCATGTGATGAAATAAAAAAAAGGCCAAACATGCCCACCAAAAAAAATGAAAAAAGAGGCCAAAGAGCCTAAACAAAAAAATGAGAGAAAAAGAGAGAAGGGACAATGCTACTATCTTTTTCCACACTTGTGCTTCAAAAATAGCACCATGTTCTTCATGATAGAGAGTCTCTTGGTTTGACACTTCCATATACTAGTGGTAATTTTCGTTATATAACTTGGCTTGTATATTCCAATGATGGGCTTCCTCAAATATGCCCTAGGTCTTCGTGAGCAAGCAAGTTGGATGCACACCCACTAGTTATTCTTTTGAGCTTTCACATACTTATAGCTCTCGTGCATCTGTTGCATGGTAATCCCTACTCATTCACATTGATATCTATTTATGGGCATCTCCATAGCCCTTTGATACGCCGAGTCGACGTGACCATCTCCTCCTTTTTGCCTCACAACCTCCACCACACTCTATTCCACCTATAGTGCTATATCCATGGCTCACACTCATGTATTGCGTGAGAGTTGAAAAGGTTTGAGAAAGTAAGAGTGCGAAAACAATTACTTGGCCAATACCAGGGTTGTGCATGATTTAAATTCGTTGTGTGGGGATGATGGAGCATAGCCAGACTATATTATTTTGTAGGGATAACTTTCTTTGGCCTTGTTATTTCGAAAGTTCATGATTACCTTGCTAGTTTGCTTGAAGTATTATTGTTTTCATGTCAATAGCAAACTATTGTTTTGAATCTCACGGATCTGAACATTCATGCCACAAGAAAGAAGTTACAAAGGACAAATAAGTTAGGTAGCATTACACATCAAAAATTCAGTCTTTATCACTTCCCTACTCGAGGACGAGCAGGAGTTAAGCTTGGGGATGCTTGATACGTCTCCAATGTATCTATAATTTTTTATGGTTCCATGCTATTATCTTGTCATCTTTGGATGTTTTGTATGCATGATTATGCTATTTTATATCTTTTTGGGACTAACCTATTAACTCAGTGCCAAGTGCCAGTTCCTGTTTTTTCCGTATTTTTGAGCTTTTTCAGAGGAGAATATTGAACGGAGTCCAAACAGAATAAAACCTACGGAATGATTTTTTCCATAACAGAAGACACGCAGGAGACTTGAGAACCAAGGCAGAGGACCTCGGAAGAGGTCACAAGCCACCCAGGGCCGGCCTAGGGGCGGGCCTAGCAGGCTTCTGGGCCCCCTGTGGCTCCCCTGCCCTAGTTATTCCGCCTATAAATTCCCTAAAAATCTGAAACCACGAGAGAGAGCCACGAAAATACTTTTCCGCCACCGCAAGCTTCTGTCTCCGCAAGATCCCATCTGGGGCACGTTTTGGTGCCCTGCCGGAGGGGGGATTCGGACACGGAGGGCTTGTCCATCAGCACCATTGCCTCTCCGATGATGCGTGAGTAATTCACCATAGACCTTCGGGTCCATAGCTAGTAGCTAGATGGCTTCTTATCTCTCTTGGATATTCAATACAAAGTTATCCATGATCTTCATGGAGATCTATCCGATGTAATCCTCTTTTGCGGTGTGTTTGTCGATATCCGATGAATTGTGGATTTATGATCAGATTATCTATGAATCTTATTTGAGTTTCTATTGATCTCTTATATGCATAATTTCATATCCTTGTAATTCTCTTCGAGTTGTGGGTTTCCTTTGGCGAACTTGATCTATAATTCTTGCAATGGGAGAAGTGCTTGGTTTTGGGTTCATACCGTGCGGTGACCTCACCCGGTAACAGAAGGGGTAGCGAGGCACGTATCGTGTTGTTGCCATCAAGGGTAAAAAGATGGGGTTTATATCTATTGAATGAATTTATCCCTCTACATCATGTCATATTGCTTAAGGCGTTACTCCGTTTGTCATGAACTTAATACACTAGATGCATGCTGGATAGCGGTCGTTGTGTGGAGTAATAGTAGTAGATGCAGAAAGTATCGATCTACTTGTCTAAGATGTGATGCCTATATGTATGATCATTGCCTTAGATATCGTCATGACTTTGCGATGTTCTATCAATTGCTCGACAGTAATTCATTCACCCACCGTAATATTTGCTATCATGAGAGAAGCCTCTAGTGAACACTATGGCCCCTGGGTCTACTTCACATCATATTTTCAGCCTTACACTTTTAGTTTGTTGCACTTTCCGCCTTCAGATCTCACCTTGCAATCAATCGTAAAGGGATTGACAACCCCTTTGTAGCGTTGGGTGCACGTTTGTTGTTTTTGCGTAGGTACTTTGGAGACTTGCCTTGATACTCCTACTGGATTGATACGTTGCTTCTCAAACTGAGGGAAATACTTACTGCTACTATGTTGCATCACCCTTTCCTCTTCAAGGGAAAAACCAACGCAAGCTCAAGAGGTAGCAGATACCATCCTATCATACTACATCATAATCATCTTCAAATTCATGTTGGCATCCAAGAGAAACCATTATAAGCTCCTAGCTAATTAATCATAGCATCAGAAACTATGATCTCTCAGTTGTCATTGCAAACATGCTTCTCTCATAACAAAGCTGAATTAGGAACGATGAGCTAGTCATATTTACAAAAAGAAAATAGATCAAGTTCATACCAGCTTTTCCAGGCTCAGTCACTACATCATATATCGTCATTATTGCCTTTCACTTGCATGACCGAATGATGTGAACAATAATAAGAGTGTCCGTTCATTGGACTAAGCTGGAATCTGCAAGCAAACACAGAGGAGAAGGCAAATTAATATGGCTCTTTGAAGGATAAACAGATATGCATGTGAGAGCCACTAAACATTTTAACCATCATCTTCTACCTTGACCCAAAGAAAAAGAAAACTATTTACACGGGAAAGCTCCCAACAAGCAAAAGAAGAACGGAAAATCTGTTTGGGTTTTCTCTCTAAACACCACTAAGCAAGCTGGAAAACAAACTTACAACTATTTTTTTTTGTTTTTCTCAATCTAAACAAACACACGAGAAGAAAGCGACAAAAAGAAATAAACTAGAATGGATGATACAGTGGCAAGGTGTGAACACCGACTAACATAGTGAAAGCGTAAGCATGAATATAAAGTCGGTGAGAAACACGTACTCCCCCAAGCTTAGGATTTTGGCCTAAGTTGGTCTACTCCCATGGCTGGTCCGGGCGATATCCAAAATCATAACGGGGGTTGTACGGGAGCGCGACAGCTACCGCGTGAATAGCTGCCTCATGGAGGCGAGCAGCATGTGCCTCCCTCTCATACTCCTCTGCCTCTCCTCTGGTTATGTAATATCTCCGTTTTACCTGAAAGTCAAAGAAAGCAGGAGCAGGAAGGGTAATATGGAAAACACGTTGTTGGTTAAATATTAACCAGTATAGGAGGGATTCATTATCCCTCAAGGAACTGATAACGTGTCATAGCGGCGCGATCAAGGAAAGGTGTATGGAGCGGGGGATCTCCTTCGCGGATGGGTACTCCAAGAAAATTTGCTATGCGAGTGGCATAGATCCCACCAAAGAAATCCCCTTCGTTAGCATTATTATTTAGCCTCCTCGCGATTATAGCTCCCATGTTGAAACTTCTATCTCCCGTTACTGCGCTCTTAAGAATACTAAGGTCAGGTGCACAGAGGTGACAATGCTCAATCTTGTCGTTAATGCATCTACCTATGAAGAGGGCAAAGTAATGTAAGGCAGGAAAATGAATGCTCCCATGGTAGCCTGCGTAATATCTCATGTTTCTCCAATATTTATACTAGAGATAAAATCTCTAACCGAAGACTTAGGAGGATCATTGAGACTACCCCAATCAGGTATCTTGCAAATTCTATTAAAATCCTCTAAATCCATGGTATACGATTTGTCATACAGATCAAACAGTATGGATGTGTCACGACCAACTGAAAATTTGAATCTACGAACAAAAGAGGCAGTGAGTGTAGTATACTATTCGCATTTGTTGTAGATGAATTCTTCGAGCCCGACATTGTGAACAAATGTATCAAACTTGCCTTGAAACCTGCATCAATCATGAATTCATCGGAAGGCCATTCACATGGTTGTACCGGTGCGTCCCTTGGCTGATAAGGATCGGGCTCCCGAGTCGAGAGACGGGGACCCCTTCTGCTTGAGGAACCACCATGATAGTTTCTCCTAAACATCTTCCTTTTCTGAATTTTTCAGAGACTCAAGAGAAAAGTGAACAAGGCTCAATGAAACTCGTAGCCACTACTCCTTCAAGTGCCTAGAGGCCATATCACGCGTCAAAACTACTTGGGACCAGCTAAAATTAACATGCAAATCTCAAGAACGGGGTCACCAAGGCAGCAATAATACGCAACGAATAAGGAACTAGAGCAAAAACTAATTGGACCAATGGAGGAGTCACATACCAAGGAACAATTCCTCCAAAACAGTTTGGTGAATGGGGCTTTGCACAAGGAGATCGAAAAACGCAGCAAGAAGAGCAAGAACACGGGTTTGAGCTGTGGAATGATTTTTTCTGGAGGTAGGAGAAGGAGATGGGAGCTGGAATAAGTGGAGGGGGGCACGTGGGGCCCACAAGCCTGGTAGGCGCGGCCATGGGGGGTGCCCGCGCCTCCTGGTTTTGTGGCCCACTGGTGCATCCCCGTGACTAGCTCTCTATCTCAGAAATATTAATATATTCCAGAAAAAATCATACTTGATTCTCAGGGCATTTGAAGAACTTTTATTTTTGGGACACTTTTCCAAGGGACGCAAGAAGCAGAAAACAGGAAAAACTAAAGCTAAATTTATCATTTTTCTTCTAAGCAACAGAAAATAAAAGCTCGGAACAAAAGGTTGTAACTCCTAGATTCATCCATCTCACGATCATCAAAAGAAATCTGTCAATGAGGTTGCTCAAGTCTCCTTGACAAACTTTTTTCGAATCGCATAAAACTGGAGAATTTTCGAATGATCACTAGGTTACCTCAATGGGGATGTGCATATCCCCAACAAGTAAATCATACTTCATCTTGACAATAGGTATAGGGCATTCAAAGCTCCCAGTAAGAATTGATGAAGTTTTTTCAATAGCATTGATGCAATGTACTCAATATTGTTTCTTCGGAAAGTGCACCATATACTCATTACCATTAACATGGAAAGTGACATTGCCTTTGTTGCAATCAATAACAGCCCCTGTAGTGTTTAAAAAGGGTCTTAAAAGGATGACCGCCATGGCATCATCCTCGGGAATATCCAGAATAACAAAGTCCGTTAAGATAGTAACGGTAGCAACCACAACAGGCACATCCTCGCAAATGTCGATAGGGAAAGCAGTTGATTTGTCAGTGCTTGCGTTGGTTTTTCCCTTGAAGAGGAAAGGGTGATGCAGCACAGGAGCATTAAGTATTTCCCTCAGTTTGAGAACCAAGGTATCGATCTAGTAGGAGGGTCTCGTCAAGTCCAGAGTACCTGCGCAAACACAAACGAGCTTGCACCCAACGCTATAAAGGGGTTGTCAACCCCTTCAAGATTGTTTGCAAAGTGAGATCTGAAGGTGGAAAGTGCAATGAAGTAAAAAGTGTAAGGCTGAAAATATGGTGTGGAGTAGACCCGAGGGCCACAGTGTTCACTAGAGGCTTCTCTCAAAATAGCAAATATCACGGTGGGTGAACAAATTACTGCCGAGCAATTGATAGAACAGCGCAAAGTCATGACGATATCTAAGGCAATGATCATACATATATGCATCACGTCCGAGACAAGTAGACCGATACTTTCTGCATCTACTACTATTACTCCACACATCGATCGCTATCCAGCATGCATCTAGTGTATTGAGTTCATGACGAACAGAGTAATGCCTTAAGCAAGATGACATGATGTAGAGGGATAAACTCAAACCAATGATGAAAACCCCATCTTTTTACCCTTGATGGCAACAACACGATGCGTGCCTCGCTACGCCTTCTGTCACTCGGTGAGGTCACCGCACGGTATGAACCCAAAACCAAGCACTTCTCCCATTGCAAGAATCATAGATCTAGTTGGCCAAACAAAACCCACAACTCGAAGAGAATTACAAGGATATGAAATCATGCATAAGAGAGATCAGAAGAAACTCAAATAAGATTCATATATAATCTGATCATAAATCCACAATTCATCGGATCTCGACAAACACACCGCAAAAGAAGATTACATTGGATAGATCTCCATGAAGATCATGGAGAACTTTGTATTGAAGATCCAAGAGAGAGAAGAAGCCATCTAGTTACTAGCTATGGACTCGTAAGTCTATGGTGAACTACTCACGCATCATCGGAGAGGTCATGGTGTTTATGAAGAAGCCCTCCATATCCGAATCCCCCCTCCGGCAGGGCACCAGAACGTACCCCGGATGGGATCTTGCGGAGATAGAAGCTTGTGGCGGCGGAAAAGTACTTTCGATGATCTCCTGATTTTTTCTGGAATTTTTGGGGATATATAGGCACAAAACCTAGGTCAAAGGGGCCTTAGGGAGCCCACAAGCCTGGTGGCCGCGGGCCCCCCTGGCCGCGCCGTGAGGCCTTGTGGGGTCCATGGTGGCCCCCTGCCCTGATTTTTCGACTCTCCGATCTTTTTCTGTTCTGGAAAAAATCTTTTTGGCAGTTTCATTCCGTTTGGAGTCCATTCAAAATCCTCCTATGAAAGGGGTCAAAAACATGGAAAAAACAGGAACTGGCACTTGGCACTGAGTTAATAAGTTAGTCCCAAAAAATATATAAAAGGCATGCAAAAGATCCAAAGTTTGACAAGATAATAGCATAAAACCATCAAAAATTATAGATACGTTGGAGGGCTTCGACATCATCATCATAGCCTATCCAATGACTCGTGAGTAGTCCATTTCAGACCTACGGGTTTGTAGTTAGTAGCTAGATGGCTTCTTCTCTCTCTTGGATCTTCAATACAAAGTTCTCCATGATCTTCATGGAGATCTATCCGATGTAATCCTCTTTGGCGGTGTGTTTGTCGAGATCCGATGAATTGTGGATTTGTGATCAGATTATCTATGAATTATATTTGAGTCTTTGTTGACTTCTTATTTGCATGATTTGATATCCTTGTAAGTCTCTCCGAGTCTTGGTTTTTGTTTGGCCAACTAGATTTATGATTCTTGCAATGGGAGAAGTGCTTGGTTTTGGGTTCATACCGTGTGGTGACCTTTCCCAATGACAGAAGGGGCAGCAAGGCACGCACCGTGTTGTTGCCATCAAGGGTAACAAGATGGGATTTCATCATAGATTTGAGATTGCTCATCTACATCATGTCATCTTGCTTAAGGCGTTACTCTATTCTTTTGAACTTAATACACTAGATGCATGTTGGATAGCGGTTGACGTGTGGAGTAATAGTAGTAGATACAGAAAGTATCAGTCTACTTGTTTTGGACATGATGTCTATAGATATAATCACTGCCAGAGATAACGTCACGACTTTGCGCGGTTCTATCAATTGCTCGACAGTAATTCGTTCACCCACCGTCTACTTGCTTTTATGAGAGAAGCCACTAGTAAACACTACGGCCCCCGGGTCTATTCACAACTATCGTTTCCACTTTCACTTTTACTTTGCTTTGTTTACTCATTGCTTTCAGTTCTCACTTTGCAAACAATCTATAAGGGATTGACAACCCCTTTATAGCGTTGGGTGCAAGCTCTTTGTGTTTGTGCAGGTACTTGTGACTTGAACGCTCCTCCTACTGGATTGATACCTTGGTTCTCAAACTTAGGGAAATACTTACCGCCGCTGTGCTACATCACCCTTTCCTCTTCAAGGGAACACCAACGCAAGGCTCCAAGGCCGCGGGGAAATCCTTTGCATATTTGCCAAGGAAGTCCCTACAGGCGTAGCCGTAGCAGCAGGATTCCTGGCGCCGTTGCCACGGAAGGTCTGTTGTCGGAGTAGCAGTCTCCAACGTATCTATAATTTTTGATGGTTTCATGTTATTATCTTGTCAAACTTTCGATGTTTTGCATGCCTTTTATTTATTTTCAGGGACTAACTTATTAATCCAATGCCAAGTGTCAGTTCCTGTTTTTCAATGTTTTTGACCCCTTTCAGAGGAGGATTTTGAACGGAGTCCAAACGGAATAAAACTTCCAAAAAGATTTTTTCCGGAATGAAGGAAGATCGAGAGACTTGAGAACCAAGGCAGGGGGTCCTCAGGGACCCCACAAGCCCTCATGGCGCGGCCAGGGGGGCCCGCGCCGTCTAGGCTCGGGGGCTCCCTGGGCCAGATCTGCCCTAGGGTTTGCGCCTATATATCCACAAAAAATCACGGGAGCATCGTGATCACTTTTCCGCCGCCGCAAGCTTCTGTCTCCGCAAGATCCCATCTGGGGCACGTCCTAGTGCCCTGTTGGAGGGGGGATTCAGACACGGAAGGCTTCTCCATCAACACCATGACCTCTCCGATGATGCGTGAGTAGTTCACCATAGACCTACGGGTCCATAGCTAGTAACTAGATGGCTTGTTCTCTCTCTTGGATCTTCAATACAAAGTTCTCCATGATCTTCATGGAGATCTATCCGATGTAATCTTGTTTTGCGGTGTGTTTGTCGAGATCCGATGAATTGTGGATTTATGATCAGATTATCTATGAATCTTATTTGAGTTTCTTCTGATCTCTCTTATGCATAATTTCATATCCTTGTAATTCTCTTCGAGTTGTTGGTTTTGTTTGGCCAACTAGATCTATGATTCTTGCAATGGGAGAAGTGCTTGGTTTTGGGTTCATACCGTGCGGTGACCTCACCCAGTGACAGAAGGGGTAGCGAGGCACGTATCGTGTTGTTTCCATCAAGGGTAAAAAGATGGGGTTTTCATCATTGGTTTGAGATTATCCCTCTACATCATGTCATCTTGCTTAAAGCGTTACTCTGTTCATCATGAACTCAATACACTAGATGCATGCTGGATAGCGGTCGATGTGTGGAGTAATAGTAGTACATGCAGAAAGTATCGGTCTAGTTGTCTCGGACGTGATGCATATATGTATGCTCATTGCCTTAGATATCGGCATGACTTTGCGCGGTTCTATCAATTGCTCGACAGTAATTTGTTCACCCACCGTGATATTTGCTATTATGAGAGAAGCCTCTAGTGAACACTATGGCCCCGAGGGTCTACTCCACACCATATTTTCAGCCTTACACTTTTTACTTCGTTGCACTTTCCGCCTTCAGATCTCACTTTGCAAACAATCTTGAAGGGATTAACAACCCCTTTATAGCGTTGGGTGCAAGCTCGTTTGTGTTTGCGCAGGTACCCTGGACTTGACGAGACCCTCCTACTGGATTGATACCTTGGTTCTCAAACTGAGGGTGATGCAGCACACGAGCAGTAAGTATTTCCCTCAGTTTGAGAACCAAGGTATCGAACCAAAAGGAGGGCATCGTCAAGTCCAAAGTACCTGCGCAAAAACAAACAACTTGCACCCAACGCTTCAAAGGGGTTGTCAATCCCTTCAAGATTGTTTGCAAAAGTGTGATCTGAAGGCGGAAAGTGCAATGAAGTAAAAAATGTAAGGCTGAAAATATGGTGTGGAGTAGACCCTGGGGGCCATAGTGTTCACTAGAGGCTTCTCTCATAATAGCAAATATCATGGTGGGTGAACAAATTACTGTCGAGCAATTGATAGAACCGCGCAAAGTCATGACGATATCTAAGGCAATGATCATACATATAGCCATCACGTACGAGACAAGTAGACCGATACTTTCTGCATCTACTACTATTACTCCACACATCGACCGCTATCCAGCATGCATCTAGTGTATTGAGTTCATGACGAACAGAGTAACGCCTTCAGCAAGATGACATGATGTAGAGGGATAAACTCAAACCAATGATGAAAACCCCATCTTTTTACCCTTGATGGCAACAACATGATGCGTGCCTTGCTACCCTTCTGTCACTGGGTGAGGTCACCACACGGTATGAACCCAAAACCAAGCACTTCTCCCATTGCAAGAAGCATAGATCTAGTTGGCCAAACAAAACCCACAACTCAAAGAGAATTACAAGGATATGAAATCATGCATAAGAGAGATCAGAAGAAACTCAAATAAGATTCATAGATAATCTGATCATAAATCCACAATTCATCGGATCTCGACAAACACAGCGCAAAAGAAGATTACATCGAATAGATCTCCATGAAGATCATGGAGAACTTTGTATTGAAGATCCAAGAGAGAGAAGAAGCCATCTAGTTACTAGCTATGGACCCATAGGTCTATGGTGAACTACTCACGCATCATCGGAGAGGTCATGGTGTTGATGAAGAATCCCTCCGTATCCGAATCCCCCCTCCGTCAAGGCACCAGCACGTGCCCCAGATGGGATCTTGCGGAGACAGAAGCTTGCGGCGGCGGAAAAGTACTTTCGATGATCTCCTGATTTTTTGTGGAATTTTTGGGGATATATAGGCGCAAAACCTAGGGCAAAGGGGCCTTAGGGAGCCCACAAGCCTGGTGGCCGCGGCCCCCTGGCCGCGCCGTGAGGGCTTGTGGGGTCCCTGGTGGCCCCCTGCCCTGATTCTTCGGCTCTCCGATCTTTTTGTATTCCGGAAAAAATCTTTTTGGCAGTTTCATTCCGTTTGGACTCCATTCAAAATCCTCCTCTCAAAGGGGTAAAAAACATGGAAAAAACAGGAACTGGCACTTGGCACTGAGTTAATAAGTTAGTCCCAAAAAATATATAAAAGGCATGCAAAACATCCAAAGTTTGACAAGATAATAGCATGAAACCATAAAAAATTATAGATACGTTGGAGACGTATCAGTCGGCCATTTGCAAAGACATTTCAGTGGGTGTCAACTTATCCAATTCAAGTCTATGATAAAGACAGAGAGGCATAACACGAACACCAGCTCCAAGACTGCATAAAGCGGTTCTAATGTAGTTTCCTTTAATGGAGCAAGGTATAGTGGGCACTCCGGGATCACCTAGTTTCTTAGGAGTTCCACCCTTGAATGTGTAATTGGCAAGCATGGTGGAAATCTCAATCTCGGGTATCTTCCTTTTATTGGTCACAATATCTTTCATGTACTTAGCATAAGGAGACATTTTGAGCATATCTGTCAAACGCATTAACAATTTGATTTACTCTTTGACTTAGTCTTTATCAACCTTGTGTCTTTATGACCAATCTTTGGATAATACCTTGAATACCACCTTGGTCATCATATAAACTCCTTGAAACCAACATATAGGCTTCAAGAGGTGCCTATGGACAAATCCTACAAATATAACTTAAGGCAACCAATAGTCCATAGGGATTGTCATCAATTACCAAAACCACATCTAGAGAAATATGCTTTAACACCTACCAAGTTTTACCCTAGACAGAATCCAGAGCCAACCCAACAATCTCGGTACCACCAAGTCTTGATTTTGGTGCAACCGAAAACAAGCGACCAACTCCCTGGTTACCATTTTTGAGAATTGGAATTTCTGTTTTTTGCAAATCGATGCCATCGAGTTTGGATAACTGCCTAGGTCGTCCAAATCGGGCTCTTCGAGGTTTATATATTGGTCTCATTGAAATGCCAAAACTTGCCACATTTTGCACTAGTCGATGAAACCGAGTTTTCACTTCGGTTTCACTGAGTTGGGCAATAATGTTGTAACGGTTGGATTTTTGGAGATGCCTATATATACCCCTCCACCTACCTCTCATTCTTAGAGGAAACACTCACAACAGACCAACACTTGCCCCATTCATTTTCTGAAAGAGAACCACCTAGTCATGTGTTGAGATCAAGATAATCCACTCCAACCATATGGATCTTGATTTCTAGCCTCTCCAAATTGCTTTCCACCCAATCAATCTCTTCTACCCAAGCCAAATCCGTGAGAGAGTGATTGAGTGTTGAGGATACTATCTTTTGAAGCATAGTAGCAAGGAGTTCATCATACTTACCAAATCTATTACCTTTTGGAGAGTGGTGTCTCCTAGATTGGTTAGGTGTCGCTTGAGAGCCTCCGACTTCGTGTGGAGTTGAACCAAGAAGTTTGTAAGGGGAAGGAGATTGTCTACTTCGTGAAGATCTACCCCAAGTGAGGGTAGTCCTTCGTGGATGTAAGCCATGATGGAGTAGACAAGGTTGCTTCTCCATGGACCCTTCGTGGGTGGAACCTTTCGTGGACTCTCACGACTGTTACCCTCCGTGGGTTGAAGTCTCCATAAACGTGGATGTCGTGGGTATAAGCCTGACAGTAGATGTGGGGTATGAATGAGATGGGCAGAGTCCTAGCTACGGCGAGGTTGTATGAGTTCAGGCCCCTCTGCGGTGGAGGTAACAGCCCTACGTCTCAGTGCTCTCGGAGCTTGTTACCGAGTGTAATATGGAGTACAGTGATTCGCTAACCCTTTTACCAGTGGGGGAGGGCGGCTTATATAGAGTGCGCTGCCCTCCACAACGGTTCTGATTCAGGGATGGAGTAGTGGCGATTGAATGCGTATGTTACAGGTAACGTATGCTCTAAATGCTAATAAATGCACCCGGAAACGTACGGCAGTTTCCCTCCGGAGAGGTTACGATGTACCGAGTGTATCCAGTCGGTTAGCCTGGCGTCCTCCGAATGCTAGTCTCCGACTGGATGATTCAGGGCCTGTTACCGACTGGATGATGGGGATTCCTTAATTCAGTCGGGGCAGACTTAGGGTCCTGTTCTTTGTGTGGGGTAGTCCTTGGGTAGGACACGTACGGCAGGCCTATGACCCTACCCTAGGACTATGACCCCATCATTAGTCCCCGAATGGATTGGGGTTGAAACGCCGAAGCGGTGCTTGAGGTTCGGATCCGACTGGATTAGATTCGGCTTGGGCGTTGCTTGCCCCTATCCATTTTACCTTTTCTGACCAATGATCCGAGTGGAAGTGCTTGTGAAACCGACTGTCGGGAGCCGAGTGTTTCCGCGGCATCTTTTGACGCGAACGATCAACTGACAGCGGCGGATTTTCCGGGCACTCAAATTTCGGGTTCCGCGCGCTCAGCGGGGACGACGTCCGCGCGCTCGAGTAGCGCCTGACTCCTCGATTCTCGCGCCTTCAACTCCTCCACTGATATCACCGCGGCCGGTCGGACGGATAAGATTTCGGGCCCGCTCGCCAGCGACCCAGTCGGCGCTCTATTTAACTCTGGGCGACGAGGCTCCTTGGTTACGCTCGCCAAAACTTTTGCTCTCGCCCGCTCCGTCTTCCTCGCCACCCCCTGCGCACATACACTCCTTCCTTCTCCTCCTTCTCGAGGGCTCGCCGTCGCCTCCATGACCAAAGGTAAGACCAGCAAGATGGAGGCGAGGAAGAAGAAGAACAAGGCGGCGGCTGCTCAACGGCGGCAGCGGCCGTTGCCGGTGGGGTGGATCCAAGGAGACTTCCTCCCCTCCACGGTGACGGAGGGAGATCTGCTGGAGCTGGTGGAGCACGGAATGCTCGTGCATAAGTCCTGGAGGCTGCCGGCGGACGACGAGGTCGAGCCGGCGCCACGGGAGGGGGAGCGCGTCTTGCTCCTCAGCCATGTTCATAGAGGTTTTTCTTTGCCCCCGCATCCCTTCTTCAAAGGCATCATGAATCACTTCGGTGCTCAACTCCATCACTTTCCTCCGAATGCCATCGCCCATCTTTCTGCCTTTATTGTTTTGTGCGAGTGCTTTATCGGTTGCCCCCCCCCCATTGGGGTTTGTTCAAACACATCTTCTCCGCCCGCTCTCAAACCATCAAACGTCTTAGTCAGTCGGACGATAAGACGCACCTCCTCCAGCTCTGTGGGGGTTTAGGGTTCCAGAAGAAGAGTCAGAGCAGCTATCCTGCTCTCCAGTTGAGCGAGTCGGTTAGGAACTGGCAGTCGACGTGGTTCTACTGCCAGGACATCACCTGCCCGAATGCATCGACTGGGCTGCCTCCGTTTAGTCTAGACCGGCCCGCTCCACCTAAGCAGCTCGCGCTCTCGAAGGCCGAGAAGAACGACATCCAGCCTTTGGTCGAGGCACTCGTGGATGTCGTCAGGAGGGGGGTCACCGGCATAGACCTGCTGGAAATCTTCCTTGGTCGGCGGATCCAACCGCTGCAGGCTCGCGACCACGCTATGTGTCACTACACAGGGCCCAAGGATTCCACTCGGACCAACGTGGTGGGCGTACCCAAGGAGAGAGTGACCTCGTGGGTGCTCCAAATCACGGGCCCTTGTGAGAACCCCAAAGGAGCTCGCCGAGTGAAGCCTTATAGCGCGGACCACCCTCCACCGAATCAGGTGAATGACATGAGCCGAGTGCATTGAACTGTCTTAATTCCAGTCGCTTACTTATATCTCCGTGTGATGTCTAATGTTTCCGACTGAACTTCATGCAGGCGTGGACCAACTGGTTCTCCCCCATCTCGAATGGGAATCCGGAGGAGGAAGAGGAGGAAGGCAGCCAGGAGGGGAGCGTGGAGAGCGCCGAATACGTCTCCGATAGCGGGGAGTTGGAGGAGGAGGACAGCGAGGAAGAGGAAGAGGTTGAAGAGAAAGATTCGCCACCTCCTCGGCCGGAGCATCGGAGTAAGCGTCGACACGAGCCCGCCATCCCTTCAGCTCCTCCTGCGTCGTCGAGTGCTCCGCCTGCTGCTCCAGTGGTCCCGAGTGTTCAAGGCACCAAGAGGGCCAGGGACGCAGCCGCTGAGCCCGCAGGCCAGTCTTCCAGGGCACCCAAGCCGAGTGGGCCCAAACCTCGGAAGGCTCTGCCGCGAATGAGGGTTGCCATTCCTGTCACCTCCACGTAAGTGAACCTAACTTTCGGCTCTTTCTGTTATCCGAGTGAACTCCTGCTTTATAAGTCGAATGGACTTCACTCGACAGGGTCGCCGCTTCTGCAACCTCTCCGGCCCGCCAAGGGGACGACCCCATGGACACGGACAACGTCGTTTCGTCCCAGCCAGGTGTGTTGTAGGAGAGTCGGGTGTTTTATTCCTGCGAACTGCGCCATTCTTTCTTTTTCTGAGACATCGTGTCATTCAGCTTGTCAGGGGTGATTTGCCTGGACGAGGACGACCAGGGGAGAGCCGGCCCCGCCGTGGAGCCTGTCCTGGAGCCTGTCCCCGAGGCTGCTCCTCCTGCCGCCACTCCTGCCGCCGACGCTCCACCGACTGAAGCGCCTCCACCGACTGAACCGGTGCCGGTGGGGGAGGAACCGACTGGGGCGGACCTTGGGATGCCCCAAGAACCTCCGACGATTCCCGGTTCGTCGGGTGCTGAATTCAGCATCCGGCGCCTTTCGGAGGAGCAGGTGGGAGCGGCCAAGGGGGCCATGGTGCAGGCGGAGCTCATGGCTGGAGAAGCCAAGAGGGCTTATGACTCCGTTGCGGCCTTGTACCAGCGGAGCTTGGAGCTGCGCGATGATATCCGAGTAAGTAGTCTAGTAAGTACTTACTTTTCTCCTGTAACCCACTAGGTGGTGTTGTTTTTTCTGCAATGGGTTCACTCGGAGTGAACCCAGTGGGTGTAGTCCTCGAGACTTCTGTCGAGTGCTTGCACCGACAGTTGTCTTTACACATTTTGCCTTTAGTTTGGTTGTGTCTGTAGATAGGATTGCCGAGTGCGAGTACTTGTTGCAGTCGGAGCGCTCTTGCGGTAAGAGTCTCCGAGAGTAAGTTGCACGCAGGTCGGGTAGTATTGGCCTCTGAGGCGTAGGTGAAAATATGCATCTCAATAGGGCAGGCCTGCTTGAGGTGCATGCCAGTGGGGTCACTCTTAGTGAACCCACTGGGTGTAGTCCCCGAGACCGCTGTCGACTGCTTGCGTCGGCAGGGGTCTGAAGAACTTAGACTGTGAACTGATAAACTTGCTGATTACCCTTTGTTTCTTGGTGGCAGAAAACTTGTGAAATGGGAACGGCCTATGAGGCCCTGAGGGC
The DNA here is from genome assembly GCF_904849725.1 of Hordeum vulgare subsp. vulgare. Lineage (NCBI taxonomy): Eukaryota > Viridiplantae > Streptophyta > Magnoliopsida > Poales > Poaceae > Hordeum > Hordeum vulgare. The sequence continues at coordinate 536,281,240 of NC_058523.1, read as the reverse complement.
GGAGAGGAACCAGATCGCTGGTGAACTTGATGCTGCTATGCTCGCCATGGCCGGCATGAAGGATGCTCTAGAGGGACGAGAGAGGTCCCTAGAGGAGGCTCGGGAGGCGAACAAGGTGTTGATAGAGGAGGTGGAGAGACTGAAGAAACAGAGGACTGAGCTGCACAATCAGATGGCCGTTCAGAATAGACGATGGACAGCTCAGGAGAAGTATGTCAACGACTGGGCTGTGCAGATGATGACTCGTCTGGCTGGTAAGTCTTATGTTTTGCCGAGTGCTTGTACCATGTGCTCTACACTCGATTTTTATTGTCTGCTTGCCCGTTTGTTGCAGACTTTTGCGGTGACGCTGAAGCTGAAACGGCGGCTGTGGAGCGGTCCATTAAGGACAATGTGCCACTCGGTGAGGACGCCAATCGGGATCTGCTCCGGGCGCATATCCGCGTAGGCAAAGTGAGTCATTTCATCGGCCGACTGAGAGAAACCATCGGCCGAATTGACAAGGAACTTTGGCCAGAAGACGAGCCGCGGCAGGAGATGGAGACTCTGTTGGCGCGACTGGAGGAGATTCCGAGCCGAGTGCAATCGTGGAAGAAATCGGCAGCGCGTTGCGGTGCTGATGTTGCGCTGTCCTTGGTCCGCGTCCATTGCAAGGAGGTGCAGGAAGATAAGCTGAAGACATTGAAGGTCGCCAACACGAAGAAGCTTCGATTCGAAGACTTCATGGAGACGTTCCTTGAGACTGCTACCCGCATCGCTGATGGAATCAACTTGGACACTTTTGTGGAGCCCTCCAGTCCTGACGCCGGCCCAGCTGACGCGTAATAAAACTTTATCCTCGGTATGCCGAGTGTTTTCCTGTAAGATACTCTGGCCACTTCTATTGGCTGTCATACTTTTAAATCGGTGCGGGTAAGCTTGATCCGCACCGAGTCAGCTATCGTTTCTAGACTTTTGAAATCGGAGTGAAAACATTTAGTCTTTTGTTTGAATGTTGTTTCGAGTGCAATGCTTAGTGCGTACTCGGAAAAGATTCTTGATCACAGCTAAGTCCCCGAGTGTGACGCGTAGTGCACACTCGGAGGATGTTAGTACTTAGGTGATTCTTGGTCACATACAAGTCTCCGAGTGCGACATGTAGTGCACACTCGGAGGAAGTTAGTACTTAGGCGATTCAGGATCGCAGCTAAGTCTCCGAGTGCGACGTGTAGTGCACACTCGTAGGAAGTTATTACTTATGTGATTCTTGATCACAGCTAAGTCTCCGAGTGCGACGTGTAATGCACACTCGGAGGAAGTTAGTACTTAGGCGATTCAGGATCGCAGCTAAGTCCCCGAGTGCGACGTGTAGTGCACACTCGGAGGAAGTTAGTTCTTAGGCGATTCAGGATCGCAGCTAAGTCCCCGAGTGCGACGTGTAGTGCACACTCGTAGGAAGTTATTACTTAGGTGATTCTTGATCACAGCTAGGTCCCCGAGTGCGACGTGTAGTGCACACTCGTAGGAAGTTATTACTTAGGTGATTCTTGATCACAGCTAGGTCCCCGAGTGCGACGTGTAGTGCACACTCGGAGGAAGTTATTACTTAGGTGATTCTTGATCACAGCTAAGTCTCTGAGTGCGACGTGTAATGCACACTCGGAGGAAGTTAGTACTTAGGCGATTCAGGATCGCAGCTAAGTCCCCGAGTGCGACGTATAGTGCACACTCGGAGGAAGTTAGTTCTTAGGCGATTCAGGATCGCAGCTAAGTCCCCGAGTGCGACGTGTAGTGCACACTCGTAGGAAGTTATTGCTTAGGTGATTCTTGATCACAGCTAAGTCCCCGAGTGCGACGTGTAGTGCACACTCGTAGGAAGTTATTACTTAGGTGATTCTTGATCACAGCTAAGTCCCCGAGTGCGACGTGTAGTGCACACTCGGAGGAAGTTATTACTTAGGTGATTCTTGATCACAGCTAAGTCCCCGAGTGCGACGTGTAGTGCACACTCGGAGGAAGTTATTACTTAGGTGATTCTTGATCACAACTAAGTCCCCGAGTGCGACGTGTAGTGCACACTCGTGGGAAGTTATTACTTAGGTGATTCTTGATCACAGCTAAGTCCCCGAGTGCGACGTGTAGTGCACACTCGGAGGAAGTTAGTACTTAGGCGATTCAGGATCGCAGCTAAGTCCCTGAGTGCGACATGTAGTGCACACTCGGAGGAAGTTAGTACTTAGGCGATTCAGGATCGCAGCTAAGTCTCCGAGTGCGACGGTTAGGGCACACTCGGAGGAAGTTAGTACTTAGGCGATTCAGGATCGCAGATAAGTTTTTTTTTGTGACCGGAGTCTACGACTGTGAGAGAACTCTGAAACTGCACAAAACTGAATCTGCTGTATATATTATTTCGTCAAAACTTGTTTGTTACACTACTTCAGTCGACGATCACGTATAAAAATGCTTGAGGAGATCCCTGTTCCATGCGCGCGGCTCGTCTGTCTCCCTCTGAATGTTGTAGAGTCTGTATGCTCCGTTGTTCAGCACCTTGGAGACGATGAAAGGCCCTTCCCAGGCCGGAGCCAACTTGTGGGGTCTTTGCTGATCCACTCGGAGCACTAAATCGCCTGCTTGGAATGTGCGACTCCTGACATGACGCGCATGAAAGCGTCGCAGATCTTGTTGGTAAATTGTTGAACGAGTGAGTACCATCTCGCGTTCCTCCTCCAGAAGATCGACTCCATCTTGCCTTGCTTGTTCTGCTTCAGCTTCGGAGAAGAGTTCGACTCGTGGGGCATTGTGAAGCAGGTCACTCGGAAGGACCGCTTCTGCTCCATAAACGAGGAAGAACGGTGATCGCCTCGTTGATCTGTTCGGAGTGGTGCGGAGGCCCCAAAGGACTGAAGGTAACTCGGTGACCCATGCACCAGCAGTGTGTCCTACCTCTCGCAAGAGTCGGGGCTTCAAACATTGAAGGATAAGTCCATTCGCACGCTCAGCTTGTCCGTTGGATTGTGGATGTGGTACGGAAGCAAAATCCACTCGGATACCCTGACTCGTACAGAAGCCTTTGAACCTGTCCGAGTCGAAGTTTGTCCCATTGTCCGTGATTATGCTGTGAGGTACCCCGAATCTGGAGATGATGTCCCTGACAAACTTGACAGCTGTTGAGGCGTCGAGTTTCTTGATGGGCTTGGCTTCTATCCATTTTGTAAACTTGTCGACTGCCACCAACAGATGTGTGTAGCCTCCTTGACCTGTCTTGAATGGTCCGACTGTGTCTAATCCCCAAAATGCAAATGGCCACACGAGTGGGATCGTCTTTAGTGCAGATGTTGGCTTGTGGGACTTGTTGGAGTAGAACTGACAGCCTTCACATCGGTCAACCATAGCTTTAGCCATCTCGTTAGCCTGCAGCCAGAACAATCCAGCTCTGAACGCCTTGGCGACAATTGCTCTCGAAGAAGCGTGATGGCCGCAGGTTCCCGAGTGAATATCCTCTAGGATCAACTGCCCTTCTTCTGGGGAAATGCAGCGTTGAAGAACGCCTGAAACACTCTCCTTGTACAATTGACCGTCAATGACAGTGAATGCCTTCGACCTGCGAACTATTTGCCGGGCTTGGACTTCATCTTCTGGAAGTTCTTGTCTTAGGATATATGCAATGATCGGCTCAGTCCAATCAGGAATGACAACCAGAATCTCTGTGACCAGATCAACCACAGCAGGTACATCGACTTCAGTCGGATCTGTTGCGCTCTTGGGTTGTACCGGTTCTTCTGTGAAGGGGTCTTCTTTGACTGAGGGAATATGGAGGTGCTCGAGGCAGACATCACTCGGGACTGGTCTCCGAGTGGATCCGAGTTTCGCCAACTCGTCAGCTGCTTGGTTCTTCGGTCTTGGAACATGATGAAGTTCTAGACCTTCAAACTTCTTCTCCAGCTTCCTCACTGCATTGCAGTATGTTGTCATGGTGGGGTTCCTTACGTCCCACTCCTTCATCACTTGGTTGACCACCAAATCCGAATCGTCGTAGACCATCAGGCGACGGACGCCGAGTGAGATGGCCATGCGCAATCCGTAGAGGAGGGCTTCATACTCTGCCTCGTTGTTGGAGGAATCAAAGTGTATCTGAAGCACGTACTTGAGCTTGTCACCCTTTGGCGATATGATCACAACACCAGCGCCGGATCCATTCAACATCTTAGACCCATCGAAGAACATTGTCCAATGAGCCGAGTAGATGTGAGTCGGTTGCTGTTGTTCTACCCATTCTGCTATAAAGTCAGCCAGGGCTTGAGACTTAATAGCTTTCTTGGCCTCGAACTTGATGTCACAGTACAGCATCTCCATCGCCCACTTTGCCACTCGGCCTGATGCGTCCCGATTGTGGAGAATTTCCGACAACGGAGCATCAGAAACGACAGATACCGAGTGGTCTTGGAAATAATGGGCCACCTTCTTCGCAGTCATATAGATCCCATAGATAAGTTTTTGATAATGGGGATACCTCTGCTTGGAAGGGGTCAGGACTTCGGAGGCATAGTACACTGGCCGCTGAACTTTGTACGCTTTGCCTTCTTCTTCTCGCTCGACTGTAAGAACAGTACTGACGACTTGATTTGTAGCCGCGATATATAGAAGAAGGGGCTCTTTACTGAGCGGAGCAGTAAGAACCGGTTGGGTGGAAAGTAGGACTTTGAGGTCGTCAAATGCGACTTGGGCTTCGTCTGTCCACTCGAAGGTATCTGACTTCTTCATGAGTCGGTATAGAGGAAGTGCTTTTTTGCCGAGTCGACTGATAAACCTGCTCAAAGCCGCTAGGCAACCTGTGAGCCGTTGAACATCGTGTATTCTGACCGGCCTCTCCATTCGTACGATGGTCCCGATCTTTTTGGGGTTGACGTCGATCCCTCATTCGGAAACGAAGAAAACGAGTAACTTTCCGCTGGGAACACCGAATGAACATTTGGCTGGGTTGAGCTTGATATCGTACCTACGAAGGTTGGCGAATGTTTCTGCCAAGTCAGTCAGCAGGTCGGAACCTTTGCGTGACTTGACTACGATATCATCCATGTATGCCTCCACATTGCGACCGATCTGGTCGAGGAGACATTTTTGGATCATGCGCATAAAGGTAGCTCCTGCATTCTTCAGACCGAAAGGCATAGTGATGTAGCAGAAGCACCCAAACGGGGTGATGAAGGCTGTTTTCAACTCATCGGGACCATACAGACGGATCTGATGATAGCCCGAATAGGCATCAAGAACTGACAAACGCTCGCATCCCGCAGCTCGAATCGACAATTTGATCTATGCGGGGGAGCGGAAAATGGTCTTTCGGGCAGACCTTATTGAGGTGCTTGAAGTCAATGCACATTCGGAGTGACTTGTCCTTCTTGGGCACCATGACGACATTGGCAAGCCACTCGGAGTGGTGAACCTCACGAATGAAGTTGGCTGCCAACAGCTTGGCCACCTCTTCTCCGATTGCCTTCCTCTTGTGCACGGCGGACCGGCGCAGGCGCTCTCGGACGGGCCGAGCAGCGGGATCCACATGCAGTCGGTGCTCAGCCAACTCCCTGGGTACACCTGGCATGTCAGATGGTTTCCATGCGAAGATGTCCCAGTTCTCACGGAGGAATTGGGTGAGCTCGGCTTCCTATTTAGGATCGAGGGTGGTGGAGATGTTCGTCGGGGCGGCAGAATCGTCTGTTGGGTGGATGCTGACTTTCTTCATCTCTCCCGCCGACTGGAACACGGACTCAGAAGATGGTTTCTTTGAGCGCATAAGGTCGGCAGGGTCGACTGTCTTCTTGTATTCGTCGAGCTCGAGTACCGCCATCTGATGGTCGGCGATTCTTGATCCCTCTTGGGCCCGGCATCTTCAACTTCAAGTACACATAGCATGGACGTGCCATGAAACTCACGTATGCCGGGCGGCCCAGAATTGCATGGTAAGCGCTCTGGAAATCCACCACCTCAAATGTGAGCTTCTCCTTGCGAAAGTTTTTGTCGGAGCCGAAGGTGACGTCCAACGCGATCTGGCCGAGTGACCTGGCCTTCCGTCCAGGGATGACTCCGTGGAACTGCATACTGCTCTCGCTGAGTCTAGACATCAGAATGCCCATTCCCTTGAGAGTGTCAGCGTACATGATGTTCAGTCCGCTACCACCGTCCATGAGGACTTTGCGCAGTCGGACTCCTTCCACCACCGGGTCGACGACCAGAGCCTGTCTTCCTGGGGTGGGGACATGCGTTGGATGATCCGACTGATCAAAGGTGATCGCAGTCTGGGACCATTTAAGGAACTTGGGAGCAGTCAGAACGGCCATGTTGACCTCTCTGTTCACCAACTTCAGTCGACTCTTGCTTTCGACGTCAGCAAAAATCATGAGGGTTGCATGGACTTGGGGGAACGGATCCTCTTTATCCTCCTCATCTTGTTCAGGATTCTTCTCACTCGGTTGCCCTTCGCTGAACCCCTGGATCAGGAGACGACATTGCCGAGTGGTGTGCTTCGCGTATATGGGGTTGCCTTCTTTTTCCATCTTCGTGTGAACTGGACAAGGCTGGTCCAGGATGGGATTGTTGAACGGCTTCTTCTTGGGGGCAGAGTGCGCTTTCCCTTTACCCTTGAACTTGGCGCTGGTCATAGCTGCAGCTTCTGCCTGCGGTGTGGGCGGAACTTTCTGTTTTTGCTTCCGAGTGTTACCTCTGTCGGCATCGCCGACTGTCTTGTGTTTGCCACTCCGGATGCGGTCCTCTTCCTCGCCATTTTGCATAGCGAGCTGCTATCTCCATCATCTTGCTCATGGAGATGTTGCCTGTCCTGCCGAACTTTAGGTACAGCTCCCTGTACCGTACGCCTGCCTTGAATGCGCAGACCGCTTGATGTTCGGTGACGTTCTCCACCGTGTGGTAGAGAGTTGTCCATCGCTGGATGAAGTCGCGCAAGGGCTCGTTCGGCTTCTGGACAAAGTGCTGAAGCTCCACAAGGCCTGCAGGGCGTTTGCACGTCCCTTCGAAGGTCCTGATGAACACTCGGGCCAGATCTGCCCAACTGTAAATGCTTGAGGGGGCCAACTGGTTCAGCCAAGCCAGCGCCGAGCCGTCGAGCATCAGAGGGAGGTGCTTCATAGCGACATGGTCGTCCCCTCCTCCGATCTGGACTGCCACTCGGTAGTCGTCTAGCCATGTTTCAGGCTTGGATTCATCCGTAAATTTACCGATTCCCGCTGCCAATTGGAAGTTGGGCGGGATGTCAGCCGAGCCGATGGCTCGACTAAAACACTCGGGGCCGGACACGATGGTCCTGCTGCCACTCGGACGATCCAGATCGTGACCATCGCGGTGGGCTTGACCTCTGTCGACTCTTCGTTGGGCGATTCGCCCTCTTGCATCGGGTCTTGGGTCATAAGTGTTGCCGACTGAACGCCGATCATCATGATGTCGGGACCCATAGGGTCCACCCCACGGAGGGGTGCGCGAGCGGCGGTGATCTTCACGAATCATGGAACGGTTGCCTCCCCTGTGGTGCTAATGGGAACCAGGGCTGTGAACCGACCGATGCGTGTTTGCATGGACGGAACTATTGTGGATCCGATTGTGCGACTGGGAGACTGCCGAATTCTGCTGCTGCGCCGTGTGCAACAGAGCACGGATCTGCTCAATTCCCCTTCCTGCCTCTGAATCAGTCGGTTGGAGGGAATCGGCGATCTTGGCAGCTACAGCCAAGTTGAGGAGAGGTGTGCAGAACAACTCCACATTGCTCCGCCAGGTGTGCCGACTGGCGGAACAATGAGGCGGACGGCGTGCACCGGATGCTTCACCGACTTCGCGCTTGCTCCGGCCGGCCTGATGGGGATCTTCATGGGTGTTGGCCATGTGTACTTCTGCTGCAGGCCCGCGGCCCGTGTACTCGGAGAGGAGCTCAGTCGGAACCGAGCCCGAGCACTGGGAACGCGGGGCAACCACAACAGACTCCAGAACTGCCACTTGAGAGGACGCGATCTGACGCACTCGGGCATGCTGCACCCAACGTTGGAGACGCGGACTGCGGGAACGCTTGTTGCGGCGCATGACGGAGGTGCAAGCCGACAATGGAGCCGATTGTTGGATAAGAAGAACTCCGCGAGCGCCAGCGCGGAAGTGCGTGGCCCCGCGACGGGGAAGCGCCTCGATGTCGAGAGGCGCCTCCCGAAGCCATGCCGAATCGTCAGCGGTGAAGGAGAGAGCGCCGAAGAGGATCTGGTGACCCATGCTCGAATCTCCACCAGACGACATGATGAAAGGAAGTAGTCGCAAACTCGCCGGAAGTCGCTTAGACGCCTGCCCCATGGTGGGCGCCAACTGTCGTGGGTATAAGCCTGACAGTAGATGTGTGGGGTACGAATGAGATGGGCAGAGTCCTAGCTACGGCGAGGTTGTATTAGTTCAGGCCCCTCTGCGGTGGAGGTAACAGCCCTACGTCTCAGTGCTCTCGGAGCTTGTTACCGAGTGTAATATGGAGTACAGTGATTCGCTAACCCTTTTACCAGTGGGGGAGGGCGGCTTATATAGAGTGCGCTGCCCTCCACAACGGTTTTGATTCACGGGTGGAGTAGTGGCGATAGAATGCGTACGTTACAGGTAACGTATGCTCTAAATGCTAATAAATGCACCCGAAAACGTACGACAGTTTCCCTCCGGAGAGGTTACGATGTACCGAGTGTATCCAGTCGGTTAGCCTGGCGTCCTCCGAATGCTAGTCTCCGACTGGATGATTCAGGGCCTGTTACCGACTGGATGATGGGGATTCCTTAATTCAGTCGGGGCAAACTTAGGGTCCTGTTCTTTGTGTGGGGTAGTCCTTGGGTAGGACACGTACGGCAGGCCTATGACCCTACCCTAGGACTATGACCCCATCAGTGGACGTACGATATCACGACCTATCGGAACCATGCAAAAAATAAGAGCCTCATCTTTGCGCTTGATCTTCCTACCTCTACTCTTTTACTTTCATGTGCATGTCTTTACTTTCCGCTACTATACTCGTAGACTTGCATGTGTAGGATGTGCTTGGCTTGCTATAATTGCTAAAATCTGCCAACCGTTAAAATTTTAAAAAAGTTAGGTTTTAATTTTGTCAAGTAGTCTATTCACTCCTTCTATAGACGTCCCTTCTAATGATCCCATGGTATCATGTTGTTTTTGTTGGGCAACGTAGCATAAATTCAAAATTTTCCTACGCATGTTCAGATCTTCCTATGGAGAGACCAGCAACGAGAGAGGGGTAAGAGCATCTTCGTACCTTTGAAGATCGCTAAGCGGAAGCGTTGCTAGAACGCGGTTGATGGAGTCGTACTCGCGGCGATTCCGATCTAGTGCCGAACAACGGCACCTCCGCGTTCAACACACGTGCAGCCCGGTGACGTCTCCCGCACCTTGATCCAGCAAGGAGGAGGGAGAGGTTGGGGAAGAAGTCCAGCAACACGACGGCATGGTGTCGGTGGAGAGACGAGGTCTCCCGGCAGGGCTTCGCCAAGCGCCGGCAGAGAGGAGGAGGGAGAGGAGCAGGGCTGCGCCGAGAGAGAGATGAAAACCGTGTCCCCAACAGCCCCGAGTCCTCATCTATATATAGGGGGAGGGGGAGGGTGCGCAGCCCTTAGGGTTCCCACCCCCAAGGGGTGGGGCAGCCCCAGAAGGGAGAGGGGGCGGCAGCCAGGGCAGGGAGGAGGGGTGGCGCACCCCTCTGGTGGGCCTTAGGCCCACCTATGCTAGGGTTCCCCCCTTCCCCCTTTCTCTGGTGCGCATGGGCTGGGTGGGGGGCGCACCAGCCCACCTAGGGGCTGGTTCCCTTCCTCACTTAGCCCATCTAGCCTCCCGGGGTCGTTGCCCCCCTTCGGTGGTCCCGCGGGACCACCTCCGATGGTCCCGGTACGTTACCGGTGACGCCCGAAACACTTCCGGTGTCCAAAACCATCCGTCCTATATATCAATCTTTACCTCCGGACCATTCCGGAGCTCCTCGTGACGTCCGGGATCTCATCCGGGACTCCGAACAACTTTCGGTAACCTCGTACAACAATTCCCTGTAACCCTAGCGTCATCGAACCTTAAGTGTGTAGACCCTACGGGTTCGGGAGACAGACAAACATGACCGAGACACCTCTCTGGCCAATAATCATCAGCGGGGTCTGGATACCCATGGTGGATCCCACTAGCTCCATGATAATCTCATCGGATGAACCACGATGTCAAGGATTCAATCAATCCCGTATACGATTCCCTTTGTCTGTCGGTATAGAACTTGCCCGAGATTCGATCGTCGGTATACCTATACCTTGTTCAATCTCGTTACCGGTAAGTCTCTTTACTCGTTCCGTAGCACGTCATCGTGTGACTAACTTCCTTAGTCACATTGAGCTCATGGTGATGTTCTACCGAGTGGGCCCAGAGATACCTCTCCGTCACACGGAGTGACAAATCCCGATCTCGATTCGTACCAACCCAACAGACACTTTCGGAGGTACCCGTAGTGCACCTTTATAGTCACCCAGTTACGTTGTGACGTTTGATACACCCAAAGCACTCCTACGGTATCCGGGAGTTGCACAATCTCATGGTCGAAGGAAAAGACACTTGACATTAGAAAAGCATTAGCATACGAACAATACGATCTAGTGCTAGGCTTAGGATTGGGTCTGTCCATCACATCATTCTCCCAATGATGTGATCCCGTTATCAATGACATCTAATGCCCATGATCAGGAAACCATGATCATCTATTGACTAACGAGCTAGCCAACTAGAGGCTTGCTAGGGACACATTGTGATCTATTTATTCACACATGTATTACTGTTTCCTGTTAATACAATTATAGCATGAACAATAGACGATTATCATGAACAAGGAAATATGATAATAACCATTTTATTATTGCCTCTAGGGCATATTTCCAACAGTCTCCCACTTGCACTAGAGTCAGTAATCTAGTTACATTGTGATGTATCGAACACCCATAGCATTATGGTGTTGATCATGTTTTGCTCGTGGAAGAGGTTTAGTCAACGGGTCTGCAATATTCAGATCCATGTGTACTTTACAAATATCTATCACTCCACTCTGGACATGGTCCTGGATGGAGTTGTAGCGGCGCTTGATGTGCTTCGTCTTCCGGTGAAACCTGGGCTCCTTGGCTATGGCAATGGCTCCAGTGTTATCACAGAAGAGTGTCATAGGACCCGACGCGCTTGGAACCACTCCAAGGTCGGTGATGAGCTCCTTCATCCAAATTCCTTCATGAGCCGCTTCTGAAGCAGCTATGTACTCCGCTTCACATGTAGATGTTGCCACGACTTCTTTCTTGCTGCTGGCACTAGCTCACTGCCCAACCATTCAACACATATACGTATCCGGTCTGAGACTTAGAGTCATCCGGATCTGTGTCGAAGCTAGCGTCGACGTAACCCTTTACGACGAGCTCTTTGTCACCTCCATAAACGAGAAACATTTCCTTAGTCCTTTTCAGGTACTTAAGGATATTCTTGACCGCTGTCCAGTGTTCCGTGCCGGGATCACTTTGGTACCTCCCTACCAAACTTATGGCAAGGTTTATATCAGGTCTGGTACACAGCATGGCATACATTAGAAAGCCCACGGCTGAAGCGTAGGGGACAGAACTCATCTTCTCTCTATCTGCTGCCGTGGTCGGCGACTGAGTCTTACTCAATCTCATTCCTTGCAAAACTGGCAAGAACCCTTTCTTTGAGTTTTCCATATTGAACTTCTTCAATATCTTGTCAAGGTATGTACTTTGCGAAAGACCTATGAGGCGTCTCGATCTATCTCTATAGATCTTGATGCCTAATATGTATGCAGCTTCTCCAAGGTCCTTCATTGAAAAACTCTTGTTCAAATAGGCCTTTATGCTCTCCAACATTTCTATATTATTCCCCATCAATAATAGGTCATCTACATATAGTACGAGGAAAGCTACAGAGCTCCCACTCACTTTCTTGTACAGACAGGCTTCTCCGTAAACCTGTATGAACCCAAACACTTTAATCACCTCATTAAAGCGAATGTTCCAACTCCGAGATGCTTGCACCAGCCCATAGATGGAGCGCTGGAGCTTGCACACTTTGTTAGCACCCTTAGTGTCGACAAAACCTTCTGGTTGCATCATATACAACTCTTCCTTAAGGTTCTCGTTAAGGAACGCTGTTTTGACGTCCATTTGCCAAATTTCATAATCATAAAAGGCGGCAATTGCTAACATGATTCGGACTGATTTCAGCTTCGCTACGGGAGAGAAAGTCTCTTCGTAGTCAACTCCTTGAATTTGTCGAAAACCCTTTGCGACAAGTCGAGCTTTGTAAACGGTTACATTACCGTTTGCATCGGTCTTCTTCTTGAAGATCCATTTATTTTCTATGGCTCGCCGGTCATCGGGCAAGTCCACCAAAGTCCATACTTTGTTCTCATACATGGATCCTATCTCGGATTTCATGGCCTCAAGCCATTTGTTGGAATCCGGGTCCGCCATCGCTTCTTCATAGTTCGAAGGTTCACCGTTGTCTAACAACATGATTTCCATCACAGGGTTGCCGTACCACTCTAGTGCGGAGCGTACCCTCGTGGACCTTCGAGGTTTAGTAGTAACTTGATCCGAAGCCTCATGATCATCATCATTAACTTCCTCTTCAGTCGGCGTAGGCGCCACAGGAACAACTTCCTGCGATGTGCTACTTTCCTGTTCGAGAGGGGGTGTAATTACCTCATCAAGTTCTACCTTCCTCCCACTTACTTCTTTCGAGAGAAACTCTTTCTCTAGAAAGGATCCGTTCTTGGCAACAAAGGTTTTACCTTCGGATCTAAGATAGAAGGTATACCCAATAGTTTCCTTAGGGTATCCTATGAATACGCATTTCTCCGCTTTGGGTTCGAGCTTTTCTGGTTGAAGTTTCTTCACATAAGCATCGCAGCCCCAAACTTTAAGAAACGACAACTTAGGTTTCTTGCCAAACCATAGTTCATACGGTGTCGTCTCAACAGATTTACACGGTGCCCTATTTAAAGTGAATGCTGCAGTTTCTAATGCGTATCCCCAAAATGATAGCGGTAAGTCGGTGAGAGACATCATAGATCGCACCATATCTAATAAAGTGCGATTACGATGTTCAGACACTCCGTTGCACTGCGGTGTGCCAGGCGGTGTCAGTTGTGAAACGATTCCACACTTTCTTAGGTGTGTGCCAAACTCGTGACTCAAATATTCTCCTCCACGATCAGATCATAGACATTTAATTTTTCTGTCACGTTGATTCTCAACCTCACTCTGAAATTCCTTGAACTTTTCAAACGTCTCAGATTTGTGCTTCATCAAGTAGATATACCCATACCTACTCAAATCATCGGTGAGAGTGAGAACATAACGATAACCACCGCGAGCTTCAACGTTCATTGGACCACACACATCAGTATGTATTATTTCCAATAAGTCGGTTGCTCTCTCCATTATTCCTGAGAATGGAGTCTTAGTCATCTTGCCCATGAGGCACGGTTCGCATGTGTCAAATGATTCAAAGTCAAGAGACTCTAACAGTCCATCAGTATGGAGCTTCTTCATGCGCTTAACGCCGATATGACCAAGGCGGCAGTGCCACAAGTATGTGGGACTATCATTATCAACTTTGCATCTTTTGGTACTCACACTATGAATATGTGTAACATCATGATCGAGATTCATCAAGAATAAACCATTCACCAGCGGAGCATGACCATAAAACATATCACTCATATAAATAGAACAACCATTATTCTCTGACTTAAATGAGTAGCCGTCTCGCATTAAGCAAGACCCTGATACAATGTTCATGCTTAAAGCTGGTACTAAATAACAATTATTAAGGTTTAAAACTAATCCCGACGGTAGATGTAGAGGTAGTGTGCTGACGGCGATCACATCGACTTTTGAACCATTCCCGACGCGCATCGTCACCTCGTCCTTGGCCAGTCTCCGCTTATTCCGCAGTTCCTGCTTTGAGTTGCAAATGTGAGCAACAGCACCGGTATCAAATACCCAGGAGCTACTACAAGCGCTGGTAAGGTACACATCAATAACATGTATATCACATATACCTTTAACGTTGTCGGCCTTCTTGTCCGCTAAGTATTTGGGGTAGTTCCGCTTCCAGTGACCCTTTCCCTTGCAATAGAAGCACTCAGTCTCAGGCTTGGGTCCGTTCTTTTTCTTCTTCCCGGCATCTGGCTTACCGGGCGCGGCAATAGCTTTGCCGTCTTTCTTGAAGTTCTTCTTACCCCTGCCTTTCTTGAAACTAGTGGTCTTGTTGACCATCAACACTTGATGCTCCTTCTTGATTTCTACTTCTGCAGACTTGAGCATCGAGTACAACTCGGGAATGGTCTTCTCCATCCCTTGCATGTTGTAGTTAAGCACAAAGCCTTTGTAGCTTGGTGGGAGAGACTGGAGGATTCTGTCAATTATAGCATCATCCGGAAGTTCGACTCCAAGTGAAGTCAGACGACCGTGTAACCCAGACATTTTGAGTATGTGCTCACTGACAGAACTGTTCTCCTCCATCTTACAGCTAAAGAACTTGTCGGAGACTTCATATCTCTTGACACAGGCATGAGCTTGAAAAACTAGCTTCAGCTCCTGGAACATCTCATATGGCCCGTGTTGCTCAAAACGCCTTTGGAGCCCCGTTTCTAAACTGTATAACATGCCACACCTGACCAGAGAGTAGTCATCACTCCGCGTTTGCCAGACGTTCAGAATGTCCTGGGCTGCTGCGGGAGCGGGAGGGTCACCTAGCGGCGCATTAAGGACATAAGCCTTTTTAGCTGCTTCAAGGATGAGCTTCAAGTTGCGAACCCAGTCCGCATAGTTGCTACCATCATCTTTCAGCTTGTTTTTCTCTAGGAATGCGTTGAAGTTGAGGTTGACGTTGGACATCTACAATATTTATAAAGACAACTTTTAGACTAAGTTCATGACAATTAAGTTCATATAATCAAATTAAGTATGAACTCCCACTTAAATCGACATCCCTCTAGTCATCTAAGTGATACATGATCCATGTTGACTAACCCGTGTCCGATCATCACGTGAGACGGACTAGTCACCATGGTGAGCAACTTCATGCTGATCGTATTCAACCATACGACTCATGTTCGACCTTTCGGTCTCTTGTATTCGAGGTCATGTCTGTACATGCTAAGCTCGTCGAGTCAACCTAGGTGTTTCGCGTGTGTAAATCTGGCTTACACCCGTTGAATGCGAACGTTAGAATCTATCACACCCGATCATCACGTGGTGCTTCGAGACAACGAACCTTCGCAACGGTGCACACTTAGGGGAATACTATCTCAAAATTTTAAGAGGGGTCATCTTATTATGCTACCGTCATTTTAAGCAATAAGATGCAATCATATAGTGACATGATATGGCCATTATCATCTTTGCTCTTTCGATCTCCATCTACGGGCATCGAATGATCATCATCGTCATCGGCGTGACACCATGATCTCCATCATCATGATCTCCATCATCGTGTCTCCGTGAAGTCGTTACGCCAACTACTACTATCGCTACTACTATAGCTAACCGTTAGCAATGAAGTAAAACAGTAAGCACATGGCGTTGCATCTCATACAATAAATTAAGACAACTCCTATGGCTCCTGCCGGTTGTCATACTCATCGACATGCAAGTCGTGAAACCTATTACAATAACATGATCATCTCATACATCATACATGCAACATCACAACTTTGGCCATATCACATCACATGTCAAACCCTGCAAAAACAAGTTAGACGTCCTCTAATTGTTGTTGCAAGTTTTACGTGGCTGATTTTGGGTTTCTAGCAAGAACGCCTTCTTACCTACGTGACAGCCACAACGATGATATACCAAAGCTATTTACCCTCCATAACGACCCTTTTCATCAAATCCAATCCGACTAGAGTAGGAGAGACAGACACCCGCTAGCCACCTTTATGCACGATGTGCATGTCTGTCGGTGGAACCAGTCTCACGTAAGCGTACGTGTAAGGTCGGTCCGGGACGCTTCATCCCACAATACCGCCGGAAAAGAATAAGACTAGTAACGGCAAGCAAATTGACAAATCATCGCCCACAACTTTTGTGTTCTACTCGTGCATAGAATCTACGCATAGAAAACCTGGCTCGGATGCCACTGTTGGGCAACGTAGCATAAATTCAAAATTTTCCTACGCATGTTCAGATCTTCCTATGGAGAGACCAGCAACAAGAGAGGGGTAAGAGCATCTTCGTGCCTTTGAAGATCGCTAAGCGGAAGCGTTGCTAGAACGCGGTTGATGGAGTCGTACTCGCGGCGATTCCGATCTAGTGCCGAACAACGGCACCTCCGCGTTCAACACACGTGCAGCCCGGTGACGTCTCCCGCACCTTGATCCAGCAAGGAGGAGGGAGAGGTTGGGGAAGAAGTCCAGCAACACGACGGCGTGGTGTCGGTGGAGAGACGAGGTCTCCCGACAGGGCTTCGCCAAGCGCCGGCACAGAGGAGCAGGGCTGCGCCGAGAGAGAGATGAAAACCGTGTCCCCAACAGCCCCGAGTCCTCATCTATATATAGGGGGAGGGGGAGGGGGCGCAGCCCTTAGGGTTCCCACCCCCAAGGGGTGCGGCAGCCCCAGATGGGAGAGGGGGCGGCGGCCAGGGCAGGGAGGAGGGGTGGCGCACCCCTCTGGTGGGCCTTAGGCCCACCTATGCTAGGGTTCCCCCCTTCCCCCTTTCTCTCGTGCGCATGGGCTGGGTGGGGGGCGCACCAGCCCACCTAGGGGCTGGTTCCCTTCCCCAATTAGCCCATCTAGCCTCCCGGGGTCGTTGCCCCCCTTCGGTGGTCCCGGTACGTTACCGGTGACGCCCGAAACACTTCCGGTGTCCAAAACCATCCGTCCTATATATCAATCTTTACCTCCAGACCATTCCAGAGCTCCTCGTGACGTCCGGGATCTCATCCGGGACTCCGAACGACTTTCGGTAACCTCGTACAACAATTCCCTGTAACCCTAGTGTCATCGAACCTTAAGTGTGTAGACCCTACGGGTTCGGGAAACAGACAGACATGACCGAGACACCTCTCTGGCCAATAACCATCAGCGGGGTCTGGATACCCATGGTGGCTCCCACTAGCTCCACGATGATCTCATCGGATGAACCACGATGTCAAGGATTCAATCAATCCCGTATACGATTCCCTTTGTCTGTCGGTATAGAACTTGCCCGAGATTCGATCGTCGGTATACCTATACCTTGTTCAATCTCGTTACCGGTAAGTCTCTTTACTCGTTCCGTAGCACGTCATCGTGTGACTAACTTCCTTAGTCACATTGAGCTCATGATGATGTTCTACCGAGTGGGCCCAGAGATACCTCTCCGTCACACGGAGTGACAAATCCCGATCTCGATTCGTACCAACCCAACAGACACTTTTGGAGGTACCCGTAGTGCACCTTTATAGTCACCTAGTTACGTTGTGACGTTTGATACACCCAAAGCACTCCTACGGTATCCGGGAGTTGCACAATCTCACGGTCGAAGGAAAAGACACTTGACATTAGAAAAGCATTAGCATACGAACAATACGATCTAGTGCTAGGCTTAGGATTGGGTCTGTCCATCACATCATTCTGCCAATTATGTGATCCCGTTATCAATGACATCTAATGCCCATGATCAGGAAACCATGATCATCTATTGACTAACGAGCTAGCCAACTAGAGGCTTGCTAGGGACACATTGTGATCTATTTATTCACACATGTATTACTGTTTCCTGTTAATACAATTATAGCATGAACAATAGACGATTATCATGAACAAGGAAATATGATAATAACCATTTTATTATTGCCTCTAGGGCATATTTCCAACAGTTTTATGGTAGACATGACAATGACCAATCAATAGACGACAAAAAGTGGTGAAGTGAACAAGGAAGCAAGAGTGATGCAACAGAATGAACGGATTACTGGCATATTGATATCCTCACACGAGTTAGTGCGATACATTCCCTCCTCTCAGTTCTCATGATCTATCCGGAAGGATCTATTGTACTACACATAACAACATTAGCATGAACACATCTGCATTTCGTATGCGTTGATGCACGGGCATATGTGTGTCATCTACCGAGACAAGGGCGGTGTGTACACGACCCGGGTACATATTCACCGCGACATGCTGATCCGCGATTACTAGCGAGTTCAACTTCACGTTCCCGAGTTGTAGAGAACAATCCGAACCGAGGTAATCTTTTCGGATTCGCTCCGCCTGATAATTATGAGAACCAATCCTATTACTTCTCGTCCCGTGGTTTCCACAATTGAAGGAAAAAGTACACGTCGTATCGATCAAATTATTGGACCCGTGCTGGATGTCACTTTCCTCCGGGCAACATTCAATACACAAATCATGTGTAATTTTGTCCACCTACCATATGAAAAAACCAACAAAAAAGACATGCTACCCACGTGCCTTAGGCAACGTTTAAGGGCTTGTTTGGAAGTGCTTCACTTCACCAAAATCAGTTTCACTTCATCAAATTCATTTCGAAGCAGTTTCATAGATAAGCTATGTCACCATTAATAAAATGTTTGTCTTTCATCTAGTTCGAGTTCAACAATAGGAAATTTGGTGAAAATAATCTATTTGATTGATTGAGAGGGAATAAATGAAGGGGTGTTCACCTACTGGTGATAGTGGTGGGTACTTTTCCTCCAACTCCAGCTTCTAAAGATTTTTGAAGCACTGCGTGAAGAGCTTCGTAAAAACTTTAAAGTTGTACACGAGAACGACATATCGTGGAGCTACCTCGTTTGAGACAACTCTTTTGAAGAGGGGCTGAATTTTAAGGAGCAAAGCAGTCTCAAACAGGCTCTAAATAAGCTTAGAGCCTTTGCCTCAAATCGCAAAGGACAAACACCAGAAAAACATCACTCCGGCTCGAACCACCAGGACCCAACCGACGATTTGCATCTTATACATGAACTTAAAAAGATACGACCGGGCACTTTCTACATCACAGGAGACATCAAACTTTGGGCCTGTTTGGTTGGAGACTAATTTTGTTAAGCCATTAAAGTGTGGCAAATCATCAAAGTGTGGCTCAAAAAACGAACACCAAACTTTGATAAAAGTTGACAAAAAATTTAACTCTATGATAAATGGGTCATAGGGACAACAAAGTGTGGCAAAAAACAAACATGCTAAACTAAGCTGTGGCTGTTAAATTTTGGCTCGACAAAACGTGGCTGAGAACCAAACAGTCACTTTGTATGGTGAAATATCTAGGGTCGGAAGTCTCCACACAAAAAAACCGCGACCGGTGCCCGACTCCGACACTCCGGGTCGTGCATCCGGCGGGCGCACGCGGGTGAAGTCTAAAAAAACCTTAAATTCATAGGTCTCGGAATTAAACCTTGACCTCCTAATCCCTGAAATCGATACCCTATACTTCTCAAACCCGGTCAAGGTCAACCCTGAACCTGTTTGGCGTACCGGGAAAATCGACTCCAACCAGGATCAGAGGCTATTCTCGCTGACATCTATGTCCTGCCTGTCATATTTATTTTCCTCCATCGTTCAGCCATGACAACAACCCATAGCCTTGCACGGGTCCTTCAGGTCACTCCCTCGATCGCACGACACACGCTCAGCTCGTCATCGGGGATGACGTGTCCAGTACATGTACATCAGCCTGCAATTTTTGAGCCGCGCCTCACCGGATCCGTTGAGCAGGATGCTCCTGCTGTTGATATTCCCATGCACGCATGTTGTCTTTCCGCCATATTGGAATCCCGTCTTTCTTCACTGCCACGAGGAAGCGTCCGAGGCTATGTGTTGGCTGGTTGTTGCAAGTGCATGCCTCGAGTAGTAGAATTGCATGGCGACTTGCATCAGCTGGATGGACATCGGGTGCCTCTACAACGCATGCTTGCGTGTGAAGACGCGGATACGAGAAACACCATTTTGTACGCGGTGCTTAGCCGCCATTGCCGAGCATCTCCACGGACGCGCGCAGCAGTTCCTCCCAGTTTGAGCCGCTTCGGACCGACATCCTCTTTCACTCCTCCTACTCATCCTTAATCCTTAAGAATTAAAAATGATGAGGAAGACGCTGATGTCGCTCCCGAGCTTCTCCAGTTACTCCTTTGTAGCCACAAACATTTTGTCAAACCCTTGGTGTGCGTGAACTCCCCTGCACCTCACCTCAGCTCCGACCGCCCCTTAGATTCCCGCGACTGTCCATTTCTATAAGATGTTGGATGAGCTCCAATCACTCCAGTGCTCGCTCTAGACCGCTAATCCGTGCTAGTGCATGACATGACGAACAAATGCTTGGCGCTCACGGTGCTGCGTGAATAGGGTGAACGGCGACAGGAAAAGAGCCCACCCCATCCATTCCTCACGACCTTCATCGCCGTGAGACACGCCTCGTCCTCCCCATCGCTCCATGCGGACCCATGCAGTTAATGAGCGCAGAGAGTGATCCTGGCCGGGATCTTCATTTTCCTATCGTGACAAACTAGTCCAGGCCGGCATAGGGTCGAGATAGACCGGGATCAATAAGTACGTGATGTCAATTTCAAGGATTTAAAGGTTAGGTTTAATTTCAACAAGTCGTATGAGTTGAAGGTTTAAAACAGACTTCACTCGGCGCAGGCAGCAGCGAGACTGGAGACGTCGACACACGTCGCAAGCGTGGAAACGTGTGCGGGCTGGTCTCGCTAGGCGTCCGCAACAGCGAAGGAGATCGCACGCAGCGCAATCGCCTCCTCGCAAAAGACTTACAGTATCCACCGTCTCTCCTTCGCCCACACCCAACCCACCCACGACCCCCAAACCTAGCCAGCCCTCTCTCGTCCTCGTTCTCGTCCTCTCCTCTCCTCATGCGCCCCATCGCCGCCGCGCCATGGCCTCCCCCGCCCCGAACGCCGCCGCCAGGCAAGGCCATCGTGCCCTGTCCACGCCAATTCCTCTCCCCTCCATCTTCAACCTCCGCTCACCGTCTCTCTTTCCCCCCTGATTCGTCCACGCGGTTCGGCCGTCGCCAGATCTGCGCCCAGGCCGGACGAACAACGGCCGGTGGACGCCCCCCGGCGCTGGATCTTCGTAAAGGTGACGCCTTTATGCACTAATCGGTCACGTCATATAGGTTTCATCGCGATAGATCTATCTCTAGACGATTTGGGATCTGTGGATTTGGGCACTATTATTTTCTCGTTCCGGGGTCTCCATGCCCGATTCGTTCGTAAAGATGGGATTTTTACCTGCCGCGGGTTGGGATCTGCCTGGCCGCCGCTTTCCCCCATGGGTAGTTCGTTCTAGGATGGGTTGGATCTCACTGCGAGGCTGCCTCTCTCTGGCAAAATGTCAATTATGCGTGCCTTCTCAATGCCTGATTCTACAAAGCGCGTGCATTAGAAGGGTTGTTTCCTCTTCGAATCATCTATACTGCAATCATGTACTGTACGTGGTGCATTAGAAGGAGTCCATCTGTGCTTGCATTACAATGGTAGTAATTCATACAGAAATCATTCATTGGCCTGTGGTGAACAGATCCACTCCTACACTATACTTCGATCGCCGATCAATTTTCCCCGTGTGTTGTACTTATTTGGTACATACACTCCCTCTGTTCCTAAATACTTCCCCTGTACCTACATAATTGTAGTTGGGGAGAACTAGCTTACAATTATTTAGGCACGAAGGGAGTGTGAGTCTTTTTAGAGATTTCACTAGGAAAATACGTACGAAGTAAAATGAGTGAATCTACACTCTAAAGCATGTCTTTATACATCCGCATGTAGTTTCTCAGTGAAACCTCTAAAAAAACTTATATTTAGGAACGGAGGGAGTAGACTATTAGGCTAGGTAACTAATAGCCTAAAAAACGTCTTACAACCTGTGACGGAGGTGTCCGGAAATACTCGTCATAAGAATGGATGCATCTTGATTTTAGATGCATCCATTTTTATTTATTTGCTCGACAAGTTATTCCGGACGGAGGTAGTATTATCTACTCCCTCCGTTCCTAAATATAAGTCCTTCTAGAGCTTTCACCACGGACTACATACAATATTTTACAGTGTAGGTTCACTCATTTTGCTCCGTACGTAGTCCGTAGTGAAATCTTTAGAAAGACTTATACTCCCTCCGTCCGGAAGTACTTGTTGCACAAATGGATAGAAAACGATGTATCTAGAACTAAAATACATCTAGATACATCCATTCTTATAACAAGTATTTCCGGGCGGAGGGAGTATAGTATTTAAGAACGGAGGGAGTAACATTGATGATACCGTTCAGCAGGAGGGAGATATGTCGCTGCATAATAACTTGCTAGCAAAATATGTAAATCAAGAAAGGTTTATAGGAAAATCATGAAAAATCCTTTAGGAATTGCCAATTGTTGATTATTTTTGTTCTGTGATTTTGTTTCACTGCTTGCGCAACATGTTTTTTTATTTAAAAACTGACTTTAACATATTTAACATGCAGGAAAGTGAAGCATCTGCAGTGTGATGAGTACATGAGCTGCCTAGCAACAGAAAGCGGAGACTACGTGTCTCATGATGTGAATGGACAATACAGCCCAATATTCTTTATTGAGTAAAAGGTAAGCACTAAACTATTCAGTAACTAGCTTTCTGAATATTATTCTATAAGCTTTGAGAAAAGAACTAGGCAACAAAATAAAAATTCCTGATTTCTAATTAAGTGAATTTTTGCCCCTTTAATACTTATGTATTCTCATTTATGACAGTGGATTTTTGTCTACCTGAAAATTAGGTCTTACAACCCATGCATCTTAAGCTGAAAAGAGAGAAGGTTGAAGCCATGGTTACATGGGTGCTTGAAGATGGATTTTGCATGCATAAGGGCATCATGGGTTAACCCCGACATCAGCGATCTTTTTTGTGTGTGACTCTAGCAAGAACATCACCCCGTTCATTTGGTCTAAACAGTTCTAATTAATAAGAAGCATCTGACCAAAACAAACAAGGAACCATCTGATTTCAGGGTGGGTACCTGTCTATCAAGTAAGTACTATCTGCTGCTTTGCTGAATGAATTTCAGATTAAATAAGGGATCAAAATGTGGATAACCAAGGCAGTATGAGGATTAAAAATAATCTAAAATGATGCAATTGTTCTCCCCAACTACAAGTATTTAGGTACAGAGGGAGTATAATTTATGTAAAATGAATATGGTTACTAAGTTTGTTAAACATTAACTGCAGAGGAACTCGGAGCTAAAGGGCACTGAGACTATTGGTGTTACTGATGCAGTACGGTCCACCATATGGGTTGACAACAGAGGTCCTAGAGGTACTTCCTTGCGTGCTTGCAATTTTGTGTGATTTTTGTTGGACGATCAAACTGCTGGGCCTTAATGATGTACTAGGTCCGTATCGAAATATAAGACGTTTTGGTAGGTCATTTTATAGCCTACCATGTTGTGGCCCTGGATAAGCCATAATATCTGTTGTGCCTGTTGCAAAAGGTTGCCTAGTGTGAGTAGACTAGGAACCATCTTGCAAACTCCTTCGTGCTTGTTTGGCTCAAGTAGTCAGCGATTAGTTCCAGGCGCCATCCTGCCTTCTTCTAGTGTGTATGCTTTTCTGGAACATATTTAACTGTTTTCAAAAGATCAGTACATAATTTTAAATGAACATCAACATCACTAATGTGTGCTTAAATCTTCATATGTTTTTTATCAGCTAAGTACTTCAACTCAAAATGACATCATCACTTGTCACAATTCGGTTTAAATGGGTATCTACATCACTGTGTGTGGTTAAATCCTTTGGCTTATCTCATCCATTTGCATTAAGCTGTTGTATGACCAGACCTTTAAACTATCATACCATCACTAGTTATACCACCACTAGATTGTTCTTGATAGTTCACAGAACCATAGTGCAACTAAATGCATTTTGATGCATTTGCTAAAAGAAATAGAAGAAAATGTTGTTGTGTCTCGTTAATATAAGGTAGTGTTAAGTTCAATTTAAGTGCTTGTCCATATATGATAGGGAACAGTTGTTGATTGAAACTACACATTCCTGGACTGCTATTTTTCTCTGCCGTAAAAGCGAGCGCTAAATGATCCTATGCTGTGTGGTCCTGATGGCAGGCTTAAAGGCAGTGAGAAGGAGTGATGCTAATGCAGTTGTTGGTCAAGGTTTGCATAATTAAACCTGGCAAACCCTTAAATGCAGAATACATGATGGCGCGCAAGTACATTGTCAAATGGATTCTATCTAATGAATCACTACACATGAAAATATCTAATGAATCACTACGCAGGTAAAATTCTTGTTTACAGGATCGTGACCCTCGTTTATTGTCCATTTTCTTTGTTCACTTTTCCGTAGCTAAAAATATGCTCTGCTTTGTAACCACTCTCAGCCTAAGTTTGGTGTTCTGGTGGGTATAAATGAGTTCATTTTACTGCTACTGGACTAGATCTACTAGCTTGAATGCTACTCCCTCCGTTCCTAAATACAAGTCTTTTTAGAGATTTCACCAAGGGACTACATACGGAGCAAAATGAGTGAATCTACACTCTAAAGTATGTCTATATACATTCGTATGTAGCCTCCTAGTGGAACCTCTAAAAAGACTTATATTTAGGAATTGAGGGAGTAATATTGTAAAGTCATGCAACAGAATTTTTCATAGCACAAAATGGCCTTGGGTACTTGTGACTGCCACTTCTCAACAGACTATTCAATAGTAGCATATGCAGAGTTTAGACTATTTAACACTTGGAAACTTTAACAGTAAGCTGTATCATATGCAGAGTTTAGACTATTTAACACTTGAAAACTTTAACAGTAAACTGTAGCATATCCAGAGTTCAGGAAAAAGTAGAAGACTTCAACAGTAATTTGACGGTTGACGGTCTTTGTTATTCACGGAAAGGACCATAGGCATTCTGCCACTTAATTGCCATCACTCTAGTGTCGTCTTCCCATTCTGGAACCCCTACAAAAGTTAAGATTCATCCATTAGTATCTTTATAATAATACTTTTGAAACCACATTTTTCTTTTTTTTTTCAAGTTAAAACCACATTGTTTCTGTTTTGTTCCTTTTGACTTACGGTCACTTTTTGGCCTTGTTTGCAGGCCCCTTGCCCTTCTTATGTGAGGCTGCTCCCTTATCTTTCTGCTGGGACTGCCTTGCCTTCTTTGCTGCTTGTGCAGCCCTCTTCCTGGCTGCCTGGTCCCGGTGAAGTTGATCCTTAGCGCGTCTGAGCGCTTCCTCCCGGGCATGGTCATGTTGGTGGCGCTGGAACTGATCCAATGTGTAGTAGCCCCAGAAGCGGTGCCTCCTGCACCGTATCTCGTATTGTTCCGGCGGTCCCGCCATGCCTGCTTTCTGTTAGCAAAGGCGAAAAGTTTACTTTCTACAGATTTGAATATCATTTTCGTCCACATAATAATTGGGTATGGGTCTTAGAATAATCAATCTGCTGCAAATGTGGATAATGGTGATGAAATGCTGTTTATTACAGACTGGAACCCATCTATAGGTTGTCCCTGCAATTAGTACAGACTGAAACATACTCCCCCTGTCCGTAAGAATGGATGTACCTAGATCTAGATGTCATTCATTTGTGCGATAGAGTGAGTATATGTAGGGTCTCCTGCAATTTGTTTGTTAGACTGAAACAGATCTATCTATAGGGTCTCCTGCAATTTGTT
Organism: Hordeum vulgare subsp. vulgare; assembly: GCF_904849725.1. Taxonomy (NCBI): domain Eukaryota; kingdom Viridiplantae; phylum Streptophyta; class Magnoliopsida; order Poales; family Poaceae; genus Hordeum; species Hordeum vulgare. The sequence continues at coordinate 536,255,492 of NC_058523.1, read as the reverse complement.
TGTCAGACTGAAACAGATCTATCTATAGGGTCTCCTGCAGTTTGTTTGTCAGACTGAAACAGATCTATAGCGTCTCCTGCAGTAGTTTACTGCAGACTGAAATAGATGTATATGGTCTCCTTCAGTTTATTACACTGAAACAGATTTACCGGGTCTCCTGCAATTTACTGCAGACTGGAACTTCAGTTTATTGCTATTTATTACGGTCTGAGCAACAAATCTCGAAACCAGATATCATTAAGTTATTCATTCATATGCGATTGGGTATCTGGAAAATAAACCATATGCAGATTGAAGAAGGCGTTGACTAAATCGGGTCTGGCGTTGATTAAATCGGATCCGTACTCTTCGTATCGCAAACCCTAGATTCGATGATTAAACGCAGCAGAATGAAGAAGGCCTTGACCCAATCGGATCTGCCGTTGACTCCATGGGATCCGGCGTTGACTCTACCAGATACGCAGTCGTCGGATCGCAAACCCTAGATCGGGGTCGGGGTGGGGGTGGGGGTGGGGGGATGAAAGGTTCGCGAGATCGAGGTGGATCCGGGGGGATGAAAGATTCGCGAGATCAAGGTGGGGAAGAAGGTGGATCCCTACCTGCGATGGAGGCAGGTGGATCTGGATGTGGGAGATGGCGTCAGCGCTCCGAGCTTTCCGTCTGCGGGAGGAGGTGGCGTCAGCGTCGTGGGGTCCGAGCCGACCTTTCCGTGCGGGGGAAGGAGGCCAAGGTCTGACGTATTTCCCACGTATATGTAGGGTCGAGTTGATGACGCATGCTCTGCCTTTCTTATCTGGAGTAGAACGTGACGAAAGAAAGGAAGATGGCGTCCTCTTGCGCTTTTTTTTCCCTTGAAAACAATATAATTACCAGACTTTATTCTTCAGTCATCTACAAGCATTGGAGAAATAAAATCAGGGACATTCGAATCCCAAAAGCATGACGATCTAAGTACCAGAACAATTTTTTGCAAGGATATTATTAGCTACTTCATTTGCCTTTCTAAGAGCTAAGAGCAACTCCCACGGACCCGCTATCTTATTTATTGGATTTTTTTCAAAAGTACTACGTATTTTGTAGTAAATTTGAAAAGCATATATGAAAATTGAAAAAAAGTATATCAAAACTAGCACCCTGTCGGCTTTTGGTGGGCCGACGGGGGTCCTGTCGGCTGGTGGGAGGCCGAAGCCGGCCTGTCGGCCCACGGCTGGCCGAAGAGCCCCGGATAAGGAAGGAAGCACTCGTCGATATGGAAGCACTCCTCGATGTGGAAGCACCGTCTTTTGTTCGATCGGAGTAATATTTCATCCTATGTCCATAACCCGCGCATAGCAAACATTGTCTGGTTGCTCCACCAGCTTCAGATTGGTCCATATCGTTTCAGATGCGCTTTACCTTACGTCTGCCCCTCCGTGTTCGCCGAAGTCCAGGATCCGGGATGTATACTCTCTCATCATCGTTAACCTTGTTGAAATTGCCGACGATCCTAAACCCTACCATCTCACCTGTCCAGGCATTGAGTACCGCCTCTTTTGAATAGTACGGAGATACGAAGGAGATAGTGTCTAACTCAATCTGGCCACAGGCAGCCAACACATATGAGCAAGGCAGGTGCAACAACTGTGGTTTGTTGCATGTACACTCACAAGTTGGATAAAATTCCGTTCCAATTTTAAGCTCATGCATCTTCACCTCATTTGCAGAACCAAAACCATCAGTAGGAAGCTGAACCTCATACCTCCTTTCCTGGTTACGTATGAGCGTGACAGTGTGCTTTTTTTGCTTTCTTTATCTTCTGATCCATGTACTCCATGACACGGCTACAATAAGGTGTGTTCTGATTAACTGCAATATGCTTCTTTGCTAACTCGTGCCTTTCTCTGAAATATCTCAAAGTCCCATGGAATACACCCTCAACAATAGCTGCCAGTGGCAATGCTCTATTCCCACTGAGTATAAAGGTATACACCTCTGCAAGATTGGTTGTCATGTGGCCATATCTGGCTCCATGGGTGTCATGCAGCAAAGACCAATTCCTTGAGACTCTTTCTCTATCCACTCAGAAAAACTCTTTATTGCCTTGCCCTTCTTTCTCTTCGTATTAGGAGGGTCAATTGCTGGCAAGTCACAAAGACCTACTGGCTCCTCTAGCTCCACGATGAGTGCTGTTAATTTAACCTGGTCTTTTTCCATTTTCTTCCTAGCAAGGACATGCTTCTTAGTAAACTCATCTAGTTTTGACCAAATAAATTCGTATTTGCACTGCTGGTTCTGCTTGCATAACTTTTTGAACAAGTTCATCAACCGTTTGTTCTTGAACCATGAGAAAATTTTTGCACCCAAATGGCGCATGCACCACCGGCTTTGCAAGTCCTTCCAAGGTGTTGGCTCGTCAGCTGTTGGATTACTTAGTGTCTTCACGGCCTTTAATATACAAGGATGTTTGTCATGAATGACACACACGTTTGGCCGGTCCTTCACGATCGCAATTTTAACTTGTCGGAAGAACCATACCCGGCTCCGAAAGTTCTCACCCTCCACAAATGCCATGGCTAGTGGGATGATTTGGTTGTTCCCGTCCACACCAATAGTAGTCAGGATTTGCCCTTTGTACTGACCAGTTAGGAATGTACCATCCACAAACATAACATGAGGACAATGTCGGAAAGCTTCGATGCACAAACCAAAAGAGAAGAATACTCGTTTCAACACCTTGTAATCTGGTATAATCTTCAACCTCGTGTGTTGTATGTTAACATAAGTGTCGGGATTCCTCTCCTTCAGTATGTCAAGGAGACAGACAACATTATCATATGAGTCAAAGAACGTCCCAAACCTTTCCTCCATAGCCTTCTTCTTAACCCTTCAAGCCTTCCCATATGGAATGTCATAATTCCATCCGACCTTCACTGCTTTCTGGATATGTTTTGCTTCCATATGTTTCTTCTCAACTATCTTGGTGTATATAGATTCTGAAATGTTGAGTTGATAGTGACTTAGTAAATAAATCAGTAAGATTGTCGCATCATTTGACTTGCAAGATGCTTATTTTCCGCTTTTCTGAAGATTATGGGGGGAAAGTCACTTAGGAGAAATATGCTTAGTGATATTACTCTTGATGTATCATGTTTGCCTGTGTGCAACACATGCCGCATTATCCTCATAGATAATGGTGGGTGATCTCATCGAACCAATTCCACATGACTGTCGTATGCGGTTTATCATGCTGCGAAGCCATACACATTCACATGATGCTTCAGATAATAAAATTATTTCAAAATGATTTGTAGATGTTGCCACCAGAGTCTGTTTTAAAGACTTCCAAAATATAGCAGTACCACCATGTAGGAACACAAAGCTGATCTGTGATATCATATTATGGGGATCACACAAATAGCCCGCATCTGCATATCCAATCATATCAGAGTCCATATTTCTCTAGATCTGGAAAATAGACCAAGATCCTTTGAGCCTTGGATATATCGAAAGATATTCTTCACTCTAGACCAATGACGTTTGGTGGGAGCTGCGTTGTGTCTAGCAAGTAGATTCACTGCAAATGCAATATCAGGCCTTGTGCAATTTCCAAGATACATAAGCGCTCCAATTGCACTCAGGAATGGAACTTCACGTCCCAACACGTCTTCTCCATCATCCCTTGTCCTAGACGGATCTTTCTGTACGTCTAAAGATCAAACCACCATAGGAGTTTTAGATGGATAGGATTTGTCCATATTGATTTTCTCCAATATTTTTTGGATATAGGGAGGTTGGTGTACCATGATTCTTGAGGGAAGGTTCTCAAGTTGGATCCCTAAGCAAAATTAGGTTTTACCCAAATCCTTCATCTCAAATTCTATCTTTAGGTGATTGCATGCTTCATCAATGTGTGTTGTGTTGCCAATGATGTTGAGATCATCAACATACACAAAAATGATGCAAAATCCTGTAACCTTTCTTAAGAAGGAACTCATTGAGTCGGTTGTACCACATCCGTACCAACTGCCTTAAGCCATATAATGACTTATTCAGCTTTACACAATACATGTTGCGATTTGCACTTTTATTCGAGACAGAGGTTCCGTCACGAACCTTCATATACATGTCCGAATCTAGTGACCCGTAAAGATAAGCGGCCGCGACGTCCATCAACTGCATGAATAGACGATTTTGCACTACGAAAGATATAAGATATCGAAAAGTGGTTCCACTCATTACTAGAGAGTATGTTTCATTGAAATCAATGTCGGGTTTCTGCGTGGTTCCACTCATCGTTCTCATTCTATTTTGGAGAAAAAACCCATTTGAATCCTACAGGGGAAAACATTGGGAGGTGTAGGTATTGCTTTAATGAATACCTTTCTTTTATTAAGCGAGGCAATTTCTGCTTGGATTGCATCCTTTCATTTAGGCCAGTCCGAGCGCCTTTGGCACTCAATGATAGACCTTGGATCATGATCAGTGAGAAGGGTATCTTCAATCTTTTCAGCAAAATATATGTCGACACTCGTAGTCCTACGGCCAAATGATTCTCTAGAATCAACATAGTTGATGGAAATTTCTGCACCCCTAGAGACTCTTCATGATTTTTCAATACGATTGAGTGTGGGTGTTCTGATGTTCCAGCCAGTTTGTGCACACTGGAGCTAGGTTGTGGAGGTTGCCCTTTCAATGGGTGTATACTACCCATCAGGTGTTTGTGAACGTTGAGTTGATGTGCATTTACTGACTATAAGGTTTTTCTCCTCGATTTCCTTTGCTGCTTGCTAGAAGTTTCCTCCATGTCAGAGGTCATGCTACCCCCCTCTTTTTAGGAACAAAGAGTTGAGTGGTTTTTATCGGTACCTCCATTCTTTCTGGCATGTTTCTGGCCGGATTTAAGGATTTTGTAACACCTTTCACATCATTAAAGGAATCTGGCGGATTATTTGCAAGATGTTGCAAATTAATGATCTTTCGAACTTGAAGTTCGGTCTCATGGGTACGTGGATCAGAGGATGAAATGGCATGAGCATTCCAATCAATTTCCGGACATTCTTTCTGGTACTTGAAATCTTCCCCTAATGTCGAAAAATGTTCCTCATTGAATATGCAATCAGCGTGATGGGCTGTGAACAGATCCCTAGTAAGGGGTTCCAGGTACTTGATAAGCGACAACGATTTGTACCCCACATAGATCCCCAAATTTCTGTCTGGGACCATAGATGTCCACTGTGGTGGTGAGATCAGGATGTATGGAGCACATTCTAACTCACGCAGATGGGAAATGCTAGGAGGATTTCCACGTAACAATTCCAAAGGGGAAGAACTGTGATATGCAATTGGCCTCTATTGTATCAAGTCAGCAGCGTGTAAAACAGAGTGACCCCAACAAGAGGTTGACAAGTTGCAATTCGTCAACAAAGGCCTTTCAATGAGTTTAATCCTCTTGATCAATGCTTCAGCCAAACCATTTTGTGTATGGACATATGGAACAGAGTGCTGAACTTCAATCCCCAAAGCCGTGCAATAATCATTGAAATCACATGAGGAGAATTCTACACCGTTCTCCATTCAAATTGACTTAATTCGACTTCCAGGATAATGGGCCTGCAATTGAATGACTTGCCTCATTATCTTGACAGGATAGAAGACACACATGTGACCATCATGTAGATGCGTCAATCAGAACCATGAAATACCTGAAAGGTCAAGATAATGGATGAATGGGACCACAAATGTCTCCTCTATTTCTCTGTTGCTTTTTGCTCTCTCTGGTACACACATGCTGATAACGTGTTAGAGAAAAGTGAAATCTTTGATCCATTGATGTACAGGAATGTGCAACTTATACAAGGGGGAGACGCGACGACTTATACAAGGGGGAGACGCGACGATCCGAGAGGATGCGTCGGTTCGGTTGCGAGGGACATGCCCATGCGGGTGCAACTGCATATCCGTTGGGCAAAGAGAAATTCCCCTTAATTACATATTGTAATTTAATCTTAACAGAATCCACATCGCTAATATGAGGCAGCTACCATGTTGAAGCTGCTATAAATTTACCATGCTCAACCCATGCAATACAGTGGCTCCCGTCATAGTATTATCATAAAATGATACATCTACGTTGATTTTCAGCACTCCTGTGGCTGGCTTCTTCCATGCATAATTACGTACCATATGAAAGAGTGACCACAATTTCGTGTAAACATTATTGGATAAAGTTGAAAAAGGAATATGTGTGGAACGACATGATCCGCCGATAAAAAACTTGTTGGACATTTAGGATCTAGTCTAATTTGAGACATTGTTATACTAGACTAAATTTGCATGCTAAGTACAGATGATTTGTGTTGTTTTCTATCCAAACTTTGACGAATATCACTTGGTTTGCATGAATTTCGTTCGTTTTGTTTAAATGCGAGCTGAAATGTATCCGGTTCCGGTTGGATGGCGTCCTTTCGCATCTGTATGCCCCACTGGTTCCTTTTATCCATGGACGAATGCGAGATAAAATTTACTGGTTGCTGTTAGAGATGCCCTTACCATTGCAAGGTACACACTGAGTAGACAAATCTTACGTTTGATGATGTCATCACAAACGTTTCATAATCTATTAAAACATTGTCGTCCATTGCATTACTCATAGCATTTAAATGCAAATAAACATGTTTACAGACTCATAAAAGGATGAAATAAACCCTTGATGTAAATATTTGGCTCATATTTGACACATTGGGCTGATACGTTCAAAAAAATACCAGCACAAAAGAAAAATAGGTTCAAAACAAGAAGAAAACTAAATCCCCCAACTACGAAATTACAAGTCGGCCTACAAGAATATCGCAGTATGATTGTCACATCAAACATGGGCAAATCTAATCTGTTCATGCACGATGAACAGGAACCAACCAAAACGGCAAGCTCGATTGCTCCGCGATATCTTGGCACTGCCGCACCTCCTCAGTGTTCGTTCCAATGTCGTACACGTGGAGACACTTGTCGAACCCACTCATCCAATACAAGCTGTTGGAAAGCAACCCGAACTTGCTGGCCGGACACCATCCCGCCATGTTGCTTCTCGAGCTCAAAAGTATGGCCCGATCGCCGATATCGTCCACCCTGACACATCTTGATCCGTCAAAACCCATCTTGTAGACAGCTACATCATTGACCGTCCGCATTTCAAGGTCCGCAAAGGAAATCGATACCTTATGAAGCTCGCCGTCCAGATCCAAGAGGGAGGACCACGCATGCACACACTTCTCCCCGCTCGGAGGGTAGGTGAGCTTGATCCCCTTGGTTTTCACGGTGCTTAACGCCGGCTCCGGCGAGAACTCAAGCACGCCGTACTTGTTCGTCTGGATTGGGAAGTAAAACCTTCCGCGATATGGCGTTAGACCGAAGACGCACCTCTTTAGCCAGCTCCGGTGTTTTCCGATCACCACGAGCTTGCCTCCGAGATCATACTCGTACCTCACCCACTCCGGCGAGGCCGAACCGGCGTGGCAGTACCATAGGGCGGTGCTGTCGTATGGCTCGGGTAGGACCACGGTGCAGCCGTCCGGGCTGGTGGGATCGCCGGACAGCACGCAGTCGGAGCCCAGCGGCGGAGCTTGCGGCAACGACGGCAGCACGACGCGGCCGTGCTCCGGATCCTGCGGGTCCCACAGGAAGGTAGCCGAGGTATCCGGGTCACGGGCGAGCACCCAGCCGTGCGCGGTGACCCAGTTCTGCTTGGTTAGCAGCACGTCGATCTCGCACGGGCGGTGTGCGCCGTCGGCGGCGCCGTACAGCGTCGTCGGCCGCTCGTCGCCGTACTCGAAGACGAGGCACGGCAGCGACGTGTTCGCCATGGCGTGATTGGCCGATGGATGGATCCCACCCGATTCAGTCGCCGCGTGCGGTTCGTGATCGCAAGACGTGACACCTGATGATTGATGTTTGTCGATGAAACACCCGGCCGGCCGGTGCCTTAAATAATGCTGTAGTCGCGCGAGAGGCCCACCTGAGGAATCCGAGTCGGTTTCACAGACCGACGTGGCGTAGTACTGGGTGTTCCGAGTCTCAATCAGTCTGGTTGTAATGGGTAGTATATCAAGCATATGATACTAGTCTATGATACCACATTCGTAATGCATAGTATCATATGTTAGTATTATATGGTAGTTTATTTATTGACATGCAAGACACATAGTAGCACATCATTTAATATGATATGGTATCATGATATGATACTCAACCATCTCTTTCTTCATTTAATTCTATGCCACATCATTGAAATTGCCTAGTTGGCGTAGTACTGGGTGTTCCGGGTCTGAATCAAAACTGTTGAGATTTAATTAATCCATATGTTAACTAAAAAAAATCATTATACCTATCCGCTATACACAAAGGACGCGATGTCTCTTCACACCATCGCGTCTGGATGCATCCCCTTAAAACTGTATATATACTTATACTCAAGGATTCAACTATGCAACGATGCCGCATGCTAGTGTTTTCATGGGCGACTCCCATGCATATGCACCTAAGTAGACGTAAATATTCTCTCCAATGTTTGAAATTGAACAGGTTTTATCTTTAAAACCGTTAATTCAATCGATGATCTGTTTTTATCGTTGGCTTTGTCGCGACAAGATCTTCGAAACTAGATCTCATGTCGACATGTTTCGACAGACTTTTTTTTCCTTCTGTAATTGACACATTGTTTCACTCACTTGCTATATTATTAACCACTTGCTTGCCCAATAAAAATAATTTAATTTTCATATTTTTATGTCGTTTCATGCAAAGATTGTCGATGCTTATAAATGCAATCCCCAAAATGTTTTGATGTACTTGTCATTTTTATTCTACTAAGTTGTCATGTGGTCTCATAAAGCTTGTAGGTGCTTATAAAATCACAGTTGTTACATATATTTTTTGTGTTTGTCATTTTAATTCTACCTCGTTATCATATTGTCTCATACAGCTTGTTAGTCATTGTAGAAAAAATAGTTGTCACGGTGTTTGCTGTATTTATCTGTTGAATTCTATCCTCGATTGTTATGTTGTGTCGTACTAAAAGGACATTTGATTGTTCTGAAACGTAGTTGTGGTAATGTTTTGTTGTATCGGTCAGTTAAATTCTACTCAAATCTCATAAGTTTGTCAGTTGTTATAAACACTATAGTTGTCATATTTTTTGCAACGCTTGCCACTTAAATTATATCTAGTGGCCAGTTATTTTATAACGTTCATGCACCCCCACCACCTCATTACCACGAGTATTCTATGTAGTGAAGAAAAGTAAACCAAACATGAATGGTATATGCTTTGTCATATAAAAAGGTACATACATGCATGCTACAAGCTTGTGCATAGTACTCAGCGTGCATGCATTTCTACGTTCAGCATTGTTAGGGGATTTTTTACGTACAGTTTGATAGGCCAGTTGTGTCTATGGGCCACGTAAGAAAAGAAAATCATTTGTGATTGGACCGATGAGGCAGCGTGATCGAGCGCATACGCTCCGCAGCTACCGTCGTACAGGAGGACCAGCGTGCGTACGCTACCCATTAGATTTTCCCTATACTCAATCATCAATAAAAAATAATTCATTTTTAAATATGTGTATTTTGTCTCTTGACATATACCTCTAACACGTTATCACGGTCTACCGCCACAGACTTTTACGCAGAGGCGATGCCTTCCGGCTGCGAGGAGCGGCCGCCCATGGCCCATGTTTGAAGTAAAAAGTAAAGAACGAGAGAGATGAATGAAAGATGATTCATTAGTATTTATTGATGATAGCAATGGGGTATTTATACCCGGGCGGAAGTACACATGTTGCTTGGGAGTCGAGTAAACTTGAAGTTACTTAAGGTCCAAGTTATTACATAGTTTCCTTGAAAGTCAAGGAAGTGCATGGTTGCTTGAGGACTAAGTAACCTATCTAAGAATTAGCTTAATCTATTCTTAACACTCCCCCTTGTACAACGCCTCTTCTTGAGTATATGCATCATCTTGATAAATTCTTTGAATATTCTTGAATGTCTCCTTCAAAAACCCTGTGGGAAAAATATAAGGAGAAAATGATATGGCATACACAAACACTTGTGTTTACATTGTCTCGTTAAAAACCTTTTATGAGAAACCATTAGGGAAAAACTCATCAAGGGGAAAAAGAGTACAATATATGCAATCTGATGATTGTTAATAGGTTATAGTTTGGGAGATTACTCCCCCTGAACTTTGCAAATATGGAGGATGTCTCATACCAATTTCATTGACATGAACATAAGATTGTGTATAATCTGTTGGATTTTCACATGATTTTGTTTGCAAATTATTTCCTCACTTTTCTATAATCCATGAGGATAAATAGTTTCCGATCAATGTGATTTATGATATTGCTCTTCATATAACCTGTTGGTATTGAGTAACACAAGTGGAAGTATCTTGATAAATCAAGTTATGTGATTCTGATGAATCTCAACCACATGATTTTGAGTGTGGTTAATCATTCTGCCAAGCCATGAATATTTTGCAATGCTTTTAGATAAAACAATTATGTCAGAATGATAAGTGGGAATAACCATTAAAGTCCATTTAGATGAGTTCCATACGGAGGCTATTCCAGCAAATTCACTCATTGATATGGCGTCACTGGGATCAAATAAAGAGCCAATATCATCATATCACATCATGGTCATATCTTGTATTTCCTGATGGAATTGTCCAATATTTATTGTGAGCTTAAGATATAAGATGATATTCCATATATCAAGCATGTAACTTTTGTTGGGGGTTGCACTCTGAACAAACATAGAAAATATGGTGTCAGGCCTGACATAGTTTGCAATCATATGAGTGCTTTGACATTAGTGAGATATAGAATTTCATGTCTTTATGTCACTTCATTATCAACCCTAGGTATGTACCTTATCAAAGGTAGTATGACCATACATGTCTTTTGTTGTTATGGTATATCCACACTGAACTTCTCGTATATGTTATGGCCATATGTAGACTGATATGTATTCTTGAGAGAATGCTCAAGTTGTAAGCTTAAGCTAAATTTGGTTGAATCCAAATTTTCCGTCTTGAGATGATTTTGTGGATGTTTATGTCTTGTAGAGACATTGATGATGAAATCATCGATATACACTGAGGTGATGTAAGGAAATCAAATTTTAGGATTCCTTTATTAACACATAAAAAATGATCATCCTTTAAGTAATCCTTTGAAGAAGGAACTCATTTAGTCGGTAGTACCATATGATTTCCGACTATTTCAAGCCATAGAGTGACTTCTGAAATTTTACACAAATATGTTGCGATTTATTTTGGATTCGGAATTGTAAGCCCTTCAGGGACTTCGTTATAATTTGATGAGTATGTAGTCACTGCATCCATTAACTGCATGGATAATATTATTTGTACTGCCAATGATATTTATTATCAAAACTTAATTCCACTCATACCAAGAGGGTATGTTACATCATAATTTGATGCCGGGTCTCTGCGTGAACCCTTTTGCTACAAGCCTCGCTTTTTCACCACCTCATTGACTTTGTCTATGAATGAGAAGTTTTTAGTATTCCATATGGAAGATACTTATGAGGAGTAGATATTGTTGTGGTAAATATCATTCGTTTGTAGAGAAAGTGCTATTCTTCATGACTTGCTTCCTTTTATGTGAACCAATATGAGTACAAGAGGCACTCTACCATGGATTTTGGTTCAGGGCCCAAAAAGGTTTTAGCAATTTGGAGAAGAAATATATGTCGACAAATGTAGACTTATGTTATATGATTCTGGAGAAATCAATGAAATTTGTGAAAATGTATTTAGTCCTTTTAACTCCTTGTGATTTCCTACAACAATGGAGTCAAGGTGTTTCGATGTCCCGTCACCAAAACATTTGTGCACATTTATGTCGGGTTTTGGATGATGAGCATCCAGTGAGGTGTCTTTCAACTCGATGTTGAATTACATTTACTAGTTGAGGATTTGATTTCCTCTATTTCCGCGAAAGCATATGCGAGATTATATCTCGTGTGGTCAGATTTCTCCCCCTCTTGCTCTCATTTTGGGAGAAGAGTGGTTTATCAGGTACCTCCACTCTTTCTGACACTTTACTGCAGGAATATAAAATTGAGTGACACCTTTGTCATCAGTAAATGTATGTGGCAGATTTGCAATGTGTTGCAAATATGTGATTCTAAACTTCTTGTTCAGATTCTTTGAGTACGTGGATATAAGGACTGAATGTGAATAACATTCCTAATTTATTTCTTGGCATTCTTTGTGGTACTTATCTCCCCCTAATGCCAGAAATGTCCTTATTGCTGATGCAATCAGCATACGGGCTATGAATAATTTTGGTTGACGGATAAATTGTCATTCCTCACTTAGATCCCTAATTTTCTGTGAGAGCCCATTGATGTATGCTGGAGTGGTGATAACGGTATGTAACCGAATTATCACAGATAGGAAATACTTTGTTGATTTCCACGTAATTACTAAAAGGAGAAAGTAGTATGCTATGCAGTTGGTATGATTTATATCATACTTACGGTGTGTAATGCCGTATTTGTCTAGCATGAGGCTAGTAAATCATGATTCTATAAGTTTGGTTATATTATTAATTTCACTATCTTTGATAAGATATTGAACTAAACCATTTTGGGTATGTACATAAAGTATTATATATAATCAGATATTTCTTGTGAAATGATTTCAACAAAGTTGTCCATTCGAATGGATTTATCCCTTGTTTAGGATAACTTGCTCTTACTTTGAGAATTTGAGCAATTGATTTAGTTATATCATTCATGGTTTGTGTGACAAGAGACACACTAGAAATCATTTTATAAATGTTTCCATGAGTACCATAAAGTATTTATAAAATACCACACAATGGTTGAGAATGCACATATCTTATGAATGTGTTCAAGGAAGAATGAGTTGGCTCATTTAGAATTGTAAGGTGAGAGTTCCTTAAATTAATTTCCCTTATGGCACATGTGGTGCACATAAAATCTGATGATTTGGGAAATTTTGCAACTTGTTAAGTTGTGACCAATGGAATTGTCAATAATTTTCTAAACAACCCCAAACCTGGATTGTAAGACTTAAAACCAAATATTTTGTAAGATTTATAAAATTATTGTGTACGCAACAAAACTGAGTATGAATTGATTCATACATGCAAAAATTATCAAATATAATGTCCAAGAAATAGGATATTGGACATTTATACTACATGTAGTAGTACGACTATAGGCAAACAATATTTTAGGAATAATCGGGATATTACATGAGGTCTCCCATATTACGGAAAAATGAGTTATGCAAACATATCATAGGCACAAACGAATTGATCATTCTTTTATTGCACTATATTTTTGGTTCTCCTTCTGATGAAGATTCGAGAACATCATTTACCAGAATAGTTTCTGGTCGTATGTTTGCAAATTTTCAAATACCACAATGAACTTATTTGCCTTTTAATAAACTCATGGTGTGGTTTGACCATATGTTTGAGGGTTTGGTAATCATAGGTACGATATTCATGTAACCACACATTTGACAAACTTGAGAGTTGTCTTTGTAATCTTTTTAAAATGATCAATTACTAATTAAAAGGTAATTATGTCATTGGTTGTCTTTATCCTCCACTTTACTTTGAATGCCTCATTGTTCTATTTTGTGACCACTGACATGCATAGTATTCTCAATGCTAGCAAATATTTGAAGCACACGTTGGGTGAATATGATGAGTTTAAGAAATAACATGTTTCTTTACCATGAAAATGGTAATACCATCATAAGGAGATGTAAAGTGTATCAAGGGCTTTTCAACCTGATCTGCATATGAAAATGTCAGATTATGAGATCTCAACTTCAAGTTGATTTTATAATTACCAAAATTGTAAGTTGCGATAGACTTGAGGTCTTGAAAAATTATTGGGTGATCATTCCAAATGTGCTCGGGGCAGCATGTTTCTCTTAAGGGAAATATTCAAGGTGAATAAATATTCGTTCATTATGTACTTAGTTTGAGAACTAAGTGAACTTGGTGACACATGAAATACATATGAATATACTTAGCAATTAAGAGAATAGTCATGACACATATTCCGAAGGTGGAGTTATAGTGGCAATAATACCACGGGTGGATACAACGAATGATGTCGTAAATCATCTTACAATAAATAATCTCACCTAAAATGTACTTACTGTATTTGAAAATGTGAGACATGTGTTACTTGAAAATGCTAATGCATTTATTTAATTTACTTCTGGGAATAAGTGACATCTATGAATAAATGATTTGTTTAAGAACAATCATGGCCAAGGTGATCCTTGGTGAACCCGGGGTGTATCCTTTAATATAACACATGTGATTAAATTATTGCTAATATTTTGGACTATATTCTTGAGGAAGTGTGTGACTTTAGATTCGATGCCAAAACGTATAGACTTGCATGCTTAACACTGGTTAGTCACTATGAAATTATAACCATGATGTCATGTGGAACTTGCGACATGTTGAGACACTTAATCATTGCCATAAATTATGGGATCCATCTTGATGGATGGCTGACACTATAATTAGAAATAGTGACGTAGGCTCCACTGTCATCTATTTTTTCAATGTAATAGAAGGTAATCATACGTATATGCAAATATTTCTGTAGTTTCCTATTACATATTGAATCAAAGTGTGCAAGAACAATATTTACTATGAGAGTAAAATATTTTAGTACACAACAACAATAAATGCTTTAGAAGAGCAAGTTCTTGTTTGGCTGATGCCTTATATGTGTAAACCTCAATCGATATAGAATAACACTTTGAAGATAATCACCAATATGGTGTAGATCTCGCAATAATAGAAAACATAGTCTGACTTTTGCCAGTAGATGTTCATAATTTTATTACCTTATGTTATGCTATTTTAAGAAAATCACTTTGAAGGTAGTCATGTGTCAGAATGACATGATGTAGACCTTGCAGTAATAGTGGATAGTCTGCACATTTTTGCAGTAGATGCCAGTATTACCTTATGATATCTTAAGGTAGTCTCGTCTAATATTAATATTTGGAAGAGCACCTTGAAGGTAGTCATCTTGTAAAAATGACAAGATATAGACCTCACAGTAGAGGTGGATAATCTGCAAATGATGCAGTAGATGCGACCAATATCTTATGATTCACAAATACAATGTGGTGTAGTCATATTGAGCATGACACTCTGTAACTCTTGTTTGAATTACATTAAGTTTTGCAAGAGATATAATTTTTATTGCAGAATTATAGTTGTTGCCCTCAAATCACATGTCATAGGGAATATTTGCAGTAAAGACATGATGATGTCTTAAAATCTGACAGAATGTAAGAAAACATTCTATTGCAATAGTATTACTGAGGCAATGCATATGAATGAAATTTATAAAATGCATGGAGATATCGAGTAACCGTCGTCGTCGCCGATGAGTCGGGGCTGCTACGCATCAGCCGTTGGCCGGAGAAAACTGCCACGCCACATGCCTGAAGGCGTCATTACGCTTGTACTGGGAGATAGGCGCGCCATGGCTTATAAGCCCGTCGTCGCGTGTTGGCTGTTTGTTGCTGGTGTTGGACGTGGACATCGCTGCGCCGCATGCCTGAAGAAACCGCGTTGTGTGCCGCACACAGGAGCGATGTTGTACAAAAACGTCGAAGTCGCTTCGATCCTAAGAGTCGCGTTCTTCTTCTTGCCATGGTTGAAGCTGTTACCGCTGATGGGATTGCACATCACCGTTTTATTTTATTTTATTCAGAATGCTTGCTGATTCAGGAAAAAAACACAATCGGTCAATGAATCAGTGATGCTAATCATAAATAGACAGTCAAGTTGGCTTTCTTCCGATGAATTTCTTGAATGCATGCGTCAATGCATGCTCGTCTTTCCCATGGATGGTGTGCTAGAGCAGGCCGATGGCCAGGAACAGGTTGCGTGCCGATTGTGAATCAGGACATGGTAGAGGCCTAGAGGGCCATGCCTGGTTGTCTTGTCTGCCTCGGTTATCACGAGGGCGAGTGCGCCGCGCTGAAGGCTGCATCACCGCGTTGGTTCGTGCCGAAGACGCTGCGGTGCAACGAAGATCGAAGCTGTGGGCCGCTGTTGCGCTGTCGTCGGGTGTGGAAGTCTCGCGTCGCTACCTCCGTTGCAAGAGACAATTCACATATGGTCTTCTCTGTTTTAGCCTATATCTCTAATGGAGAGCAAAGTGCATGATAACGTGTTTGAAGTAAAAAGTAAAGAACGAGAGAGATAAATGAAAGATGATTCATTAGTATTTATTGATGATAGCAATGGGGTATTTATACCCGGGCAGAAGTACACATGTTGCTTGCGAGTCAAGTAAACTTGAAGTTACTTAAGGTCCAAGTTATTACATGGTTTCTTTGAGAGTCAAGGAAATGCATGGTTGCTCGAGGACTAAGTAACCTATCTAAGAATTAACTTAATCTATTCTTAACAACATCGAGGTTGCTCTGAAATCAACAGATTTTTAGTTCCTTTTAGCCTTCTTATGATCCATTGATAATGAAGCAATACAGATGGAGTCGCAGCAACAGCGAGGAGATCTTGAGAGGGTCCGCAACAGCGGGAGAGATCTCCTCTATCGCATTTGAAGTCGCAGTAGGTGTCTCGCGCGCAGCGCCCGTCCGACGACAAAGCCCTCCGGCGTTGTGACCACAAAGCACCCGGCTGTCGCTGCTCCCGGCGACGGCGCGGCAAGAACATGAGAAAAAGGATGCATGTCATCACGCCTCAAGCACGAAGGATGGCTTCAGAAATCCCAAAGCGACTGCCAAATCTTGATATAATTGCTACGATAGTCATCAATACAGTACTAATTACCTACAGTACTTGTTCTGTTCTTGACTGACATAGCAGGAGTCGCTGCCCACGGAAGAAGTCCACGGTGGCATAGAAGAACATGGATCCATGCTCTCGAGTAGCGTGGAAAGGCGACTGTTACGCATAGTTTAAAAAACCGAACCGGACATTGAACCGGAAAGATTGTCGATTCAGATTTTTACCGGTCGGACCGTCGGTTCACTGGTTCGATTGTCGTTTTTTTAAAATATATTGAGTAATATATGTGTTAATATAGTGTGAAACAACGGTCAAATAAAATTATTTTCATGTAATGAACAACAAAGTAGCCTAGCCGAGTTGGTTATAGGGTCGTGGGTAGGCCTCGCGTATTGCTCACACGACTAGCGATTGAATCCCACTTCTTCCAAATTCTATTAAAATATTTTCCTGGTTTTCCCGGTTTAATGATCCGGTTTTTAATGGTTTTCCAGAAAACTGGCCAGTTCGACCAGTTTTCTCCGGTTCAATTGCAGAACGGTCTTATTAGCTTAAACACCTGATGAGGCTGTCGGTTCCGTTTCTTTTATCCGACCGCCGGTCGGGTCCTTTTTTTAAACTAGACTTTTACGGGATGGTCAGGAAGAAAGGACATCTTACCCTTCCAGCCATTCCTTGATTTAGTCATCGGACTTTATCTTAATGCTAAGTTGGTCCAAGTAAATTTTGATTTGATCCTCGGGTTTATGGATCTCTGCAGTTTAGCTCTACGCTTTACTGTATTTTACAATCGAGTCATCTAGCTCCTTGGACTTTGCATTTAACATATTTTCTGTTGAGTCTTAAAATTCCAGAAATGTGTGTATGTTGAAATGTGTTTGCTACTGCAATTCACTATATAATGAGACTGATTTGCGATTGAGATTAAGTTTTCTCGCATAACAATATTGATTTGCGATTGAGAAATATATATATATTTCTCGAAAATAAAACTCATTGTGATTGAGAGTAAATTTTTATTGAAAAAATAGTAATTCACCCTACTGAATTATCTTGCAAATTGATACGAGATCATCTCATTTTATTTTGAGGTCTACACATATCATGTTTTTCACTTGAACATCAAGTTTGCAACATCATTACTATTCATTACAATAGTAGTGTATATCTGTAGAGTACATTGTATTCCATAATAAATTATGATGTAATATATTTCCATGTTATTCTACATGTTGAGATTATACATCCATAGTTTGCAATTGAGATTTTCAATTTCTTGCAAATACAGATGCATAAATCAAAGGGGTATCTTCAAATTGATGCTTGGGATCACAAGGTAGTCATATGGATCCACTCGCTACGCAGATTATCGATGACTAATGATAAAACCTACATTTTGTCGTTTCGACATTATGATTGCTTTATGAAGTGCTTTCCCACACATTTTTTTAAGTCTTGACATAAGGCATTACGAGTGAGTACCTACTGATTTCATCAAATTATACTCCATAGTGCTGCGAGATCCACTCCATTTTGAAGATTATCTTCAAGGTGTAACACTTGGCAATTTAAGATTCACATTAATGGTTTCAAAATAACTTCTTGGAATGCCCATTAATTTTTGTTAAGTTCATTACAACATCAACCATGATGGACTTTAATTCACTGATGTAAATTAATTGGGTTAGAGTTAGATGGGGCCAGGAAATAGTTAGGTGGGCCCTACCAAATCCTAGTTAAAAGAGTCAAATGATTGAAAAATGTATTTATTGACACTCTAACCCTGCCATCCAAACATCTCTTTGATTAGAGTTAGTTCAGGCTTAGTCCATGATTAGAATCTAACTCTAACCGGTAACCAAGTTAGAGTATCCAAACAAGGCCAAATCATAACAGCAAACTTGTACGTCGACACCGCCAAACACGCATACATCTACGTATCTCTACCCAATAAATAAATAAATAACCAAGTGGTCAACTTTGTAAGCTATAACCAAAAAAATTACAATAAATAAATAAATAATAGACTAGTACAAATGCCCGTGCGTTGCACCGGGATAAAAAAAGTGCAGAAGGGGAGGGTGTTAAGCAAACCTTCCACACCATATCCTGCAAGGGTGAACGGAGATGTTATGAAAACTGGGCCTTGTAAGCCGATGATGCAGTCTAGGTCCCCTTTCTCTCCTCCCCTTCTCCCCACCGAAACGGACTGAGGTCCAATGCCTTGACAGAGCCAAGGCACCGGTGAACAGTGTGGTGCCTTGTCCCTCATTTCTGTCCCTTGGATCGAGAATCGATGGTCGTATGAACATCAAGTGCTCTTCTATACCCGAACAGTAAATTTGAAAAAAAATATTGAAAAAGTTTTGAAATTATTTTTATGGTAAACTTTGATAAAATGTCTAATAGGTCGCAAAATTTTAGTATGAAATCACATTTGTGGAAGTCGTGACAAAAAAACAAAAATGATGTTCGAAAATGCTTTGCCAAGGCAATCCGTATATTTCTTGAAGATGGACACCAAATTGGATGTGCTCAGTCATATGCGAAGAACATGGGTCTTCATGGACAAAGAGCGGGATGTCTGAGGTATCCTATTAACCACTTCTATTTACCCTTGAAACATATATCATGATGTGCAGTGATATCAACTTGCTGAAGTAAGCACATGATGATAGCATCTTCTATTTAAGCATATGCCCAGTCTTAAGTGGCAGAGAACCTCGTCAATAGATTTACAATTGTGTTAAGCTGTTTATGAACAAAATTCAGGAACAGTGTATATATACGTTCAGGTGGTGCAGAGTTGTAAGAGCCTCATAATGTCCTAGAAAAAAATTGAACGCAAAAAACTAAAAAAATAATCCTACTATTCATCATAGTCATTTTTTTCTCCCATGAGTAGTTCAGACTCTACACATAGCTATCGTTCCTTGACCGTATATCTCATCTATCAACTTCTCCCGATCCCTTCGGCATGCCGCTGCTGTCCTCAGCACCTCCGTCACCCAGCCTCATCAAGCCGCCATCTCCACGCACAACACATCCTCCTCTTCATCTTCTCTCTCACACATCTCTAATGAATTCTTTCACGCTCAACAGATTCGGTGGTTGCCGCCGCAGAAAATAGGTCCTATGAAAAAGGTTAGCTTTCAGGTTTGTTTCAGCATGTTTTTTATCCACAACTTCATACCTGGGACAAATGGTCAGCCTAGCGTGTGTGATAAGCAATGCAATGTGAAATATAAACACTTTAGTTTATCCTAAGCATTACCTATTTGGTGAGGACTTCCTTGTAGACAATATTTTTCGTATAGGTCCCTCTTGTACTGGTCTTCTTATTCTTCTTTCCTTTTGTGCATCTGTCGACTGTACTGGTATTTTTTTCTTCTGGTTGTTCACATCATGCGTTCCTGCTAGTACCTTAATGTTTGCTGTCGCGGTTGCTCTAGAAAGCGCTACATATAGTTGACCATGTGAGAAAACCGGTTCAGGAAGGTAGACGCCGACATTCGGTATTGTCTGACCTTGAGATTTGTTTATTGTCATTGCAAAACTTAGCGTGACCGGAAACTGTTTCCTCTTGAAACTGAACGGGAACATGTCATCGTCAGAGGGGCATAATGGTATTCGAGGCAGGAAAACTCGCATTCCAGAGTGCTGTCCCACCACAATCTCTGCGTCAATTGTATTTTTTTGAAAGCCGCGTACGACCAACCTTGTGCCGTTGCATAGTCCATTAGCAGGATCGATGTTCCTGAGTAGTATTATTGGACAATTGTTTTTGAGCTTCAACATATGTGGAGGTAGTCCATTTGGGGTGAGAGTGTTTAGAAACTCTGGTGGATAGTAGTTATGTGGGTCGTCTTCTACTGAATCGAAGCTGTGGTATACCATCTCCTCCCCCTGGAACCGATCAATCATTTTTAGGTTGATTCTGTCTACGAAATCGTTCCTTGTGGATAAAATTGCTCTTGGCGTGATGTACTTTGGATCTTTTAGGGAAGCATTGTCTGTATGGTAGACACTGTCGATGAGCCTAGCCAAGCTATTGTCATCCGTATTTGTTTGCACACATATACTTGTAGGCAGTAGTATTTCACCATCTTCATTTGTCTCCTCGGTTCCGTTTCCAATGCGTAGTAAGTATTCTGTGAACCACTTGTCGTTTTGAGCCCTCATGTTGCGCACAAGCTTCAATTGACGCATTGAATTCCAAAGCTGGGACCTTTGTAGTGATGCATCTACTATCTATGCTCTTGTTCCCTTTCGGACAACAGGCAACACTTGCCTAAAATCCCCTCCAAATACGATTGTTTTTCCACCGAACGGAAGTTCTTGTCTGTCCATTATGTCCCGCATGCTTTTGTCCAGGGCCTCCACCGTTTGCCTCTTGGTCATAGATGCTTCATCCCAGATTATTGGCGATGCTGCTTTGAGTAGCTTGGCTGTCCCACTCTGTTTTGTGAATCCACAAATATCCCCATCGTCTATTTTGAGTGGAATCTTGAACCTTGAGTGTGCGGTCCTCCCTCCGGGCATTATTGAAGCAGCAACGCCGGAAGTGGTTGTCGCCACAACAATATTTTCTTGCCCGCGTATTGTGGCCAAGAGCGCCCTGTAAAGAAATGTTTTTCCCGTGCCTCCAGGTCCATCAACAAAGAATATACCTCCTCTTTGGCGGTCAATTGCCGCTAGGATTTCGTCGTAGGCCTCCCTCTGCTCGTTGTTTAGGTTCTTATACAAAGATGTGTCCTCATGGTCCACCTCGATGGAGGTCTCCTCCATGACCTCCCTTGGTATGTCATCTGTCGTCTCGTGCTGTTGGTCTATCTCCGGAAGAGGAAACGATTCTATGTCTTTTCCCATTGAGTGCAACATGTCTGTGATGTTTTTCAAAACCATTTGTTCAATGGTGTGTTTGCATTTGCAATTTCTACTATAGTCCTCTGACATTGCCTCGAGGTGTTCGTTCCAGAGGCTATGTACGTCGCTGGGCTCGCAAAAAACCAAGATTGTTGCGAATAGCCTTCGTAGTGATGATGGCATTTGAAACAATCCTGCTTCTGTCATGCAGTCATCCAATGTGCTATCTGCCTCAATGAGACCTCTTTTTTCTGCAGCTTCACGAAAGGTTGGCATTACTTGTCCATTGACTGTTCGTAGGTCTTCATAGCTGGTGGCGCCTGTCATGTGGTTTAGGAGGACTCGAAGATAGTATCGTTCTCCTTCAGCTGGGTGTGCCGAGACAATCCTTCCAACTTAGAACACAGCGGCTCGCTTCCTCTGTTTCCAAAACTTCTCCCGACTTTGCCAAGTATAATGTTCTGGAAACTCTCTATATAGTATGCCACGTGCATTTTCATATAAGCTGTTTGTTTCAAAGTACGCAGTCAACATTGATCTTTCTGTGCCTTCACGGTCGATAACGTTCTTTATTTTTTCCATGTTATGATATGAAACCATGTGCATATTTGGGAGATGTAACTCTAGTTGCAAGACTGGTGGGTGTATTTTGCTTAGTTCGAAGCCATATATTCTCCACAGTGCTTCAGGAGGTGTCACCCACCGTGCGTCTCTGTACTGCTTAATTTCATCGATTTTGACTTCGTCTGCTTTGTCAGTTACAGTTACAGATGCTCGGTCATGACCCTTGTATATGTACTTGAAGAGGTACTTAACGGCTTTAATGCTTGAGCATATCTCAACATTTATGTGGTAGTTGAACATCCTTAACAGATTGGGATTATAAGGAACCACCCACCTGTTATCTAGTTTGCAATTTTGGACCATTTCAGTTCTGCCGTCGTTGCGTCTCCTATATATGGGGTAGGAGTCCTTGCCTTGAATCGTAGTTTCATTAAATGGCCTTGGATAATTGTTCTTGCATGACGGACGATTCTTTGTACATGGACAAAATTTATTCAATGCACTGCAAGGACCATGCATCATATGCTTGATTACGATTTTGTATAGCTCTGGATAGTTGTGCTTGTTAGGTAGCTCAGCGGAGATGATTCTGTCATACTGCTCTGGACATGTATACTTGTATTTTCCAGTCATGATGAGAAAAAAGTGAGCATGGGGTAATCCCCTCTTTTGGAACTCTACTACATATGTATATGCCTAAACTTTTCCAAGAATTGACTTTTCAAATAGTTGCTTTTTCATTTCTTGTAATTTCGCCCTAAAAACACGAAAAACTATGTCTGGTCGATCTTGTGGTGTTTGTCCAGTTTCTAGTTCTCTTGTGATCTCCTCCCAGTTGGGGTTGCAGGTCATTGTTAGGAATACGTCCGGCTTTCCATATTTTCTAACCAATGCCATAGCATCTAGATACCGACGAAGTCTATCTCGTGGCCCTCCAATAAATGATAAGGCAAGAACTCTCTGTTTTCCGACTGCATCTCCATTTTGTTCTCCGGCTTAGTATGAAGTCTAGAAGGCCTTGGTATAGATCAGCTCTTATTTTGTTTTGATTATGCCACATGTAATCAAGACTGGAGCTTTCAATTTTGATGTATGTGTCTACAGCAAACTGCTGAAAAAGCCGTCCGCCGTGTAAAATTGGGTTGAATATGCTTGGTCGTGTATGAAATTTATAGCAATAGTATTCTCTCATGGTTACCCATAGGCCATTGGATGAATCTGTGCAAACATTGCAACATAAAAAGGTTAGTTTCCTAGGGTGTAGTATATAAAAAATGAATTTTGAATATATAATAGTATATGCTCTTTGTTACCCGGGTCATCGTCATTAGTGATATTTTCAACACCAATATCTTCCTCTCGTGTTTCCCTCTTTGGGATTTTTCTATGCCATCCCAGTTCAGCCTCTTGGAAAGAATAGAGGATACGATAATGGGTCATAGCACATGTAATATGATCGAATGAGCTCTTTTTCGTTGTTGTTCCCATGTAATATTATATTTCTGTCATAAGTATCTCTTCTTTCATTTCCTTCAATCCATACTGCAGCTACCTCCGAATTGATTGGCTCATTGTATCTTCTTTGGTCCAATCTCTGGTCAAGGTTCAAGATGAGTTTGTAGTCCTCAAGGTTTTCGGCTTGTCCCAAACTCCTAAACTGTTGAGAGTATGGGTTACCGCGTAGGATATCTGTTATTATTCCAATCACATGCTTGTCTTGTTCGTATATTTCGTCACGACAATAGCGGTATCGATGTTCTAATCTTGGATCATCGTCGTAGAAGTATAGTTGGAGATGCTTTGGTTCTGAGTCACTGTCACCAAATGAGTGTATGTTGTGATATATTTGACCATGTGCTCGAAAGGTGTAAATACCGGTCGTTCGCATGTCAGTCGTGTCTTTTTCAAGCTGGTAGTAAAGAGTAGTAAATGAGAAGTGCCCATTGAAAAATCTTATATTTTGCCGAAAATGTCTTGCATCAGAGTCATTGCTTGTCCAAAGTCTCATGAGTTCAGGTGGAGTAACTGTATTGGCTAGTCTTATCTGTCCTTTTTTGCAGCATAATCCCTTAGTTTCATACTTGAATTTGGTTGCATGGCAGAATCTGCAATCTTCTTCTTTTTCAAGCATGTTTGAGCTTGTTGGTATGTTGTTGTAGACGAAATCATATGGATCTGGGTTGAGAGCTTCCTCATCATCTATGATTTCAATTTCCAATTGTCTGCCCCACTCTGTTTTGATATGAAACATCTTGAATTTAGTAAGTAGTATTATAATTGTGCAAATTTATTTCAATTGTATTAAGCATACCTTCACCGGTGAACAAGTATTCATCTCCGTCCGTGTCTTCTTCAAATATGACTCCATCATTACCTGTGTTGTAATTTTTGAGTGTATATATTTGTTTGTATTGCCTAAGAACATATATGTAATTGATAACCTTACCGATATCATCGTTGTAGATTGATTTTGTTGCCTCATTTATTTCCTTAATGCTTGCTTCTTGCTCATATATTACTCCATCATCACCTATTTAATAATTTATCATCATCTATTAAATGTTTTTATAAAAAAGTATAATGTGCAATTTAAAAAACTTACAGTGATCATCATTGCATAATGATTGTATTCGTGCTTGCACATCTTTGATTGTTGCAAGATTTGTGGTGGGTATGTTTGGCCATAAAGCCACTTTTCTGTGATCATCATTGTATAATGATTGTATTGGTGCATCTGTTTCTCTGACGCTTGGAAACATTGATGATGGGATGTCTGTCCAAAATAGATGGTTAGTTGTATAGATATATTTGTGTTTACTTGCAATGCGAGTATTAAATCAGGATTATTACCGTAAGTCGTGACTTCTGGCTGCTGTAGAGTTTGATTGTTTTCATTGCAGTTTTTCATCGTTGTAGCATCTTCTTTTGATGACATGGAAATAGTTTTTTTTCCGTCTTTTTGCGAATTCTTCGTTACGATGTTGTAGCAACGCTTGCCTTTTTCCCGCTGGCACATGATCCATGTGTTTAGATCTAAATGTAGAAGTGCTAACATTCTGTTCAGTTGCGACATATTGAGGGTTCTCCATTGCTATTGAGTCTTTGGATGGTGTGTTCCGTATCATTTGACGGCGAGCTTCTATTTGTTTAAATCTTTCTTTCTTCTTTTCTGGTTGCATATTTGCATATCTTTGTTTTTCTTGTGCGCTTTTTGCTGTCTTTGCTGAATCTTTCTTTTGTTGATAGGCTTCACGGCGTTTTCTATTTTTCTCCTCCTTTTCTTCTTTGCTCATTCGTTCATACCGCTCTCTATCTCTCTTTCTTATTTTTTCCTTAGCATCCATGATTTGAGATTATGGTCCAAATGTTTTCCTGCATGAAAGAAATAAATATTTGTAATGTCAAACATGATTTTTTTTTTGAATGCATTGAGGGTGGCGCCAAGCCCGTGTCGAGATTGATGGAAAATAATGCTTATACATGTTGAAGTATGTCGTATATGTAAACATTTAACAAAAATACCTGATGTAAAGCTCACTTGCCAAACAATTTAATTGAACCGAAGGCAGTAGCACGTGCGAAACTGATCCTTTTATTCAACAAAGGCTTGGTATGATCTGTTGATCATTTGTAGCACCAACGGTGCAGTATTTGTAGAACCAAGTGTAGAACCAATGGCGGGACAAACTGACTCGTATACGGCTAGACAAACCGACTCGTATACGGCTTGACTAACGGACCGAGCTACAGACTGGGACACAGACTGCGCGTGCGTCGAAACATACCGCGCTCCACCCTTCGCACGACACGACGAGCTCGTGGGCGTCTTGGAGCGTGTCGCCAAGCCCGGCCAGCGGCTGCGCAGCCTCCGGTTCCTGCACGTGCGGCAGCAGCTACGCGATTATGAGGACCCGACGCGCGAGCTGCTCGCACTCCGACTTGTTCTGTTGAGCCGTCGTCGCAGCCTGCATGATCATGGAGATGAGCCCTCCCACGTCTGCGCCGACCAGCTGCGCCGGTTGGCGAGAGAGGAGGGAGGCCGTCGCTGCACTGCTGCGCCGACGCGGACGTCGACGCCGCGTCGTCCGTGGCCGTGGCCGCCGCCGCTGACGACGACGACGACGACGCCGCGTCGCCCATCCTCACGCCGTCGTGGCGCCGGCCGGAGAAGAGGCCGTCAAAGAGGCCCATCGCGATGCGTGGCGGCCGGCCACATCGCCCGTCGCTCCGTTCCGTATGTGGATGGTGCATAGATGGCACTTGCAGGCGAGCACGCCAACTGCTTGATAAAATGCCTCGGCAACTTTACCATCCTACTGACTAATTATTCCTACTGGGGCTCACCCGACGGCAAGCTGGACTGGGGCGTGCAAGGAGACGAGTTGCACAAGTTCCGCAAGTCGGCGTCCTTCGGGTTCTTCCGCCATGCTGGCGGCCACCGCAGCCACCGCGGCCGAACCCGAGTCTCATGGGTGAACTCTCTTGTCAAGGATGGCCACACAGGCGACCATTTTCCGCAGTGGCTGGAGCAGGAGCAGATGGTGGCCTGATCCCACCCCGTCGACGACGATCGATCGATCACTGGCTCATAGCGTCTAGCTGACCAAAGTTCTTTCCTTCAAAAAAAATTCCACCCTTTTTTATCTGCTTAATTTGATTCATATGAAATGGTTCTTTATTAGTGCATACACTTCGGTCGCCATTTTCTCCTGCGGCGGGAGGCCCGGGAACCGCACGACGAACGACGGGTCGTGGCGGTGGTCGGCCACGACGGCGGCGTAGCCATGGAAGTAGTGGTAGTAGACGGCGAGCACGGCGGCCGGCTGGATCCAGTAGAGCATGGACGGCAGACCTTTCTCGCGAGCCACGTCGGCGGCCCACGGGAGGAGCATCGTGTACACGACGCGGGTCACGGGGCGGCCGCGCGCGGCGAGCGCGTCCACAAGCTCCCCGACGCTACGCGCGCCTGCGGCCTTCCGCCCATCGCCGGCGAGAAGCCCCCATGCCTCCCCAGCAGGCGCAGGGCGCGTCTGGGAACGCCACGACGCAACCGGCACCTTCGGTCGCGATTTTCTCGGCAAGGGGCGGCGCGGCGCGCCGGGCAGTCGTCGGCCCATCGCCTCCTCGTCCATCGTCGGCGAGAAGCCCCCGGCTCAGGACGGCAATGGATAAGCCGGTGAGGAGATATAAACGAAACGTTTTTTTATGACTTAAAAAGTACTGCGGGTTAAATACCAGAAAAGGGAGGGGTCTTTTTGCAAAATAACCAGCAACGTACGGCAGAAGCGTTGCGCGCTTTATTATTAGGGAAGATAATAAAACAGAAATTCCTTCTGCACGTCCATCATTAGATTAAGTTGTAAAGTTGTCGTAAATTATACACCATGCCACACATAAGTGAGTGTGGAAAAACGATTTACTTTTACACAAGTTGTGCAGTGGTCTTCGGTTTATTTAACAGCGATCTCCAGGGCGCAGCATTGGCTAGAGCCTGAACCTTCTATTGCGAAGACGCAGATTTGAGCCTCTTGTCTCATTTTTCTTGTTTTAAAACTTTGCTTTGGACGTTGATCTCTTATCTTTTTCGTTTTTAAAATGTTTTATCTTTTAAATAAAAAATCCGATTGAAAAACCTTGTTTATCATTAAATTTGCCGTGACGAGATTTTCAAACTAGATCTCATATCGATATGTTTCGTCGAGTTTTTTTGCATTAAAAATTGCCATGTCTATTGCATATAAATTGCCATGTCTACTTTTTTATATTTAAAGTATATTTTTACATGTTATAAGAAAGAAATTAAGAAAGTATGCCATAATGAATTACTAAAATTTTTCATGATCCATGAAATAATTTTGACATGATTCATAAGTAAAAAAGAATTATGTCGTCAATTATTTTAAAAATGGATGATGAATGGCTTAAATTTGTAATGAACCATAAACTAAAATTGTCATGATGAATTACTTAAATTTACCATGATACATGCACTAAAATTTGTCATGGTTCATAAAAAGCTTTTTCATGTTCAAAATACTAGAATTGTCATAGTCGGAATACTAAAATTGACATGATCTATAAACTCATTTTGCTCCGACAAAAAGCCGTCGGCATAGAAAAAGCCGTAGGTGTAGTAGGTTATTCTGGTAGTGGAACGTTGATAGACCCCGTGAGATAGTCTATTGATGTTGCATTGTTTCTGTCGACCGACACAGAAGAAGATGTCAGATGCCCAATTTCTGAAAAAGCAATGTTAACTGTATCTGCTCAATGGAGACATGTCAAAGTGCTACTGTTGTTGACTTGTAATTTGTTCATGGACGATGGACGGGAAGCAACCAAAATGGCAAGTTCGATTGACCCCCGATGCCCTGACATTGTTGCACTTCCTCTGTGTTGGTTCCAATGTCGTACACGTGCAAACATTTGTCAAACTCACTCATCCAGTACACGCTGTTGGGAAGCAACCCGAACTTGCTAGCACGACACCAGCCCGCCATATACCTTCCTGAGCTGAAAAATATTGCCCGATCACCGACACTGTCCACCCGGACACATCTTGATCGGGCGAAACCCATCTTATAAACGGCAACATCGTTGACAGTTTGCCGTTTAAGGTCCGCAAAGAAGATCCAAACACTGTGGAGCTGACCGTCTATGTCCACAAGAAAGTTGGATGCATGCACACACTTGTCCCCGCTCGGAGGAAGACTAGCTTTGATCCCCTTGGTTTTCATGATGCTTAACGCTGGCTCCGGCGAAAACTCAAGCACACCGTATTTGTTCAAGCAAATGGGATAGTAAAACTTGCCCTGGTACGGCGTCAGACCGGAGACGTGCTCCTTTTCCCAGCTCTGGTACCTACCGATGACCACCAGCTTGCCTCCGAGGTCATACTCGTGCCTCACCCACTCCGGCGAGGCCGAACCGGCGTGGCAGTACCATAGGGCGGTGCTGTCGTATGGCTCGGTTAGGACCACGGCGCAGCCGTCCGGGCTGGTGGGATCGCCGGACAGCACGCAGTCGGAGCCCACCGGCGGAGCTTGCGGCAACGACGGCAGCGGCACCTGGCCGTGCTCCGGGTCCCGCGGGTCCCACAGGAAGGTTGCCGAGGTGTCCGGGTCACGGGCGAGCACCCAGCCGTGCGCGGTCACCCAGTTCTGCTTGGTTATCAGCACGTCGATCTCGCACGGGCGGTGTGCGCCGTCGGCGGCGCCGTACAGCGTCGTCGGCCGCTCGTCGCCGTACTCGAAGACGAGGCACGGCAGCGACGTGTTGGCCATGATGTGATTGGCCACCCGATACAGTCGCCGCGCGCGCTTCGCTATCGCAAGAAGTGATACCTGATGATTGATTTTTCTCAATGAAACACCCGGCCGGCCGGTGCCTTAAATAATGGAGTACTGTACTGTAGAGGAATCGAGGTCGGTTTCACAGACCGACGTGGCGTAGTACCGGGTGTTCCGAGTTTGAATCAAAACTGTTGAGATTTAATTAATTCATGTGTTAATTAAGAAGAATTTTCATTATTCCTAACCGCCAATGCACGAGGCACTGTTCGTTTGTGTCTCTTTAGACCATCGCGTCTCTTGGATGCATCCCCTCAAAACTGTATATACTTGTACTCAATCATTAATAAAGAGAACAATTCATATTTACATCAGTGTATTTTGTCTGTACGCTCCACCGCGAGAGACTTGGACGCAGAGGCAATGCCTTCCGGCTGCGAGGACGCGGCCGCCCATGGCCCTGACGTTGCTCTGAAATCAACAGATTTTTAATTCCTTTTAGCATTATTGTGATCCATTGATGATGAAGCAATACAGATGGAGTCGCAGCAACAGCGGGAGAGATCTCCTCTATCGCATTTGAAGGCGCAGTAGGTGTCTCGCACGCAGCGCTCGTCCGACGTCAAAGCCCTCCGGCGCTGTGACCACAAAGCACCCGGCTGTCGCTGCTCCCGGCGAGGCAAGAACATGAGAAAAAGGATGCATGTCATCAGGCCTCAAGCACGAAGGATGGCGACATCTTAGAAAATACCTTCGTGGTTGGGCTAAGAACGTATCTGAGGTCTATAAGGATGAGCAGGATAGGCTTATCAAACTTATAGATGATCTTGACCGTAAGGCCGAGACCATTATTCTGGATTTCAACGAGCGATCTTTGAAGAATGAGGCTGAACAACGTCTTCGAGTGCTCCTTAGAGAGGAGGAATCGAAATGGGCTACTAGAGCAAAAGTGCGGGCAATCAATCATGGGGATAATAATACTAAATTTTCCACTTCATTGCAAATGGCAAGCATAGGAAAAAAAGAATCCTGCAGCTCGAGCAAGATAAGGGTACAATAGTAGGTCATGAGAACCTAAAATTGTATATCTCTAAGTACACTAGTGGAAAACGGGCCTTTGGCCGGGACCCTTTAGTCTCGGCCTGCCTCTGGGCCGGGACTAAAGGCCCGGCCACGTCGCCCAAATTCTCAATGCCTCCCTCGAGGCTTTAGTCCCGCCCCGTAAGGAGCCTTTAGTCCCGGTCGTGTCCCAAACCGGGACTAAAGGGCTACGCGGTGGGCAGTGGTGGTGGCAACCGTTCGTATCCCCCTTTAGTCCCGGTTGGTGGCTCAACCCGGGACTAAAGGCCTAACACGTGGCCTGCCGTAGTGGTGGCAACCGTTGGTATGCCTCTTTAGTCCCGGTTGGTGGCTCAACCCGGGACTAAAGGCCCAAACGGTTTGCATCCCACGTCGTTTCGGGTGATGAAAAGCACGAACCGAAGCAGAGTCGCCATTTCTCTGTTTCTTCTTCTCTCTCGCTCTCGCTCTCTGTTCTTCTCCTCTCTTCTTCCCTTCTCTTCTTCCACCATGCCAACTCGCTTTGAAGAGGTGCTCGCACATGGCAAGACCATGCTCGATGTCGTGTACACGAACGAGAGCAGGGAGATGCCATTTTTTCTTGAACAGTTGAAGGAACGATGGCTTCACGCCGCAATGGATCATGAGAAGTTCTTGGGGCTTGATCTGGAGTACACGGCCAATCAACGCGGTGTTGCCGTCATCCAACTATGCTTCGCATACCATGTCTTGATCTTCCAATGGGCGAGGTAAGTTTTGAGGATTACTTTGATCCAAGATAATGACATTGTAAGTTTATTTGTTTCAATCATAGTTGGTTCCCTTCAAATAGTTGTAGTGAAACAATTTTGATTAGTTGAAGGGAACACAATCTAATTGGAATAGTGTTCCATAATCTGAAAAATCGTATTAGAATCAACTAGTGTTTAATATGTTCCATTGGAATCATAGTTGGTTCCCTTCAAATAGTTGTAGTGAAACAATTTTGATTAGTTGAAGAGAACACAATCTGATTGGAATAGTGTTCCATAATCTGAAAAATTGTATTAGAATCAACTAGTGTTTAATATGTTCCATTGGAATCATAGTTGGTTCGCTTCAAATAGTTGTAGTGAAACAATTTTGATTAGTTGAAGGCAACACAATCTGATTGGAATAGTGTTCCACAATCTGAAAAATCTGATTGGTTCAATATGTTCCATTGAAATCATAGTTGTAGTGATACAATTTTATGCGGTGTTCTTTGATCCAAGGTTATGAAAATTGCATATAGCTAGTGATCTCTCTAGGTTCCATTGGATAGCAATATGATATGTCATAGTCATGAAAATTGCATATAGCTAGTGATCTCTCTAGGTTCCATTGGATAGCTATAGTGATCTCTCTAGGTTCCATTGCATATGTTCTATTTGAATCCTAAAGATAATTTTCTCTTTAGTTGTAGTGAAACATGTTTCCTTATTGTAACAGTATGTAACATTTGTTCCATTTTAATTTGTTTCTGTTGCAGAAGTGACAAGCATTGTCCAGAACTCATGGACTTCCTTCGGAGCGGCATCACTTTTGCTACCATTGACATAAGGAACGACAAGCTGAAGATGAGGCACAGCTTCGGTATTGAGATACCAACTGGTTGCCTTATTGATCTCCAAACGGTATTCAGGCTTCGACATGTCAGGACTTCGATGGCTCATATGGCAGTTGCCTTGATCGACGAGGAATATGGTGATATGAAGACCAGTTTCCCAAAGTCTCAGCACAAACTTTGGGAGAAGGGCCCACTTGATCGTATCAACATTGAGTATGCAGCAAAAGATGCA
This sequence comes from Hordeum vulgare subsp. vulgare, assembly GCF_904849725.1. Lineage (NCBI taxonomy): Eukaryota > Viridiplantae > Streptophyta > Magnoliopsida > Poales > Poaceae > Hordeum > Hordeum vulgare. Next base: position 536,223,051 of record NC_058523.1, on the reverse strand, counting down.
TACGTTTCATACGAGTTGTACCGCAAGATTCGAGTCGTCAACTATGGCGAGCGTCACCTCGAGGAAGGTGGACATTCTGATTCAGACGATTCAGACGAGTAGTGTTCTCAACGTCGAACACTTGTATATATATCTATGGTAGCTATTATTATGCACTGTTTGGACTAGTATCATGTACTGCTTGGACCAATTTATATATGTCTAGTTTCTGTTTGTACCATTATAGTTTCCAAATTTGAATGGTTTAGCCCTTTCTAACTTCATTTGCTACTTTTGAATGGTTTAGCCCTTTCTAACTTCATGGTATCATGCATTTCGACCACATATATATACAAAAAGTCTTCAGTTCAAATAAGTTCAAAAAATGAAATCCCTTTTGTAACACATCTGTTTTTGATTAAAACAGTCATTTAAAAATAAAAAACCATTAGTCCCAGATGGCGTGCAGCGGAACCACGTGGCGTGCAGCGGAACCACGTGGCGTGCCGCGGAACCACTTTTGTTGTGGGGGTCGCTTTTCCTTCTTCTCCTTGTGCTAGATATTTGTTATGCATTAGGGAAAGAAGGAATAGCGACCATCATCGACGGTCAAAAAATCAGGTGAGGGAGTGTCCACCATATATGAGAGAAGAAGAATGCCGACTGTTGTTGTGGGGGTTGCTTCTCCTTCTTCTCTTTATGCTAGATATTTGTTATGCACTAGGGGAAGAAGGAGTAGCGACCATCATCGACGGTCGAAAAATTAGGTGAGGGAGTGTCCACCATACATGAGAGAAGAAGAATGTCGACTATTGCTGTGGGGGGTCGTTTCTCCTTCTTCTCCTTGTGCTAGATATTGGTTATGCACTAGGGGAAGTAGGAGTAGCGACCATCATCGACGGTTGAAAAATTAGGTGAGCTAGTGTCCACCATATATGAGAGAAGAAGAATGTCGTCTCTTATTGTGGGGGTCGCTTCTACTTCGAGAGAGATTGTCCATTTTGTACACGAAGTGCATCCAGTTTTTGTCGTAGCCCTCTCAACTTTTTAACACATGCTATGTGGGTGAAATGATGATAGCATGCCAAATTTCAACATTTTCAGAGTTCATTTGTAGTGCTTTTCAATTTCAGGGTCAACTAGCTCAAAAAAAATAAGTAAATGCACGAAGAATACCAAATGAAGTCAGAAATTGTTGAAATTTTGTGATGTGCCTTTGAATGGTGCATTTTGAACACACACAAAGTATGGAGTTCAAATAAGCTCAAAAAATGAAATCCCTTTGTAAGAGATGAATTCTCGTTCGAAACGCTAATACTTCGAGAGAGATTGTCTGTTTTGTACACGAAGTGCATCCAGTTTTTGTCGTAGCCCTCTCAACTTTTTAACACATGCTATGTGGGTGAAATGATGATAGCATACCAACTTTCAACATACTCAGAGTTCATTTGTAGTGCTTTTCAATTTCAGGGTCAACTAGCTCAAAAACAAATAAGTAAATGCACGAAGAATACCAAATGAAGTCAGAAATTGTTGAAATTTTGTGATGTGCCTTTGAATGGTGCATTTTGAACACAAAAAAAGTATGGACTTCAAATAAGTTCAAAAAAGTGAAATCCCTTTGTAAGAGATGAGTTCTCGTTCGAAACCCTCATACTTCGAGAGAGATTGTCCGTTTTGTACACGAAGTGCATCCAGTTTTTGTCGTAGCCCTATCAACTTTTTAACACATGCTATGTGGGTGAAATGATGATAGCATGCCAACTTTCAACATTTTCACAGTTCATTTGTAGTGCTTTTCAATTTCAGGGTCAACTAGCTCAAAAAAAATAAGTAAATGCACGAAGAATACCAAATGAAGTTAGAAATTGTTGAAATTTTGTGATGTGCCATTGAATGGTGCATTTTGAACACACAAAAAGTATGGAGTTCAAATAAGTTCAAAAAAATGAAATCCCTTTGTAAGAGATGAGTTCTCGTTCGAAACGCTGATACTTCGAGAGAGATTGTCCGTTTTGTACACGAAGTGCATCCAGTTTTTGTCGTAGCCCTCTCAACTTTTTAACACATGCTATGTGGGTGAAATGATGATAGCATGCCAACTTTCAACATTTTTAGAGTTCATTTGTGGTGCTTTTCAATTTCAGGGTCAACTAGCTCAAAAAAATAGGTAAATGCACGAAGAATACCAAATGAAGTCAGAAATTGTTGAAACTTTGTGATGTGCCTTTAAATGTTTCATTTTGACACACAAAAAGTATGGAGTTCAAATAAGTTCAAAAAAATGAAATCCCTTTGTAAGAGATGAGTTCTCGTTCGGAACGCTGATACTTCGAAAGAGATTGCCCGTTTTGTACACGAAGTGCATCTAGTTTTTGTCGTAGCCCTCTCAACTTTTTAACACATGTTATGTGGGTGAAATGATGATAGCATGCCAACTTTCAACATACTCAGAGTTCATTTGTAGTGCTTTTCAATTTCAGGGTCAACTAGCTCAAAAAAAATAAGTAAATGCACGAAGAATAACAAATGAAGTCAGAAATTGTTGAAATTTTGTGATGTGCGTTTGAATGGTGCATTTTGAACACACAAAAAGTATGGAGTTCAAATAAGTTCAAAAAAATGAAATCCCTTTGTAAGAGATGAGTTCTCGTTCGAAACCCTCGTACTTCGAGAGAGATTGTCCGTTTTGTACACGAAGTGCATCCAGTTTTTGTCGTAGCCCTCTAACCTTTTTAACACATGCTATGTGGGTGAAATGATGATAGCATGCCAACTTTCAACATTTTCAGAGTTCATTTGTAGTGCTTTTCAATTTCAGGGTCAACTAGCTCAAAAAAAAAGTAAATGCAAGAAGAATACCAAATGAAGTCAGAAATTGCTGAAATTTTATGATGTGCCTTTGAATGGTGCATTTTGAACACACAAAAAGTATGGAGTTCAAATAAGTTCAAAAAAATAAAATCCCTTTGTAAGAGATGAGTTCTCGTTCGAAACGCTGATACTTCAAGAGAGATTGTCCGTTTTTTACACGAAGTGCATCCAGTTTTTGTCGTAGCCCTCTCAACTTTTTAACACATGCTATGTGGGTGAAATTATGATAGCATGCCAAGTTTCAACATTTTGAGAGTTCATTTGTAGTGCTTTTCAATTTCAGGGTCAACTAGCTCAAAAAAATAAGTAAATGCACGAAGAATACCAAATGAAGTGAGAAATTGTTGAAATTTTGTGATGTGCCTTTGAGTGGTGCATTTTGAACACACAAAAAGTATGGAGTTCAAATAAGTTCAAAAAAATGAAATCCCATTGTAAGAGATGAGTTCTCGTTCGGAACGCTGATACTTCGATAGAGATTGTCCGTTTTGTCCACGAAGTGAATCCAGTTTTTGTCGTAGCCCTCTCAACTTTTTAACACATGCTATGTGGGTGAAATGATGATAGCATGCAAACTTTCAACATTTTCAGAGTTCATTTGTAGTGCTTTTCAATTTCAGGGTCAACTAGTTCAAAAAAATAAGTAAATGCAAGAAGAATACCAAATGAAGTCAGAAATTGTTGAAATTTTGTGATGTGCCTTTGAATGGTGCATTGTGAACACACAAATAGTATGAAGTTCAAATAAGTTCAAAAAATTAAATCCCTTTGTAAGAGATGAGTTCTCGTTCGAAACGGTGATACTTCAAGAGAGATTGTCCGTTTTGTACACAAAGTGCATCCAGTTTTTGTTGTAGCCCTCTCATCTTTTTAACACATGCTATGTGGGTTAAATGATGATAGCATGCCAACTTTCAATATTTTCACAGTTCATTTGTAGTGCTTTTCAATTTCAGGGTCAACTAGCTCAAAAAAAATAAGTAAATGCACGAAGAATAACAAATGAAGTCAGAAATTGTTGAAATTTTGTGATGTGCCTTTGAATGGTGCATTTTGAACACACACAAATTATGGAGTTCAAATAAGTTCAAAAAATGAAATCCCTTTGTAAGAGATGAGTTCTCGTTCGAAACGTTGATACTTCAAGTGAGATTGTCCGTTTTGTACACGAACTGCATCCAGTTTTTGTCGTAGCCCTCTCAACTTTTTAACACATGCTTTGTGGGTGAAATGATGATAGCATATGCCAACTTTCAACATTTTCAGAGTTCATTTGTAGTGCTTTTCAATTTCAGGGTCAACTAGCTTAAAAAATAAGTAAATGCACGAAGAATACCAAATGAAGTCAGAAATTGTTGAAATTTTGTGATGTGCCTTTGAATGGTGCATTTTGAACATACAAAAAGTATGGAGTTCAAATAAGTTCAAAAAAATGAAATCCCTTTGGAAGAGATGAGTTCTCGTTCGAAACGCTAATACTTCGAGAGAGATTGTCCGTTTTGTACCCGAAGTGCATCTAGTTTTTGTCGTAGCCCTCTCAACTTTTTAACACATGCTATGTGCGTGAAATGATGATAGCATGCCAACTTTCAACATTTTCAGAGTCATTTGTAGTGCTTTTCAATTTCAGGGTCAACTAGCTCAAAAAAAAAGTAAATGCACGAAGAATACCAAATGAAGTCAGAAATTGCTGAAATTTTGTGATGTGCCTTTGAATAGTGCATTTTGAACACACAAAAAGTATGGAGTTCAAATAAGTTCAAAAAAATGAAATCCCTTTGTAAGAGATGAGTTCTCGTTCGAAACGCTGATACTTCGAGAGAGATTGTCCGTTTTGTACACGAAGTGCATCCAGTTTTTGTCGTAGCCCTCTAACCTTTTTAACACATGCTATGTGGGTGAAATTATGATAGCATGCCAACTTTCAACATTTTCAGAGTTCATTTGTAGTGCTTTTCAATTTCAGGGTCAACTAGCTCAAAAAATAAGTAAATGCACGAAGAATACCAAATGAAGTCAGAAATTGCTGAAATTTTATGATGTGCCTTTGAATGGTGCATTTTGAACACACAAAAAGTATGGAGTTCAAATAAGTTCAAAAAAATGAAATCCCTTTGTAAGAGACGAGTTCTTGTTCGAAACGCTGATACTTCGAGAGAGATTGTCCGTTTTGTACACGAAGTGCATCCAGTTTTGTCGTAGCCCTCTCAACTTTTTAACACATGCTATGTGGGTGAAATGATGATAGCATGCCAAGTTTCAACATTTTCAGAGTTCATTTGTAGTGCTTTTTAATTTCAGGGTCAACTAGCTCAAAAATAAAATAAGTTAATGCACGAAGAATACCAAATGAAGTCAGAAATTGTTGAAATTTTGTGATGTGCCTTTGAATGGTGCATTTTGAACACAAAAACAGTATGGAGTTCAAATAAGTTCAAAAAAATGAAATCCCTTTGTAGGTGACGAGTTCTCGTTCGAAACGCTCATACTTCGAGAGAGATTGTCCGTTTTGTACACGAAGTGCATCCAGTTTTTGTCGTAGCCCTCTCAACTTTTTAACACATCCTATGTGGGTGAAAATGATGATAGCATGCCAACTTTCAACATTTTCAGAGTTTATTTGTAGTGCTTTTCAATTTCAGGGTCAACTAGCTCAAAAAAATAAGTAAATGCACTAAGAATACCAAATGAAGTCAGAAATTGCTGAAATTTTGTGATGTGCCTTTGAATGGTGCATTTTGAACACACAAAAAGTATGGAGTTCAAATAAGTTCAAAAAAATGAAATCCCTTTGTAAGAGATGAGTTCTCGTTCGAAACGCTGATACTTCGAGAGAGATTTTCCGTTTTGTACCCGAAGTGCATCTAGTTTTTGTCGTAGCCCTCTCGACTTTTTAACACATGGTATGTGGGTGAAATGATGATAGCATACCAACTTTCAACATTTTCAGAGTTCATTTGTAGTGCTTTTCAATTTCAGGGTCAACTAGCTCAAAAACAATAAGTAAATGGACGAAGAATACCAAATGAAGTCAGAAATTGTTGAAATTTTGTGATGTGCCTTTGAATGGTGCATTTTGAACACACAAAAAGTATGGAGTTCAAACAAGTTCAAAAAATGAAATAGCATTGTAAGAGATGAGTTCTCGTTCGTAACGCTGATACTTCGAGAGAGATTGTCCGTTTTGTACACGAAGTGCATCCAGTTTTTGTCGTAGCCCTCTCAACTTTTTAACACATGCTATGTGGGTGAAATGATGATAGCATGCCAACTTTCAACATTTTCAGAGTTCATTTGTAGTGCTTTTCAATTTCAGGGTCAACTAGCTCAAAAAAAATAAGTAAATGCACGAAGAATACCAAATGGAGTCAGAAATTGTTGAAATTTTGTGATGTGCCTTTGAATGGTGCATTTTGAACACACACAAAATATGGAGTTCAAATAAGTTCAAAAAAATGAAATCCCTTTGTAAGAGATGAGTTCTCGTTCGAAACGCTCATACTTCGAGAGAGATTGTCCGTTTTGTACACGAAGTGCATCCTGTTTTTGTCGTAGCCCTCTCAACTTTTAAAACATGCTATGTGGGTGAAATGATGATAGCATGCCAACTTTAAACATTTTCAGAGTTCATTTGTAGTGCTTTTCAATTTCAGGGTCAACTAGCTCAAAAAAAAAATAAGTAAATGCACGAAGAATACCAAATGAAGTTAGAAATTGTTGAAATTTTGTGATGTGCCTTTGAATGGTGCATTTTGAACACACAAAAAGTATGGAGTTCAAATAAGTTCAAAAAAATGAAATCCCTTTGTAAGAGATGAGTTCTCGTTCGAAACGCTGATACTTCGAGAGAGATTGTCCGTTTTGTACATGAAGTGCATCCAGTTTTTGTCGTAGCCTTCTCAACTTTTTAACACATGCTATGTGGGTGAAATGATGATAGCATGCCAACTTTCAACATTTTCAAAGTTCATTTGTAGTGCTTTTCAATTTCACGGTCAACTAGCTCAAAAATAAAATAAATTAATGCACGAAGACTACCAAATGAAGTCAGAAATTGCTGAAATTTTGTGAGGTGCCTTTGATGGTGCATTTTGAACACACAAAAAGTATGGAGTTCAAATAAGTTCAAAAAATCGAAATCCCTTTGTAAGGGATGAGTTCTCGTTCGAAACGCTGATACTTCGAGAGAGATTGTCCGTTTTGTACCCGAAGTGCATCTAGTTTTTGTCGTAGCCCTCTCGACTTTTTAACACATGGTATGTGGGTGAAATGATGATAGCATGCCAACTTTCAACATTTTCAGGGTTCATTTGTAGTGCTTTTCAATTTCAGGGTCAACTAGCTCAAAAACAATAAGTAAATGCACGAAGAATACCAAATGAAGTCAGAAATTGTTGAAATTTTGTGATGTGCCTTTGAATGGTGCATTTTGAACACACAAAAAGTATGGAGTTCAAATAAGTTCAAAAAATGAATAGCATTGTAAGAGATGAGTTCTCGTTCGAAACGCTCATACTTCGAGAGAGATTGTCCGTTTTGTACACGAAGTGCATCCAGTTTTTGTCGTAGCCCTCTCAACTTTTTAACACATGCTATGTGGGTGAAATGATGATAGCATGCCAACTTTCAACATTTTCAGAGTTCATTTGTAGTGTTTTTCAATTTCAGGGTCAACTAGCTCAAAAAAATAAGTAAATGCACGAAGAATACCAAATGAAGTCAGAAATTGTTGAAATTTTGTGATGTGCCTTTGAATAGTGCATTTTAAAAACACAAAAAATATGGAGTTCAAATAAGTTCAAAAAAATGAAATCCCTTTGTAAGAGACGAGTTCTCGTTCGGAACGCTCATACTTCGAGAGAGATTGTCAGTTTTGTACACGAAGTGCATCCAGTTTTTGTCGTAGCCCTCTCAACTTTGAACACATGCTATGTGGGTGAAATGATGATAGCATACCAACTTTCAACATTTTCACAGTTCATTTCTAGTGCTTTTCAATTTCAGGGTCAACTAGCTCAAAAAAATAAGTAAATGCACGAAGAATACCAAATGAAGTCAGAAATTGTTGAAATTTTGTGATGTGCCTTTGAATGGTGCATTTTGAACACACAAAAAGTATGGAGTTCAAATAAGTTCAAAAAAATGAAATCCCTTTGTAAGAGATGAGTTCTCGTTCGGAACGCTGATACTTCGAGAGAGATTTTCCGTTTTGTACATGAAGTGCATCCAGTTTTTGTCGTAGCCTTCTCAACTTTTTAACACATGCTATGTGGGTGAAATTATGATAGCATGCCATCTTTCAACATTTTCAGAGTTCATTTATAGTCCTTTTCAATTTCACGGTCAACTAGCTCAAAAATAAAATAAATTAATGCACGAAGAATACCAAATGAAGTCAGAAATTGCTGAAATTTTGTGAGGTGCCTTTGAATGGTGCATTTTGAACACACAAAAAGTATGGAGTTCAAATAAGTTCAAAAAATCGATATCCCTTTGTAAGGGATGAGTTCTCGTTCGAAACGCTGATACTTCGAGAGAGATTGTCTGTTTTGTACACGAAGTGCATCCAGTTTTTGTCGTAGCCCTCTCGACTTTTTAACACATGCTATGTGGGTGAAATGATGATAGCATGCCAACTTTCAACATTTTCAGAGTTCATTTGTAGTGCTTTTCAATTTCAGGGTCAACTAGCTCAAAAACAGTAAGTAAATGCACGAAGAATACCAAATGAAGTCAGAAATTTTTGAAATTTTGTGATGTGTCTTTGAATGGTGCATTTTGAACACACAAAAATTAGGGAGTTCAAATAAGTTCAAAAAATGAAATAGCATTGTAAGAGATGAGTTCTTGTTCGAAACGCTGATACTTCGAGAGAGATTGTCCGTTTTGTACACGAAGTGCATCCAGTTTTTGTCGTAGCCCTCTCAACTTTTTAACACATGCTATGTGGGTGAAATGATGATATCATGCCAACTTTCAACATTTTCAGAGTTCATTTGTAGTGCTTTTCAATTTCAGGGTCAACTAGCTCAAAAAAATAAGTAAATGCACGAAGAATACCAAATGAAGTCGGAAATTGTTGAAATTTTGTGATGTGCCTTTGAATAGTGCATTTTAAACACACAAAAAATATGGAGTTCAAATAAGTTCAAGAAAATGAAATCCCTTTGTAAGAGACGAGTTCTCGTTCGAAACGCTAATACTTCGAGAGAGATTGTCAGTTTTGTACACGAAGTGCATCCAGTTTTTGTCGTAGCCCTCTCAACTTTTGAACACATGCTATGTGGGTGAAATGATGATAGCATACCAACTTTCAACATTTTCACAGTTCATTTGTAGTGCTTTTCAATTTCAGGGTCAACTAGCTCAAAAAAATAAGTAAATGCACGAAGAATACCAAATGAAGTCAGAAATTGTTGAAATTTTGTGATGTGCCGTTGAATGGTGCATTTTGAACACACAAAAAGTATGGAGTTCAAATAAGTTCAAAAAAATGAAATCCCTTTGTAAGAGATGAGTTCTCGTTCGAAACGCTGATACTTCGAGAGAGATTGTCCGTTTTGTACATGAAGTGCATCCAGTTTTTGTCGTAGCCTTCTCAACTTTTTAACACATGGTATGTGGGTGAAATTATGATAGCATGCCAACTTTCAACATTTTCAGAGTTCATTTGTAGTCCTTTTCAATTTCACGGTCAACTAGCTCAAAAATAAAATAAATTAATGCACGAAGACTACCAAATGAAGTCAGAAATTGCTGAAATTTTGTGAGGTGCCTTTGAATGGTGCATTTTGAACACACAAAAAGTATGGAGTTCAAATAAGTTCAAAAAATCGAAATCCCTTTGTAAGGGATGAGTTCTCGTTCGAAACGCTCATACTTCGAGAGAGATTGTCTGTTTTGTACACGAAGTGCATCCAGTTTTTGTCGTAGCCCTCTCGACTTTTTAACACATGGTATGTGGGTGAAATGATGATAGCATGCCAACTTTCAACATTTTCGGAGTTCATTTGTAGTGCTTTTCAATTTCAGGGTCAAATAGCTCAAAAACAATAAGTAAATGCACGAAGAATACAAAATGAAGTCAGAAATTGTTGAAATTTTGTGATGTGCCTTTGAATGGTGCATTTTGAACACACAAAAAGTATGGAGTTCAAATAAGTTCAAAAAATGAAATAGCATTATAAGAGATGAGTTCTCGTTCGAAACGCTGATACTTCGAGAGAGATTGTCCGTTTTGTACACGAAGTGCATCCAGTTTTTGTCGTAGCCCTCTCAACTTTTTAACACATGCTATGTGGGTGAAATGATGATAGCATGCCAACTTTCAACATTTTCAGAGTTCATTTGTAGTGCTTTTCAATTTCAGGGTCAACTAGCTCAAAAAAATAAGTAAATGCACGAAGAATACCAAATGAAGTCGGAAATTGTTGAAATTTTGTGATGTGCCTTTGAATAGTGCATTTTAAACACACAAAAAATATGGAGTTCAAATAAGTTCAAAAAAATGAAATCTCTTTGTAAGAGATGAGTTCTCGTTCGAAACGCTGATACTTCGAGAGAGATTGTCAGTTTTGTACACGAAGTGCATCCAGTTTTTGTCGTAGCCCTCTCAACTTTTGAACACATGCTATGTGGGTGAAATGATGATAGCATACCAACTTTCAACATTTTCAGAGTTCATTTGTAGTGCTTTTCAATTTCAGGGTCAACTAGCTCAAAAAAATAAGTAAATGCACGAAGAATACCAAATGAAGTCAGAAATTGTTGAAATTTTGTGATGTGCCTTTGTATGGTGCATTTTGAACACACAAAAAGTATGGAGTTCAAATAAGTTCAAAAAAATGAAATCCCTTTGTAAGAGATGAATTCTCGTTCGAAACGCTGATACTTCGAGAGAGATTGTCCGTTTTGTACATGAAGTGCATCCAGTTTTTGTCGTAGCCTTCTCAACTTTTTAACACATGCTATGTGGGTGAAATGATGATAGCATGCCAACTTTCAACATTTTCAGAGTTCATTTGTAGTGCTTTTCAATTTCACGGTCAACTAGCTCAAAAATAAAATAAATTAATGCACGAAGACTACCAAATGAAGTCAGAAATTGCTGAAATTTTGTGAGGTGCCTTTGAATGGTGCATTTTGAACACACAAAAAGTATGGAGTTCAAATAAGTTCAAAAAATCGAAATCCCTTTGTAAGGGATGAGTTCTCGTTCGAAACGCTGATACTTCGAGAGAGATTGTCCGTTTTGTACACGAAGTGCATCCAGTTTTTGACGTAGCCCTCTCGACTTTTTAACACATGGTATGTGGGTGAAATGATTATAGCATGCCAACTTTCAACATTTTCAGAGTTCATTTGTAGTGCTTTTCAATTTCAGGGTCAACTAGCTCAAAAACAATAAGTAAATGCACGAAGAATACCAAATGAAGTCAGAAATTGTTGAAATTTTGTGATGTGCCTTTGAATGGTGCATTTTGAACACACAAAAAGTATGGATTTCAAATAAGTTCAAAAAATGAAATAGCAGTTTAAGAGATGAGTTCTCGTTCGAAACGCTGATACTTCGAGAGAGATTGTCCGTTTTGTACACGAAGTGCATCCAGTTTTTGTCGTAGCCCTCTCAACTTTTTAACACATGCTATGTGGGTGAAATGATGATAGCATGCCAACTTTCAACATTTTCAGAGTTCATTTGTAGTGCTTTTCAATTTCAGGGTCAACTAGCTCAAAAAAATAAGTAAATGCACGAAGAATAACAAATGAAGTCGGAAATTGTTGAAATTTTGTGATGTGCCTTTGAATAGTGCATTTTAAACACACACAAAATATGGAGTTCTAATAATTTCAAAAAAATGAAATCCCTTTGTAAGAGATGAGTTCTCGTTCGAAATGCTGATACTTCAAGAGAGATTGTCAGTTTTGTACACGAAGTGCATCCAGTTTTTGTCGTAGCCCTCTCAACTTTTGAACACATGCTATGTGGGTGAAATGATGATAGCATACCAACTTTCAACATTTTCAGAGTTCATTTGTAGTGCTTTTCAATTTCAGGGTCAACTAGCTCAAAAAAATAAGTAAATGCACGAAGAATACCAAATAAAGTCAGAAATTGTTGAAATTTTGTGATGTGCCTTTGAATGGTGCATTTTGAACACACAAAAAGTATGGAGTTCAAATAAGTTCAAAAAAATGAAATCCCTTTGTAAGAGATGAGTTCTCGTTCGAAACGCTGATACTTCGAGAGAGATTGTCCGTTTTGTACATGAAGTGCATCCAGTTTTTGTCGTAGCCTTCTCAACTTTTTAACACATGCTATGTGGGTGAAATTATGATAGCATGCCAACTTTCAACATTGTCAGAGTTCATTTGTAGTGCTTTTCAATTTCACGGTCAACTAGCTCAAAAATAAAATAAATTAATGCACGAAGAATACCAAATGAAGTCAGAAATTGCTGAAATTTTGTGAGGTGCCTTTGAATGGTGCATTTTGAACACACAAAAAGTATGGAGTTCAAATAAGTTCAAAAAATCGAAATCCCTTTGTAAGGGATGAGTTCTCGTTCGAAACGCTGATACTTCGAGAGAGATTGTCCGTTTTGTACACGAAGTGCATCCAGTTTTTGTCGTAGCCCTCTCGACTTTTTAACACATGCTATGTGGGTGAAATTATGATAACATGCCAACTTTCAACATTTTCAGAGTTCAGTTGTAGTGCTTTTCAATTTCAGGGTCAACTAGCTCAAAAACAATAAGTAAATGCACGAAGAATACCAAATGAAGTCAGAAATTTTTGAAATTTTGTGATGTGCCTTTGAATGGTGCATTTTGAACACACAAAAAGTATGAAGTTCAAATAAGTTCAAAAATGAAATAGCATTGTAAGAGATGAGTTCTCGTTCGAAACGCTGATACTTCGAGAGAGATTGTCCGTTTTGTACACGAAGTGCATCCCGTTTTTGTCGTAGCCCTCTCAACTTTTTAACACATGCTATGTGGGTGAAATGATGATAGCATGCCAACTTTCAACATTTTCAGAGTTCATTTGTAGTGCTTTTCAATTTCAGGGTCAACTAGCTCAAAACAAATAAGTAAATGCACGAAGAATACCAAATGAAGTCGGAAATTGTTGAAATTTTGTGATGTGCCTTTGAATAGTGCATTTTAAACACACAAAAAATATGGAGTTCAAATAAGTTCAAAAAAATGAAGTCCCTTTGTAAGAGATGAGTTCTCGTTCGAAACGCTGATATTTCGAGAGAGATTGTCAGTTTTGTACACGAAGTGCATCCAATTTTTGTCGTAGCCCTCTCAACTTTTGAACACATGCTATGTGGGTGAAATGATGATAGCATACCAACTTTCAACATTTTCAGAGTTCATTTGTAGTGCTTTTCAATTTCAGGGTCAACTAGCTCAAAAAAATTAAGTAAATGCACGAAGAATACCAAATGAAGTCAGAAATTGTTGAAATTTTGTGATGTGCCTTTGAATGGTGCATTTTGAACACACAAAAAATATGGAGTTCAAATAAGTTCAAAAAAATGAAGTCCCTTTGTAAGAGATGAGTTCTCGTTCGAAACGCTGATATTTCGAGAGAGATTGTCAGTTTTGTACACGAAGTGCATCCAATTTTTGTCGTAGCCCTCTCAACTTTTGAACACATGCTATGTGGGTGAAATGATGATAGCATACCAACTTTCAACATTTTCAGAGTTCATTTGTAGTGCTTTTCAATTTCAGGGTCAACTAGCTCAAAAATAAAATAAATTAATGCACGAAGAATACCAAATGAAGTCAGAAATTGCTGAAATTTTGTGAGGTGCCTTTGAATGGTGCATTTTGAACACACAAAAAGTATGGAGTTCAAATAAGTTCAAAAAATCGAAATCCCTTTGTAAGGGATGAGTTCTCGTTCGAAACGCTGATACTTCGAGAGAGATTGTCCGTTTTGTACACGAAGTGCATCCAGTTTTTGTCGTAGCCCTCTCGACTTTTTAACACATGCTATGTGGGTGAAATTATGATAACATGCCAACTTTCAACATTTTCAGAGTTCAGTTGTAGTGCTTTTCAATTTCAGGGTCAACTAGCTCAAAAACAATAAGTAAATGCACGAAGAATACCAAATGAAGTCAGAAATTTTTGAAATTTTGTGATGTGCCTTTGAATGGTGCATTTTGAACACACAAAAAGTATGAAGTTCAAATAAGTTCAAAAATGAAATAGCATTGTAAGAGATGAGTTCTCGTTCGAAACGCTGATACTTCGAGAGAGATTGTCCGTTTTGTACACGAAGTGCATCCCGTTTTTGTCGTAGCCCTCTCAACTTTTTAACACATGCTATGTGGGTGAAATGATGATAGCATGCCAACTTTCAACATTTTCAGAGTTCATTTGTAGTGCTTTTCAATTTCAGGGTCAACTAGCTCAAAACAAATAAGTAAATGCACGAAGAATACCAAATGAAGTCGGAAATTGTTGAAATTTTGTGATGTGCCTTTGAATAGTGCATTTTAAACACACAAAAAATATGGAGTTCAAATAAGTTCAAAAAAATGAAGTCCCTTTGTAAGAGATGAGTTCTCGTTCGAAACGCTGATATTTCGAGAGAGATTGTCAGTTTTGTACACGAAGTGCATCCAATTTTTGTCGTAGCCCTCTCAACTTTTGAACACATGCTATGTGGGTGAAATGATGATAGCATACCAACTTTCAACATTTTCAGAGTTCATTTGTAGTGCTTTTCAATTTCAGGGTCAACTAGCTCAAAAAAATTAAGTAAATGCACGAAGAATACCAAATGAAGTCAGAAATTGTTGAAATTTTGTGATGTGCCTTTGAATGGTGCATTTTGAACACACAAAAAATATGGAGTTCAAATAAGTTCAAAAAAATGAAGTCCCTTTGTAAGAGATGAGTTCTCGTTCGAAACGCTGATATTTCGAGAGAGATTGTCAGTTTTGTACACGAAGTGCATCCAATTTTTGTCGTAGCCCTCTCAACTTTTGAACACATGCTATGTGGGTGAAATGATGATAGCATACCAACTTTCAACATTTTCAGAGTTCATTTGTAGTGCTTTTCAATTTCAGGGTCAACTAGCTCAAAAAAATAATTAAATGCACGAAGAATACCAAATGAAGTCAGAAATTGTTGAAATTTTGTGATGTGCCTTTGAATGGTGCATTTTGAACACGCAAAAAGTTTGGAGTTCAACTAAGTTCAAAAAAATGAAATCCCTTTGTAAGAGATGAGTTCTCGTTTGAAACGCTGATACTTCGAGAGAGATTGTCCGTTTTGTACACGAAGTGCATCCATTTTTGTCGTAGCCCTCTCAACTTTTGAACACATGCTATGTGGGTGAAATGATGATAGCATGCCAACTTTCAACATTTTTAGAGTTCATTTGTAGTGTTTTTCAAATTCAGGGTCAACTAGCTAAAAAAAATAAGTAAATGCACGAAGAATACCAAATGAAGTCAAATTGCTGAAATTTTGTGATGTGCCTTTGAATGGTGCATTTTGAACACACAAAAATTATGGAGTTCAAATAAGTTCAAAAAAATGAAATCCCTTTGTAAGAGATGAGTTCTCGTTCGAAACGCTGATACTTCGAGAGAGATTGTCCGTTTTGTACACAAAGTGCATCCAGTTTTTGTCGTAGCCCTCTCAACTTTTTCACACTTGCTATGTGGGTGAAATGATGATAGCATTCCAACTTTCAACATTTTCAGAGTTCATTTGTAGTGCTTTTCAATTTCAGGGTCAACTAGCTCAAAAAAATAAGTAAATGCACGAAGGATACCAAATGAACTCAGAAATTGTTGAAATTTTGTGATGTGCCTTTGAATGGTGCATTTTGAACACACAAAAAGTATGGAGTTCAAATAAGTTTCAAAAAATGAAATCCCTTTGTAAGAGGTGAGTTCTCGTTCAAAACGCTGATACTTCGAGAGAGATTGTCCGTTTTGTACACGAAGTGCATCCAGTTTTTGTCGTAGCCCTCTCAACTTTTTAACACATGCTATGTGGGTGAAATGATGATAGCATGCCAACTTTCAACATTTTCAGAGTTCATTTGTAGTGCTTTTCAATTTCAGGGTCAACTAGCTCAAAAAAATAAGTAAATGCACGAAGAATACCAAATGAAGTCAGAAATTGCTGAAATTTTGTGATGTGCCTTTGAATGATGCATTTTGAACACACAAAAAGTATGGAGTTCAAATAAGTTCAAAAAAATGAAATCCCTTTGTAAGAGATGAGTTCTCGTTCGAAACGCTGATACTTCGAGAGAGATTGTCCGTTTTGTACACGAAGTGCATCCAGTTTTTGTCGTAGCCCTCTCAACTTTTTAACACATGCTATGTGGGTGAAATGATGATAGCATGCCAACTTTCAACATTTTCAGAGTTCATTTGTAGTGCTTTTCAATTTCAGGGTCAACTAGCTCAAAAAAAATAAGTAAATGCACGAAGAATACCAAATGAAGTCAGAAATTGCTGAAATTTTGTGATGTGCCTTTGAATGGTGCATTTTGAACACACAAAAATTATAGAGTTCAAATAAGTTCAAAAAAATGAAATCCCATTGTAAGAGATGAGTTCTCGTTCGAAACGCTGATACTGCGAGAGAGATTGTCCGTTTTGTACACGAAGTGCATCCAGTTTTTGTCGTAGCCCTCTCAACTTTTTAACACATGCTATGTGGGTGAAATTATGATAGCATGCCAACTTTCAACATTTTCAGAGTTCATTTGTAGTGCTTTTCAATTTCAGGGTCAACTAGCTAAAAAAAAGTAAATGCATGAAGAATACCAAATGAAGTCGGAAATTGTTGTAATTTTTTGATGTGCCTTTGAATGGTGCATTTTGAAAACACAAAAATTATGGAGTTCAAACAAGTTCAAAAAAATGAAATCCCTTTGTAAGAGATGAGTTCTCGTTCGAAACGCTGATACTTCGAGAGAGATTGTCCGTTCTGTACACGAAGTGCATCCAGTTTTTGTCGTAGCCCTCTCAACTTTTTAACACATGCTATGTGGGTGAAATGATGATAGCATGCCAACTTTCAACATTTTCAGAGTTCATTTGTAGTGATTTTCAATTTCAGGGTCAACTAGCTCAAAAAAAATAAGTTAATAGTTTGGATAGTCAAAATAATTACTTTTGAAAATAGAAAATAGTTTTGCATTATTTATTCAATTTCAAACACTTTTCATTATCATAGTTTTGTCAAATTCTCAAATATGCAAAAAGAATTTTTAATAAACATAGTTTTTAATTGAAAATAACAAAATAGATAATAGTTTGGATAGTCAAAATAATTAATTATGAAAATAGAAAATAGTTTTGCATTATTTATTCAATTTCAAACACTTTTCATTATCATAGTTTTGTCAAATTCTCAAATATGCAAAAAGAATTTTTAATAAACATAGTTTTTAATTGAAAATAACAAAATAAATAATTGTTTGGATAGTCAAAATTATTAATTATGAAGGCCCCTGCTTTCCGGGTGGAGCCACGCACCGGGACTAAAGGCCCTTGCTTCCCGCCTTCTGGTCTGCCCGAAAAAGGGCCTTTAGTCCCGGGTTGTGGCTCCACCCGGGACTAAAGGGGGTCTTTAGTCCCGGATCGAGCCCCGAACCGGGACTAAAGATCCTACTATATATACGGCGCGGACGAAAATCCAAATCCAAACGACATTTCGTTCTCTTCTTCCTCTCGCTCGCCTCTCGTGCTCGGCGCGGCAACGGACGAACTCCTCGACGCCGCCAGGCTGCCCGCCGTCGCCGTCGCTTTGCCGTCCTCCTCGCCGTCGCCCTGCCATCCTCCTCGCCGGCGCCAGACCTCCTCGCGCGCCCTTGTCCCCTTCGTCGACGCCCTGTCGTCCTGCTCGCCAGCGCCCTCCCACTCCGGTAAGCCCCCACCCCCTCCTCTGTTGGAAATATGCCCTAGAGGCAATAATAAATTAGTTATTATTATATTTCTTAGTTCATGATAATCGTTTATTATCCATGCTATAATTGTATTGATTGGAAACACAATACTTGTGTGGATACATAGACAAAACACTGTCCCTAGTAAGCCTCTAGTTGACTAGCTCGTTGATCAAAGATGGTCAAGGTTTCCTGGCCATAGGCAAGTGTTGTCACTTGATAACGGGATCACATCATTAGGAGAATCATGTGATGGACTAGACCCAAACTAATAGACGTAGCATGTTGATCGTGTCATTTTGTTGCTACTGTTTTCTGCATGTCAAGTATTTGTTCCTATGACCATGAGATCATATAACTCACGGACACCGGAGGAATGCTTTGTGTGTATCAAACGTCACAACGTAATTGGGTGACTATAAAGATGCTCTACAGGTATCTCCGAAGGTGTTAGTTGAGTTAGTATGGATCAAGACTGGGATTTGTCACTCCGTGTGACGGAGAGGTATCTCGGGGCCCACTCGGTAATACAACATCACACATAAGCCTTGCAAGCAATGTAACTTAGTGTAAGTTGCGGGATCTTGTATTACGGAACGAGTAAAGAGACTTGCCGGCAAACGAGATTGAAATAGGTATGCGGATACTGACGATCGAATCTCGGGCAAGTAACATACCGAAGGACAAAGGGAATGACATACGGGATTATATGAATCCTTGGCACTGAGGTTCAAACGATAAGATCTTTGTAGAATATGTAGGATCCAATATGGGCATCCAGGTCCCGCTATTGGATATTGACCGAGGAGTCTCTCGGGTCATGTCTACATAGTTCTCGAACCCGCAGGGTCTGCACACTTAAGGTTCGACGTTGTTTTATGCGTATTTGAGTTATATGGTTGGTTACCGAATGTTGTTCGGAGTCCCGGATGAGATCACGGACGTCACGAGGGTTTCCGGAATGGTCCGGAAATGAAGATTGATATATAGGATGACCTCATTTGGTTACCGGAAGGTTTTCGTGCATTACCGGAAAAGTTTCGGGCTCATCGGTAGTGTACCGGGAGTGCCGGGAGGGGTGCCGGGGACCATCGGGAGGGGTGTCACGCCCCAAGGGGTCTCATGGGCTATGGGAAGAGATAAACCAGCCCCTAGTGGGCTGGAATAAGTTCCCACTAAGGCCCATAAGGTTTGAGAAGGAAAAAACACAAGGTGGAAAGAGTTTCCAAGTGGGAAGGTGGAATCCTACTCCAAGTAGGATTGGAGTAGGACTCCTCCAGCTCCAATTTCGGCCAAACCTTTAGGTTTTGAGGCTGCCTCCTCCCCTCCCTCCCACCTATATATACGAAGGTTTTAGGGCTGATTTGAGATGACTTTTCCACGGCAGCCCGACCACATACCTCCACGGTTTTTCCTCTAGATCGCGTTTCTGCAGAGCTCGGGCGGAGCCCTGCTGAGACAAGGTCATCACCAACCTCCGGAGCGCCGTCACGCTGCCGGAGAACTCTTCTACCTCTCCGTCTCTCTTGCTGGATCAAGAAGGCCGAGATCATCGTCGAGCTGTACGTGTGCTGAACGCGGAGGTGCCGTCCGTTCGGTACTAGATCGTGGGACTGATCGCGGGATTGTTCGCGGGGCGGACCGAGGGACGTGAGGACGTTCCACTACATCAACCGCGTTCTCTAAACGCTTCTGCTGTACGATCTACAAGGGTACGTAGATCACTCATCCCCTCTCGTAGATGGACATCACCATGATAGGTCTTCGTGCGCGTAGGAAATTTTTTGTTTCCCATGCGACGTTCTCCAACATCCTCCCCATGCCGAACACGTACGAAGGACCAGCCGCCGACGCCCGCCGGCGGGGACGCCACCGCCGCCGTCGTGCCGGTGAGGAGGAGAAGAAAAGAAGAAGAAAAGAAGAAAAAGGAGAAGAAAAGAAGAAAAGGAGAAGAAAGGAAGAAAAAGGGAAGAAAAGAAGAAAAAGATTTTTTTGTCATTTAATTCCTATTGTTATTAGGTTTGTGCTAGATTATTAGGGTTAGTAATATTTAGAATTAGGAAAAAGGAAAATAAGAAGAGGAGGAGAAGAAAAGAAGAAAAAGGAGAATAAGAAGAGGAGGAGAGGAGAAGAAGAGGAAAAATAGAAGAAGAGGAGAAGTAGAAGAAGAGAAAAAATTAGAAGAGGAGGAGAGGAGAAGTAGAAGAAGAGAAGAGGAGGAGAGGAGAAGTAGAAGTAGAGGAGAAATAGAAGAAGAGGAAAAATTAGTTTAGGGTTACAAGAAGAAGAAATATTGTATAGTGTATATGCTTAAGTGTTAATAGTGTTTCTTAGATTATTGCTTAATTTTGCTATTGTATATGCTTAAGTGTTAATAGTTTAATTTTGATATTGTATATGCTTAAGTATTAATAGATTATTTTTAGCAAGAAAATTAATAGAACTAGTTTATTTTTTAGTTCATTTTACGATGCCTATCCCGCATCCTCGTCGTCGACTCGGCGGAGGACACCTGCTTGATCAGAGGGGCCCTGTCCGGGACTGGGCTCCGCTCGGCTGGTATTGGGAGGTGCTACCTTTCGGGGGGCGTAGGTTGGTGAGGAGCCAGCCCGTCGTAGACCCGATCCTTGTTTGGTGGCGGTCGCGTGGGCCAGTGAGGGTGCCGAGGCTTCCGGACACCGCGGAGGTGGTACGTCACCGTGTCAGCGAGGAGGATGAGCACGTCCGTCGCTACATGGTTGCGTTGCAGGGCAGGTTCGAGCATACCTGGCAGGTTCTTCGGGGATCTCACTGGAGCTATGATCCTGTGATGGTTCCTTCTCTTTGGGTGTCCACCGCCCGCGCCGATACCCGTCGGGCGCTACGGTTCTAGATGTATTAGTGATGCTATATGTATGATAGTATTCGACATAGCTGCACCCGAAGATGAGAGGACACTCGGAGAAGTACTGGGTGGAGTCATCCTATGGGACAAGAACTACATCAAGCTTCCAGGCTCGGCCCCAAGGACAACACCACCTCCGAGTCATCGCAGGTCACCTACACCTCCATTACCTCCAAGCCCTCCACATGACGTCGGCCAGCACAACACGAGTCCATCTCGATCACCGCCGCCGGACTTGGGTCATCCGTCTCCGCCACCGCCCGCACAGGATACTAAGCGGAAGCGTGCCACCAAGAACGCTCCGCCGACGATTCCTAAGTGACGGAGCCCCCCAAAGCGCAAACGGTCGCCCCTCCCAAAGGTACCTCATGCTAATCTTCCTATCAGACCTTATGATCGTACCCCCGAGGAAAACGCAAGGATAGCAAAGGAACATCATGATGCGCAGATGAAAAAGAAGGAACCCGAGCCCCGCCCGGAATACACCGAGAAGCAAATAGCATGGGCAAAATACTTCATAACCCTTCCATCATAGTATGACTTACACCATAAGCCTGATGACTATACACGCACATTGCAGAAGGAAGTGAAAAAGAGCAGATCAGGTGCAAGTGCAAGTGGGAGAAAATCAAGTTCAACTACAAGCAAGAAAAAATCAGACGTTCCTCAGCTTGGACAATAGGCCAAACAGTCGATCCCACCCCTCAAGGTGTTAAACGAGAATGTTCCCCCTCCGGTGCAGGGGCAAGCTTTTGAAAGAGCAAAGGAGTTGGCGGCTGAATGTGGTATCTCGGTTGAAGATTTTCTGGCTACCCAAGACGACAGGATACCCAAGGTTGTGGTAGCCCCTAAGCCACAGTTTGTCATGGGAGAGCCTTTGGTCAGCAAAGATGATCTCCCAACAAATATGCATTACTTGCATCAATGGTACTTAAGTGAATCAAAGAATGGGAGAACGATGATCGTGCTGAGTGTCCCACGGGAGTACTACGGCCGCTCCGAAGAAATCCATATCGACTTTGATGAACTCTTCGAGATGTACAATGGCGACGCCCTCGACAAATCGCTTATGAGTTGCTATTGTATGTAAGTTTCTCAATTCGTTGTCTACATATAACTTGTTTAGTTATCTCAATTCATTGTCTATATATAACTTGTACTCTATTATGCAGAATGAAGATTCTGGATTGTAAAAGTAAGACCATCCTAAATATTGGGTTTATTGACCCAGATAAAATACATATAGCGACGCTAACTGATAAACCCAAGGAGACGGAGGAAAACCTTCTAAGGTTTCTAATAGATCAAAATTTATGTGACCACATACTGTTTCCATACAACTTCAGGTGAGGGTCTTTACTCTGTTGTGTCCATTCACTTATAAGTGTAATTGATAAGTTACTGACACACACACACACACACACACACACATATATATATACATGTGCAGCTTCCATTGGATTCTGTTGGACATTCAAATTGATAAGGGAAGAGTTGATGCCTTCGACCCATTATCGAGACCCTTGGAACAGTTCCAAAGCCTGCATGACATGCTCCAAGGGTAATTTTAATCATTCTTGCGCTCTATCGGTCTCTTTCGATGATTTTCTGATATATCAATTAATGAAAAACTTAGCAAATCATTATCCTTGTCGGGCAGGGTTTGGAAGCGGTTCAAGTGCGTAACTCCCGGTAACTTTCCTGCGAAGCTAACCTTTAGAGCGGCTCAGGTAAGTAGTAGTATGATATACTTCTATTAATTTTCAATACATTTATGATGCTAGATTATTATTTTGATTATATACATTCTACTCTCGTAAAGTGCGACCAGCAGCCACGGGGAACGCATCTATGCGGATACTATGTTTGCAAGACCATTCGCACGTTTACCTCTGAGCTCAAGGATCACAGTTTCGACGTAAGCAATGAACATTCACACCTCTATTTTTACCCGTCATTGTTTGTTATCATGATTGATATTCATATTCATCTCCTCTTCTTATATAGCACACGACCATGAGGACGAAGGTCCTACCAGAGCAACGCGCGATTGCTGTTGCAGAGGAGCTTGCGGTATTTCTGAGGACGGAAGCTATAGATGACAAAGGACGATTTAGTGTAGCTAGGGCCATTACTGATGTTCGTCCATGTAATCGAATAGACGGGCTCTAGTCCCGATAATTCAGATCTCCATATAATTGTATATATATGCTCGCTTGTAAGATAAGTTAATCTTATGTATATATATGCATAATTATTTCTATTTAAATTATATGAAAACTAATTCCCGAACACCAAACGAGGCATCACGTTAATCTCCCGAACACCTAAACCCTAAAACCCTAAAACCCAAAAATAATTTCATTCAAAAAAAACCCCAAAAACCAGCAAAATCTGAAAATCTTTAGTCCCGGTCCGTGTAATGAACCGGGACTAAAGGGCCTGCCCCTCGGGCGCTACGAGGCGCCCACGTGGAGCACCTTTAGTCCCGGATTGTAACAGGGCCGGGACTAAAGGTTAGGCCTTTAGTCCCGCCCCTTTAGTCCCGGTTGGTGAACCGGGACTAAAGCCCCTTACGGGCCGGGGCTAAAGGCCCCGTCCCCACTAGTGCTACTATAAAAAGTTATTCGATGCTCCTGACCATAGTTTTGTGACTATGGATGAGCATCAAGTTGCGAATATTCCTCAAGTTGGAGAGGCTGACAATGAGTTACTATCCGCCCCATTTACGGAGAAAGAGGTGCTGGAGGCAATTGGGGAGATGACGAACGGAAAAGCTCCCGGGTCAGATGGGTTTCCGGCTGAGTTTTAAAAGAAATGTTGGCATATTGTCAAGAATGATCTTATGGCAATGTTTCAAGATCTTTATGATGGTCACCTACAACTCTTTCATTTAAATTTTGGTACCATTACGCTGCTACCAAAGAAAGAGGGGGCAACTCGTATTGAGTAGTTTCGCCCAATTTGTTTGCTAAATGTTAGTTTCAAGATTTTCACGAAGGTGGGAACGGATAGACTAACGAAGATGGCACATTCGGTGGTGCAATCTACGCAAACAACTTTTATGACTAGGCGGAATATCCTAGAAGGGGTCATTGTACTGCATGAAATTCATTTGAAGAAACTTGATGGTGTTATCTTCAAAGTGGATTTTGAAAAGGCGTACGATTATGAAGGGGTTCGACGAGCTTTGGCGAAAGCATGTCGATTGTTTTAAAAAAAAGTGTCGGTATTAAGGTAAATGACAACGTAGGTATCACGCCCAAGATGCGACCCTATCCTCAATTTGGCACGAAGGCCTCGTCAGGGATAGAAGCGCATCTTGTCGTGTCGCAAGAATGGATATCGTTATAAGTACATGTACTGAAAAGAAGAGATATATAAACAGAGTTGGCTTACACTCGCCACAAGCTACATCAGAGTCACAGCAGTACATTACATAAACATCATGAAGAAGAGCAGGGTCCGACTACGGACGAAAACAAACGAGAAAATGAAATGACGTCCATCCTTGTTATCCCAGGCTGCCGGCCTGGAACCCATCCTAGATCGATGAAGAAGAAGAAGAAGAAGAAGCAACTCCAAATGAACAATCAACGCGCTCGCGTCAAGTAACCTTTACCTGTACCTGCATCTGGTGTTGTAGTAATCTGTGAGCCACAGGGGACCCAGCAATCTCATTTCCAAAGGTATCAAGACTAGCTTTGCTTATGGGTGAGGTATGGTTAAGTGGTGAGGTTGCAGCAGCGGCGAGCATATATTTGGTGGCTAAACTTACGAGTACAAGAAATAAGAGGGGGAAGATCTACGCATAACGGACGTGAACTACTGATGATCAAATGAATGATCCTGAACACCTACCTACGTCAGACATAACCCCACCGTGTCCTCAATCGGAGAAGGAACTCACGAAAGAGACAGTCACGGTTACGCACTCAGTTGGCATGTTTTAATTAATTAACTTCAAGTTATCTAGAACCAGTGTTAAACAAAGTTTCCACGTTGCCACATAACCGCGGGCACGGCTTTTCGAAAGATTTAACCCTGCAGGGGTGCTCCAACTAGTCCATCACAAATTACCACAAGCCGCATAGAAATCCTCAATCACGAAGCTCGCGATCTCGTCGGATTCCCTAGTGGAAAACCTCAACTCTGAGATTACCCAAAGCATCACCGGAATCCCGATGCACAAGATATTCCGTCAAAGGTAAAACTAATCCAGCAAGGCCGCCTGACGTGTCGACGATCCCGATAGGAGTCGCGTACCTCGTTCTCAGGACACGACGGATGAGCTAGACGTCGGGATCACTAAACCTCCGGGTGACCAGAGGGGCGCCAGACATCGCTCAGGTGGGACCAACACTCATGAGGAGCACTGGCCCGGGGGTTGATTAAATTAGTCCGCGGGTGCCGGCGGGTACCTATGCATTATTATTAGGTTATTAGGCAAATGTAGTACCAAAGTTGGGCCTTGCCAGACCAGCTTTAATCTAAAACGAATTATCAAGGGGGTCCCCATAACAACCCCGATCGTGTTAGGAGCGCTCATTTATGGAACATAACACCGGTAGCCGAAACTAAGGGGGCAAAGGTGGAACAAAACACCAGGCTAGAAAGGCCGAGCCTTCCACCTTTTACCAAGTATATAGGTGCATTGAATTAAATAGCATTTAAATATGATGATATAACAAGGAACCCATGTTTTCACATGGAAGCGATGCACCTGCAACTAGCAACGCTAACACAGGGTTAAGCAAGCGGTATCATAGCCAATCAGTGGTTTGCTAGGTTGAATAGGTTGAAGGTTTCATGGCATTGTTGAGAGGCTGATATTTAACATGTGGTAGGCAACGAGACATAAACGGTAGCAATGGTAAAACTAGCATGGCAATGATAGTAATGGTATGTGGGGAAATGGTCATCTTGCCTGAGATCCCGCTTGGAAGAAGAATGCCACCGTGAAGCAGACGAACCGACGTAGTCGAACGGGTCCTCACAATCCGACACGCTTGCGGAACTCTATCGAGACGGGGAAAAACGGAAACAAGAATCATCACACGAATTCACCACACGATGCACAACACATACGATGCATGAGCAGCTGAATACATGCAAGACACGGCATGTCAATCCACACAATCAAACACTACACATTAAGTGAAGTTCAATATGCAACGAGTTGCATATTGACGAAACTCCACGTTTAATTATTTAGTTTTATCCCGATTAGATACACGGCAATATTAAATATGGTTAAACATGGCAAGAGGTGAAGCGTAATTAAACTACCTATCTAGGCATTTTAAATGAGGTCGGAAATGACATATAGCACCTCCGAAACGACCTCACATGTTAATTTACAATTCTGTCCAGATCTAAACTAACTCATTTAATTAGTTGTTAAACAGCAAAACAAATAGGTTCACGTGATTCTACGCGTCATTTCCAGCAATCGACACATAGATAACATCTTCAACGGAGCTACGGTTCAGAAGTTACAAGCACCACAAGATATGATGGCATGAATGCAATATGTGTGCAACGACGGTCAGGAACACTTAAAAACATACAACCAGCAAGAGAAAATGAAACTACACGAGATTCTAAGCAAGTTTCATGTAGGACACGATCATATCAGAGCTACGGTTCGACATCTACTAGCAAAACAAGAAATCACTACAAACTGCCAAAATCAGCCACATAGCATTTTCTACACCCCACAACTACGAGCTACTCAACTCAAATAAACTCAAGAAGGCATGACACGAAAGAGGGAAAGAAGCACTACTTCAAACAACTAACAACAACTAGCATGGCAGCAAGGAACACTAGGAAAAGAAGTCACAAAATGGCTTCCCACACACTATTTCAGACTTAGTGGAAATAGCAGTTTTTGAAGCTGCAGTTTCAATCTGAAAGCATATTGACAGCAGCAAAATCATAAGCTACAGGTCACCAAATGGCATGAAAATTCACAGCATGCTAGAGAAACATAAGGGCTACAAGTAACTCCATTGGACCAACCTCAAAAGAGCTACAGATCACAAGATAGAAGCAAGACAAGGCAGCAACAAAATATAAGAGATTCCAGACTTAGAAATATTTTAGCACGTCCAAAACAGCACTATTTCTAGCAACTTAAGGGCAATCAAACCACACCTAAACATGCATTTCTATTGCAACCAAAAATACCAGGGGCTAGTCTAAACACCCAAGAACAACTCCCTAGTTGACAACTCCGTCAAATGAAGAACGGAGTAAATCCTACGAATTCAACAAAAGGGCAACATGGCAAAATATCTCGCGAACTAACTTACTCAAAAGCTAAAACTAATTGCACACCCCAAAAACATATAAAATATGTGGGGTTGCAACACAAAAATATCGCGACACTTAAATGTGAGAAAATAACTTATACACGGGAAAATAAACTAGCGGCAATCCCTACACGCAAAAATACAAATGACCGCTCTAAAATGCATGGAAAATGATTCCTAAAACATGGGCATTTCTAATACGGCATTCGAGCAATTCGAACACGCGCGGAAAATTAAATATGCGACTAAACCTATTGGGACAGCACGCCAAACGATGCATTCGGCACGCTAAACGGCGTCAAACAAATATGCAAGTAGCGCCAACGTGTTCAACACGAGAAACTACGCGAAATACATATATTACTCGCTTCGTTCCGACTTACGGATAATAATCTACAGGCGTTTTAATTTCTAATATCTTTCTGAAACGAATATTAGCAGATTATTAGAAAATCCTAGTCGGGTCGAAACTAGTAGCGCAAGATAATTATCAGACGCCCAGGGCGACATATAAAAGGGCTTGGGAGTTTGGCTCACCTCGGCCCGGAGGCCGGCTAGGGCGGAGATGGGTCGCGGCTGCTGGCCTGGCTGAGGGGCAAAGCCCATGGGGGCGCTGGCCCATCATGCGGGGCGAAGCGGCCAGCTGGGCCGAGGCGCTCCGGGAGGAGGCCCAGGACGCGCTCGGGCGCGGTCAATGCGGGGCTCGCGCTGGCGGTTCCAGCGGGCGCCGACAGGGGACGCGCCGGCGACGGGCTGGGGCTCGAGGGGCGGTGCTCCGGCGAGGATCCAGCCGGATCGAGGCACCCGGCGGCGGATCCGGCCTCGGGATTGTCGGATCTGGCCGGGGAACGACGGCAGGCGGCGGTGCACGGCGACGGGATCTGAGGGCGGTGGCGCGGGACGCGGCGCTGCGTGGCACAGCAGATGGCGGCGGCTCGAGGCCGGCCTGGCCTGAGATCGGCGGAGGCTACAGGAGGATGGGGCACCGGGGTTGGTCCGGCCAGCGCCGCTCCGGCACGGAGGTGACCCGCAGGTCCGGCGGGAGAAGGCGCGGAGACGGGGCGGTCGGATGGGCTCGGGGGAGCCGTGCGCGAGCTCGGGCGGGCCCGACGGCTGGGGGAGAGAGAGAGGTGGGAGGCTGCGCTAGGGTTTCGGAGGTAGGTGCACGGATCCCGAGGCAGGGGGTTGGGTGTCTAAATAAATAGGAAGGGGGTCTATATATAGACAAACGGGGGGCTAGGGTTATCCGAATCCGCCCCGTTTTCGCACACTCGATCGGAATCGTACGAACTCGAACGCGGGGTCGGCTAAGTGAACGTGTAGAGTAGGCTAGCCGGGGAAGAGAGGGAAACGGTGCGGCGCGGCAACGCGATTTTAAAACACCGAAAAACGTCCGACGGTAGACCGAATACGGTGCCGCTACGGTCGACCGTTCGGGTACCAGACGGTCTCCGATTGCGACGAAACTTGACAGGCGGCCTATCTATATAAAAATAATACCGCACGATAAATTCCAGCTCAATCGGAGAAAGTTTTATACACGCTTTAAAAACAGGGTTACGACGGTGTCGCGGACGCGTGCGTGTGCGGTTGGGCTCAGAACGGACAACGACGAGACCCGGTAACTAACAACGAACGCAAGTTTTGAAAACTGGCGGCAACGGAGTGCCGATGCAATGCTGATGATGCGCATGATGCGATGATGATGCGACAAATAAAAATACTCACACGACGAAAACGGAATAAAGGGGGAATCTTCTGGAACGTCGGTCTCGGGCTGTCACAGTAGGTCATTTCTTCGAGACACTGAAGGGTCTTAGACAAGGGGATCCAATGTCTCCTATTTTATTCAACATTGTTGGTGATATGTTGGCTCTTATGATTAAGCGAGCCAACGAAAAGGATCTAATAGGGGGTCTCATCCAACACCTTGTGGACGGGGGTGTTTCTATCTTGCAATATGCAGATGACACGATTCTTTTTATGGAGCACGATCTGATTAAAGCTAGAAATTTAAAGCTCATCCTCTGCCTGTTTGAGCAGCTATCTGGGCTGAAAATAAATTTTAATAAAAGTGAAGTGTTTTGTTTTGGTAGAGCCAAAAACAAACAACACACTTATAATCAATTGTTCGGTTGCGAAAGTGGGAATTTGCCCTTCACGTATTTAGGGATTCCTATTCATTACCGAAAATTATCAAAGAAGGAATGGAAATGCATTGATGATCGATTTGAAAAGAAGTTAAGTTGCTGGAAAGGCAAGCTTCTGTCTTATGGAGGACGATTGGTTCTGGTTAATTCAGTATTAACTAGTATGCCCATGTTTTTCCTATCCTTTTTCGAAGTGCCTGTTGGGGTGCGAAAAAGATTGGATTTTTATCGGTCCCGTTTTTTCGGGCAAAGCGATGAGCTCAAAACAAAGTATAGGCTTACTAGATGGGATATTATTTGTAGACCTAAAGATCAAGGGGGATTAGGAATTGAAAATTTAGAGACCAAAAATAGATGTCTACTCAGCAGATGGTTGTTTAGACTATCTTTGGAAACTGAAGGTATGTGGGTACAAATTCTGAAGAACAAGTACTTACAAAACAAAACCTTATCTTAGGTTACAGCACGACCAACTGACTCTCCTTTCTGGAAGGGGTTGATGCGGACAAAAACTGCTTTCTTTAGCAGAACTAGGTTCATCATAGGAAATGGTGAATCGACTAGTTTCTGGGAAGACACTTGGTTAAGGGAGATGCCTTTAGCTATTCAATATTCGCAGTTGTATCATATTCAACAACGTCGACAAGCGTCCGTTGCGTCAATATTAAGCGAGACTCCTCTAAATATTCAATTTCGTAGATCTCTAATCGGGGACAAATGGATTAGTTGGCTGCATCTCGTCACAAGGTTGATGGACGTTAACCTCTCTGACAGACCTGATTGTGTTTAGTGGAAGCTCACCACGAATGGAGTTTTCACGGTAAAATCTATGTATATGCATCTCATAGATTCAACATCTATTCCAAAATCAGCGCATATATGAAAGATCAAAGTTGCTCTTAGAATTAAAGTCTTCATTTGGTTTGTTCACAAAAGGGGTTATTCTAACGGAGGATAATCTTGCCAAGCGAAACTGGAATGGTAATACTAGATGCAACTTCTGTCCGAATAAAGAAAGTATTAAGCACCTCTTTCTAGATTGTTCTATGGCTAAACTGGTTTGGCGCTCGCTACACATTGATTTCAACATCACTCCTCCTAATAGTATAAACACGTTATTCTGGATGTGGTTACAGGGGGTTGATGTCCATACTGCTAAACTTATTCGCGGGGGTTCTTGTGCACTATTGTGGGCTGTATGGAATTGCAGAAATGGCTTAGTGTTTAACAGACAACGCGATTTTCACTGCTTGCAGGTTATCTTCACGGCTACCACACTGATCCGCAAATGGTCATTACTCACTCCTGTGGACGCCAGGGAGTTTTGACATTATGATTGCTTTACGGAGTGCTCTCCCAAACATTTCTCTAAGTCATGACATAAGGCATACGAGTGAGTATCCACTGATTTCATCAAATTATACTTCCTAGCGCTGCGAGATCCACTCCATTTTAAAGATTATCTTCAAGGTGTCACACTTGGCAATTTGAGATTCACATTAATGGTTTCAAGATAACTTCTTGGAATGCCCATTAATTTTGCTAAGTTCATTACAACATCAACCATGATGGACTTTAATTTACTAATGTAAATTAATTAGGTTAGAGTTAGGTGGGGCCTACCAAATCCTAGTTAAAAGAGTCAAATGATTGGAAAAAATGCATTTATTAGCACTCTAACCCTGCCATCCAACCACCTCTTTGGTTAGAATTAGTTAAGGGTTAGTACAGGGTTAGAATTTAACTTTAACCTGTAACTAAGTTAGTGTATCCAAACAGAGCCAAATCCTAGCAGCGAATTTGTACGTTGACACCGCCAAACACACATACATCTACGTATCTCTACACAATAAATAAATAAATAACCAAGTGGTCAACTTTGTAAGCTATAACCAAAAAAATTACAATAAAGAAATGAATCATAGATAATAAAACACAAATTGCTTCTGCACGTCCACCATTAGATTAACTCGTAAAGTTGTTATAAATTATCCATCATGCCACGTATAAATGAGTGTGGAAAAACAATTTATTTTTTACACAAGTTGCGCAGTGATCTTCCGTTTATTTAACAGCGATCTCCAGGGCGCACCATTGGCTAGAGCCTCAACCTTCTATTGCCAAGACGCGGATTTGAGCCCAGGTTGTCTCATTTTTCTTGTTTTAAAACTCTGTTTTGGACGTTGATCTCTTTTCTTTTCCGTTTTTAAAATGTTTTATATTTTAAATAAAATATCCGATTGAAAAACCATTTTTATCATTAAATCTGCCGGGACGAGATCTTCAAACTAGATCTCATATCGATATGTTTCGTCGACTTTTTTTGGATTAAAAATTGTCATGTCTATTGCATATAAATTGCTATCATGATTACACTGAAGTTTTCACGATATATTTTAACTATTTGTTTCTATGTTTAAAATATATTTTGACATGTTCTAAGAAAGAAGTTAAGAAACTATGCCATGATGAATTACTAAAATTTTCCATGATCCATGAAATAATTTTGATATGATTCATAAGTAAAAAATAATTATGTCGTCAATTATTTTAAAAATGGATGATGAATGGCTTAAATTTGTCATGAACCATAAACTAAAATTGTCATGGTGAATTACTTATATTTACCATGATACTTGCACTAAAAAATTTCATGGTTCATAAAAAAACTTTTTCATATTCAAAATACTAGAATTGCCATGGTCAAAATACTAAAATTGACACGATCTATAAACTCATTTTGCCATGTTGAATTACTAAAAATTGCCATGATCCATGAATTAACTTTGTCATGGTTAATTACTAAAATTTGACATAGTTAATTAATAAATATTACCATAAAAATTAGTTGAAATACAATGATAGCTTTAAATCTAGATTAAAAAACTGGATGAAACATACCGTGACAACTTTGTTGTGAACATTATGATAACTTTAGTGTAAATACCATGACAACTTTTGATCCAAAAAAAGATCATCGAAACATATTAATATGGAATTTAGTTTTGAAGATCTCTTTGAGATGGAATTGATGATGAAAACAAATTTTTAATTGGATTTTTTATTTAAGAGATAAAATATATTTAATTCCAAATTTTAAAAAAAAAAAATCATTGATATCATATATTTGATGTGGCAAGATGGATGGTGCCCGATCATCCATATCTTGGCACGGATATAGCCCAAGTCAATCGAGGCTCCAACCTTTGCTCAGAGATTCCTCTGTGTCTGGAATGATTTTGCTATGTCGAGGATTTTTGTGTTCCATCTCATTTTATACAACAAAAGCCATGTAAGTCATGTATGGTTGTTGATGTGTTCAAAGGTGTTAGAGCATCTATAGCAGACCCCGCATAACACCGATCCGTAAAACGCGTTTAAAATTCGCGAAAAATGATTTTGCTGGTTGACACGTGTGTGGACAGAGTTAGACCCCGTAAAATGAACCCGTAAAAAAGAATATTCCCTGAATATAACGATTCTAGCTCAATTTTTTTCTTCCGGACGTCTTCTTCCTCGCGTCAATCTGGCCGTCGACGGACGGGCGGCTAAGGCGGGGCACGCGGCGGCTGTCGACGAATGGGCGGCCGTCGGCGAACGGGTGGCTAGGACGGGGCAGGCGACGACCGGACTCCTCCGTGAACTAGAGCTAGCTAGCTCGTTCGAATCGATCCAGCAAAGCTAGCTAGCTAGCGTCGTTGGAATAGGATGGAATCAGCTAGAGCTAGCTAGCTCGCTCCTTCGGATCAAATTGATTCAGCTAGCTAGCTAGTTGAGCCGTAGACGGGCACGGCCAACGGACGCAACAGTCGGGCGGACGGCTGGTCAGCACACGTCAGCGAGCGCAGCAACCGGGCGGGAGCAAGCCATGAAGGTTCCGACGACAGTTGGACTCCCGTCAATGATCTTTTGCGTATACACGTCATCCTTGGATTGCCTCCGAAATCCTTATTTTCACATGTTTGACATGAATGTTTTCAGTGCCCCTTAAAATAAATTAAGGGTAGCGGCCCGATACAGGGTCTGATAAACCCGTATTTTGACGGTTATTTTACAGTTCGAGGCATTGTGCAGACCAATCCTTATTTTCACAGGTTTGACATGAATGTTTTCAGTGCCCCTTAAAATAAATTAAGGGTAGCGGCCCGATACGGGGTCTGATAAACCCGTATTTTGACGGTTATTTTACAGTTCGGGGCATTGTACGGGTCTGCTAGAGATCCTCTTAGTGTCTCACCTCCACAATAACCTCTCTCTGAATGCTGTAAGGTCAACATGATGCCCTCACTGCTCATCAAACAAGGGGATGTGCCGAGGAGGGCAAAGAGCATCAGGTTGGAGAAGGAGAGGTGGGAATTTTGCTATATGATCTCATAGTTTAATACTCCCTCCGTTCAAAAATACTTGTCCTAAAAATGCATATAATGAATGTATCTATAATTAAAATAAGTCTAGATACATTCATCTCTAGGACAAGTATTTCCAGACGGAGGTAGTATAATGGAGCAATGTTACTAACTCTTTTAGAATTTTTAAAAAATCCAAAAGATGATTTTTACATTGTTTTCACCACTTTCCACCAAAATTTGGATTTCAGCATTTTGTCAGCAAACATTCATTAATCTGGTTCCCCGGACAACAAAGTAATGATAAGATGTTATTATTTCAGGTAGTTGCTTAAAATTTAACAATAGAGCACCCCCCACAAAGCATAGTTCTCCTTTTGGCCATCAAAGGTTTATGTCATAGAGCTTTCAAATGTCAAACAACAGTACAATAATCATTGAATTTTTCAAAATTGTTCACCTAGTTGCAGCCAGAATATGCATACTCAAGCAGAATACCGCAGCACAAAACAGCGGTCACATTTGACAAGCATGCCAACTACCAGTAAGCAGCTAAGTGAAATGACGAGTTAATTTGCTTTATTCAACAATTGCTCCAACGATGGATAACACAACATTTGAGCCTCAAAGTAAGTTTGCAAGTCACACTTACTGCATCATTGCATATGCATGGAAAGAGGAAAAGAGTACAACTAGGAAATGATTCCAAAAATGTTAAATCACTCTTGGCAGATTATAGAACATGGAAATTTTCAACTGCTTTGACATTCAACAAAGCTTCACATCTAGTATCTGTGGGACAGCTTCTCCTGCTCCTTGTAGTACATGGCGTACCTGCATGGCATCAAACCAAGCCAAGAATGTCAAATGTTTGGCAATCACAAGACATTCCACTACTCAACTAACAGTAAAGGGATTTCAATACAATGCTCACAATAAAACGTTGTGAATTACATACAAGACTATCAAATGTGCTGCTGACAATAATCAGGAGGTTCAAGAGTACGAACTAATGAAATTATCCGTTGCCACAAGTCACAACCAAAAGTGAGGATTTCTTAGAACTATGAAAAGAAACATGTGCGCAAGATAAGGGGGGTCAGGATACTTGTGAGTTTTGTGACCCAAGGACTAAACCCAAACTCAATACTCTGTAGGAGGAACCTTCAAAGCAAGAGCATTTTTTTACTCAATTTCAAGCGTTAACTGATAGTTCAAACTAACTATGCAAATTCACAAAGTATATATAGATTCAAATCGCTAAAAGGCACGCAAAAGCATTACAGTGATGTCGTTATCAATACAAGATACTACAGATCTCGCAAACTTGAAGCTACAACTACATGGTTGCAGGATTCCCCATTAACAGTATGAAGCCTAACTTTCATCCGAGGGAGCTTCAACAGCAAGTACCACAACACCAATCAAGTAACCAAATCACATATAACCTCAGTCTTTTCAAGGTATGCGTCTCATGTACATTAACCAAATAGAAAGGTACCATGTGCCAATACCACCATCAACAACACAACGGAAGACCAAATAGTTTGATAATAAACAATATAATGGAGACAGGCAGCCATCGTCGGATGGCTCTCCTCAGGGCACAAAACATTTGCACAGTGAACTAGGTCTAACCTCCCCTGTCAATTCAATACCCCCACACAAGAAATTTAAACGGCCTGCACAAACCATTGCATTCGAATCAGAAGGTATGAATCCCCCCTATCATTTCAAACTCATTTCCTCAATGAAGAAACAATATGCCTGAACAAACCAC
Source organism: Hordeum vulgare subsp. vulgare (assembly GCF_904849725.1). Lineage (NCBI taxonomy): Eukaryota > Viridiplantae > Streptophyta > Magnoliopsida > Poales > Poaceae > Hordeum > Hordeum vulgare. Next base: position 536,187,777 of record NC_058523.1, on the reverse strand, counting down.
TGCACTGAATTGACTAGTAGGTCTAAATCTCCCCTGCCATTTCAATCTCCGTTCCCCGCAAACCACCCGTAGCTCCCCCGGTCAACGTCGCGCAAACAAGATAGCACATCAGATGTCCTGTATCTAAAGGTAAATACGCACATAACACATGGAATCCAACGAAATCGGATACTCAACCGAACCCGAAAACGCATCTCGCAGCCAACCGAGACGCAACCCTAGATCCGCCCGACCAGGCATCCGCAGGGGAGAGCAGTGGGAGTGGGAGGGGGAGGGACGTACTGGTAGGTGCCGACGACGGGGGTGATGAGGAGCGTGGCGGAGATCCAGTTCTCGGAGACCTTGTGGTGGATCTTGGTGGTGATGTCCTTCCACAGGCCCGGCATCACCTGCTGCTGGAACGGCGACAGCGCGTACACCACCGCCTTCATACGCACAGGCATCTTCCCCATCTTTCGCCTCGCCGCTCCTCCTTCTTCCTCGGTCGGTGTGGATGCTCTCCTCCGGCTCCGATCAACCTCAGGACGATGGGGTGGGTGGGGTCGTTCGTTCCTTCCCCCGGGCTTAGGGTTCGGTATTTAGGACAGCTGCGGTTGGGCCCCGAGCCCATTCTGAGCGGCGTTTTGGACGGAGAAAATATCAGTACATAATTAGCCTGGCCCAGTTAGGAAAGAAGAAGGAAAAACAAAGGGAAGTTTCTTTTTATTTTTTTGAGCGGGCTCACGTCGGTGTTAGGTGACAAACCTCAAATGTGTTGGTTACTCAAAAAAAAAAAACATCAAACGTGTTTCTATAAAAAGACATCAAATAATGAAATTTTGTTTCTTCAAATAATGATAAAATTTGCTCAAAAAATCAAATAGTGATAAAAGAACATCAAATACTCCTCGGCGGAAGCATTGAATTTTTTTGACAATGGGTTGTTTACGATTATGCAGATTATAAAGTTATAAAGTCCAGTTTTCTATTGATGAGATGCATGGTCGTGTTAGACGTACTTGTATGCAAACATGGGTTTTCATGGCCCGTCCAGTGTTGAGGATATCGCTTATTGTTAGCGTCTAGGTCGGCTGGAGATTAGAGATTAATCGAAAATCATACTATTAATCGATTTTATCGATTGACTATTTATCATTCATTTTTATACAAATCACATGTTTTTGCATACACAGTTTTTGCATACACAGTGGAGAATTGTACATGGTATTGTTGATATTAGTAGTGGGCCTTAGGCCCATAAGAGAATTTCAAAAAATCTCTAAGGGCCCATGTAGGTGGTGGCATGACAAGGTGGTGGTGGGAAGTTTAGTCCCACCCCGCTAGTGGAGGAGAAGTTGGACCCCTTTATAAGGGTCTCTCTTCCACATGCTATTGGAGAGTGAGAAGAGAAGGTGCCCTCGCGCACTCCTCCTCCGTCGCCGCCCGCCACGCCTCGTCCTGACGCGGGTTGCGGGAATGAGCCGAGCTCATTCGTTCCCTTTTGAGAGATGATGAGGGTGGGATTACACTTCTGCAATCCCACTATGTTGTTGAGCTCAGGCGGATTAAGTGGGTTAAGAGTATGTTTAGTAGAACCCTTAAACCCTTAAAGCAGTTTTAAGGGTTGAAAAACAGAGACAAAGACTAGAACCCTCAAACCCAACCGTTAAACTCCTTTAAGGGTTGGGTTTGAGGGTTTACTCTTTGCCTCAACCCCAACCTTTAAATCTATCATTTGACATCTCACAATTTATGATTATAAGAACACAATCAATCTCTAAACAAACTACTAAATGACAATCATTGATGCATGGTTTAATAGTTTACATCACAAAATCATCATCTTCCCCCTCTCATCGGCACCATCACCCAAAAGTTGCACCTCGGCGCCATCTCCTAGACCACATGCGGGCTCCATCAAGCATCTCCATAGGCGCCGGTGGAGTCGTCCACACCGCCATCGCCACAACTACTCATCGGAGTGTCACCTCGAAAAGTAGAAGACGCACCACGGAACATCCTCTTCCTCTCCGCGATGTCCTTCTTGTAGTCCTTCCACCATTGCAACTGGTCTTGATCCATGTCCTTCTTGGACATCATCATGTGCTCCTTCTCTTCCACCATGAGTTCTTTCCATACCTTTGCCTCTTTGAGCTTGATCATCCTCTCCTCCAAGTCGGCCTTGCGCTTTGCTTCTTCACGCTTTGCTTCAACTTGTGCAAGCTTGACCTCTTTCTTCTTCCCGGTGATAAGAAGCTTTGTCTCCAATGTCTTCGTTGTCAATTCCTCTCTTGCCTTCATCATGTGCTCCATCTTCTCCCTTAGGCTTGACGCCTCTCCTTCCATCTTCACGCTTAGCTTGCCCTTCTTGGTTCCCTCGGGCTTGCCCAAGTTCCTCTCCTCCTCATCTTCACTATCATCCATCCTAAGCATTGCCGACTTCTTGGGTGCGGTCTCTTGATCCCTCAACTTTCACTTGTCAAAGGTTTGAAGAATTGCCCAAGCATGCTTAAATGGGAATGGCTTGCCCTTGGAAGCGGCCATCTCCTTGTACCTCATGCCGGCAATTGTCTCCTATCAATCACACATAATCACATAAGAACCCACCAATAGCATAGTACACACACATAATCAAAATAGTGAAGAGATATGTACTCACATAGTCACTCTCCACGGTTCCACTAGGTGGTGCATCCCTCACTTGGTCCATGGCCACACTCCAACGAGCACAAGCGGGCTTCATCAACTTCCACCGGCCTTGAAGCGACCGGTAAGTGCGAGAGATGAACCCACTATTCTTCGGCTTGATCCTAAAATAGTTGTCCTCGATCCTTTGCCAATACCGTTTACCGGTTTGTTCGGTGTCGGTGCTTGCATGCATCCATCCCCACAGCTGCCCAAGCACGAACCAAGAGGATATCTTCCGCCTTGGTGTAGTTTGTCGACCGCGCGTGTGGGCGGGAAGCGGCGGTGAATGCCTCCTCCCCTATCTCGGCCACCTCTTCCTCGTCATCCCCTTCATCCTCCTCATCTTCCTCCAAGTCGTCACCAACCCTGAAGGGTTCTAGAGGCGGAGCCCCGAGGTCCACCTTCGCGTCTTGGAGGAGGTCCATGAACGAGGATGGGGTTGCCATTTTCTCGAACACCTCGTGCGCGGCGGGAGGAGGTTCGACGACGGCGACGGGCGGGGCCGTGGGCTTCTTCCACGGCTTCTTCATGGCCGGGGACGAGCCGACGACCTTGGAGGAAGCCCCTCGCGGCCCATGGGAGGCCGCCTTCGGCCGGCTCTTCTTGGGGGCAGGCGCGACGGCGGGGGCGGGCGCCCGGGCGGGAGCTGGGGAGACGGGAGGAGGCGGTGCGAGGCCCGCCCGCCGCCGCTTGGCCCGACGTGGGTCGCCGCCACCACGTCGGCCACGGTCGGGTGCCGGGCGGGTGCGGGACCCGAGTCGGGCGGGGCGGGCGTGGCGGCGGCGGAGGCCTCCATGGCTGGCGCGGGGCGAGGCGGCGGGAGGAGCCGGGGAGGTGGGGATGAAATTTCCCTCCCGCACGAGAGGAAAGAGGAGTGCGGTTTGGGGGGAGTTTTTCCTTCCAACCCTCACTTCTACAGGTTGGGAAACAGTTTGAGGGTTGGTCCTCTCAGTTTTTTTACAGGTTTGAGGGTTTAGAGGTTCTAGTCTACGGCTTTTTTTCGACGAAAACTGTAAAAAAACAGTTATTTTTAGGGGTTTGAGGGTTTGAGGGCTATGCTAAACTTGCTCTAAGTGGGGTAAGACGAAAACTCTTAACACATGAATTGATCATCGATAAAACATAGAATATAGTTAGATGGTGCACACAACAGGACGTCGCCGAGCTTGCAGCCTCCACACAACCCTGCCCAGCGGGTCACGAACGTGCATCAACGAGGTTGGTCTGGACTCTGGAGTGCAACGCAGGTGTTCCCGGCCATTATGGTGTGTACTGTATCGATGTGCCCAACGGCTTCGCAGTCACCACCTGCGCAAGCGAAATAAACCGGTGAGGGACTCCGTAACAACGCAGTAGCCACCGGCGAGGGAGGTCGATCTCGGTGAGGGTGACGCCCACGTCGGCCCTGCTGACGAGCTGGCCGCGGGCAATATGGCCGGCATGGACGTGGCGGACGACTCCATGCATGTCCCTAGCCACCATCAGTCCATCACCATGGGCTGCGTCCTGACTCCTGAGGTCCCAAGAAACGTCAAGCATTTCGCCGTACTTAATAAGCTGGTTGGTTTGTGTCACGCCCAAGATGCGATCCTATCCTCAATTTAGCACGAGGGCCTCGTCAGGGATAGAAGCGCATCTCGTCGTGTCGCAAGAATGGATATCGTTATAAGTACATGTACTGAAAAGAAGAGATATATAGAATTGGCTTACACTCGCCACAAGCTACATCAGTACATTACATAATCATCAAGAGTAAGAGCAGGGTCCAACCACGGACGAAAACAAACGACAAAAGAAGAACGACGTCCATCCTTGCTATCCCAGGCTGCCGGCCTGGAACCCATCCTAGATCGATGAAGAAGAAGAAGAAGCAACTCCAAATGAACAATCAACGCGCTCGCGCCAAGTACCCTTTACCTGTACCTGCAACTGGTGTTGTAGTAATCTGTGAGCCAGAGGGGACTCAGCAATCTCATTTCCAAAGGTAACAAGACTAGCAAAGCTTAATGGGTGAGACATGGTTAAGTGGTGAGGTTGCAGCAGCGACTAAGCATATATGAGGTGGCTAACTTACGAGTACAAGAAATAAGAGGGGGAAGATCTACGCATAACGGACGTGAACTACTGATGATCAAATGAATGATCCTGAACACCTACCTACGTCAGACATAACCCCACCGTGTCCTTGATCGGAGAAGGAACTCACGAAAGAGACAGTCACGATTACGCACACAGTTGGCATATTTTAATTAAGTTAACTTAGAGTTATCTAGAACCAATGTTAAACAAAGTTTCCACGTTGCCACATAACCGCGGGCACGGCTTTTCGAAAAGATTTAACCCTGCAGGGGTGCTCCAACTAGTCCATCACAAAATTACCACAAGCCGCATAGAAATCCTCAATCACGAAGCTCGCGATCTCATCGGATTCCCTAGTGGAAAACCTCAACTCTGAGATTACCCAAAACATCACCGGAATCCCGATGCACAAGATATCTCGTCAAAGGTAAAACTAATCCAGCAAGGCCGCCCGACGTGTCGACGATCCCGATAGGAGCCGCGTATCTCGTTCTCAGGACACGACGGATAAGCACAGCGTACGGTGGCCTCATAGAAATCTCCCGAGTTGCCCCGGGTTGGCCCCACTAACGGCTCTAGTTTTGGACCAGCACCAACAGCACTGGCCCCCTGTATTATGTGAAATTACTCCTCGGGGTCATGACGCCCTATGCTTTCAGTATTAACAAGTTATTATGTTGGGAAAATGTAGTACCAATGTTGGGCCTTGCCAGATCAGCTTTAATCTAAAACGAATTATCAAGGGGGTCCCCATAACAACCCCGATCGTGTTAGGAGCGCTCATTTATGGAACATAACACCGGTAGCCGAAACTAAGGGGGCAAAGGTGGAACAAAACACCAGGCTAGAAAGGCCGAGCCTTCTACCTTTTACCAAGTATATAGGTGCATTAAATTAAATAGCATTTAATATGGTAATATAACAAAGAACCCATGTTATCACATTGAAGCATCTGCACCTGCAACTAGCAACGCTAACAACAGGGTTAAGCAAGCGGTAACATAGCCAATCAGTCGTTTCCTAGGTCGAACAGGTTGAAGATAATCATGGCATTGTTGAGAGGCTGATATTTAACATGTGGTAGGCAACGAGACATAATTGATAGAAGCGATAAATCTAGCATGGCAATGATAGTAATGGTATCTGGGGAAATGGTCATCTTGCCTGAGATCCCGCTTGTGAGAAGATTGACTCCGAGAAGTCGGCGAACCAACGTAGTCGAACGGGTCCTCACAGTCCGACACGCTTGCGGAACTCTATCGAGACGGAGCAATCTGGAAACAAACATCAACACAGATATTCACCACAAGATGCAAGACACATATGATGCATGAATGGTCTAATGCAAGGCATGACAATCACAACAATCAAACACTACACATTAAGTGAAGCTCGATATGACGAAACTCCACGTTTAATTATTTAGTTCACTCCCGTTCAGGTACGCGGCTTTATTAAATGTTGTTAAACATGGCACGAGGGTGAAGCACAAATTAATCTACCTCTAGGCATTTTAAATGAGGCCGAAAACGTCATATAGCATCTCCGAAATGACCCCACGCGTTAAATTCTAAATCTGTCCAGATTTATCCTAACCACATTTTATGTTTGTTAAACAGCAAAACAAAGTGGTTCACGTGAAACTACACGTCGTTCTAGTCCATTTACATATATGACACATCTCCAACGGAGCTACGGTTAATTAGCTATGAATTAAAACATTTTAACACGGTAACACACAAATCAATGCAAACAACGCGTTTTATTACTTTTATCATGCATGGAAGTGGCTTTTGCAAAACTACGCAAAATTCTACACATTCTATAATCTACGATTTTTGCATGCGATGCATGGTTTAATACTTAATAGCCGCCTAAAAGATGACATTTTGTAAATAGGCAGTGCATTGGACAAGTGACCAAATGCATAGCAAAGAAGAAAAAAATGCAAAAGTGAGGTGCAGCCGTGGGGATTTGATCCCTGGCCTCCTGGGTGAATACTAGCTTTGCTAACCACAGCGGTATGGTTTATGATGCTTGTGGGGAGTTACTGCAAATGAAACATACGCTAGCGCTGAACTGAACGAAAAAAATGCAACAAAAAATGAAATGAAAATGGTGGGCACGCTCTGATTGGATCTCAGGTCTCCCGAGTTGCAACGCAGCACGCTGACCAGTGTGCTAGAAGCGGGAAGTGATACAAAACTGGATTCGCTGCAGATGAAACAGACCCTGATGCTTACCTGATGAAACTGAACATGAAACAGAGACTTGCTGATGTCTCCTTTGGCTGGAGATGCAATCGCAGGTGCGGCGACGCGACTGGGTGTCGGCGTGTGCGCCGGGGACGGGCAGTCCGGCTCTGGGCTCCGGATCCAGCAGAGGGGCATCCATTTCTAGCGACGGCGGGGCCCGTCAAGGTTGACCAGGGCAGCGGCAAAGCGGAGCTCGGCAAGCGCCATGGCTCTCTCCTGCTGCTGCGCCATACAAAGAAAGAGAAAAAGACCTTGAGGACAGGAAACTAAGACCGGACCAGAGAGAGAGAGCTAGGGGCGACGAGGAGGAGGTCCGGCGGCTTGCCTGAGTTACACGAGAGGCGGGAGACGGGGCTGCTCCGGTGAGCACCGACTGGAGGCGACGGGCTCTCCAGAGGGGAGGCTTTGGCGCTGGTTCACGGGTCCTCGGGCTGCTCCAGTGGCTCATGGCCCTCGCGGAGGCCGAGGCGCTCGCGGAGCTCACGGTCAGGGACGAGGAGGAGGGGTTCGAGGGTGTGACGAAGACGAAGTAGGGGACGCAGAGAAGTGGACGTCGAGGAAGAAGCCTTCGGGGTCCTGTGGTCCGAAGCGGGGGTGAGGAAGACGACGGAGACGATCTTGACGCCCCCGAGAAAGGAGACAGTTGCTTGGTTCAAACCGAGCGCGAGCTCCAACTTGGATCATGTCACGCCCAAGATGCGACCCTTTCTCAATTTGGCACGAAGGCCTCGTCAGGGATAGAAGCGCATCTCGTCGTGTCGCGAGAATGGATATCGTTACAAGTACATGTACTGAAAAGAAGAGATATATATAGAGAGTCGGCTTACACTCGCCACAAGCTACATCAGAGTCACATCAGTACATTACATAATCATCAAGAGTAAGAGCAGGGTCCGACTACGGACGAAAACAAACGAGAAAAGAAGAACGACGTCCATCCTTGCTATCCCAGGCTGCCGGCCTGGAACCCATCCTAGATCGATGAAGAAGAAGGAGAAGAAGCAAATCCAAATGAACAATCAACGCGCTCGCGTCAAGTAACCTTTACCTGTACCTGCAACTGGTGTAGTAGTAATCTGTGAGCCACAGGCGACTCAGCAATCTCAATTCCAAAGGTATCAAGACTAGCAAAGCTTAATGGGTGAGGCATGGTTAAGTGGTGAGGTTGCAGCAGCGACTAAGCATATATTTGGTGGCTAACTTACGAGTACAAGAAATAAGAGGGGGAAGATCTACGCATAACGGACGTGTCTACTGATGATCAAAAGAATGATCCTGAACACCTACCTACGTCAGACATAACCCCACCGTGTCCTCGATCGGAGTAAGAACTCACGAAGGAGACAGTCACGGTTACACACACAGTTGGCAAGTTTTAATTAAGTTAACTTCAAGTTATCTAGAACCAGTGTTAAACAAAGCTTCCACGTTGCCACATAACCGCGGGCATGGCTTTCCGAAAAGATTTAACCCTGCAGGGGTGCTCCAACTAGTCCATCACAAATTACCACAAGCCGCATAGAAATCCTCAATCACGAAGCTCGCGATCTCGTCGGATTCCCTAGTGGAAAACCTCAACTCTGAGATTACCCAAAGCATCACCGGAATCCCGATGCACAAGATATCTCGTCAAAGGTAAAACTAATCCAGCAAGGCCACCCGGTGTGTCGACGAACCCGATAGGAGCCGCGTATCTCGTTCTCAGGACACACCGTCTACGCATAGTGGACGGGAACCAAACCTCGAGTTGCCCCGAGGTGGCACCGCCGACTGCTAGGTGGGTGGACCAACACTCATGCGGAGCACTGGCCCGGGGGTTGATTAAATTATCCTCGGGGTCCGGAAAGTCCCTATGCAATTTTATTAGGTGATTAGGCAAATGTAGTACCAATGTTGGGCCTTGCCAGACCAGCTTTAATCTAAACGAATTATCAAGGGGGTCCCCATAACAACCCCGATCGTGTTAGGAGCGCTCATTTATGGAACATAACACCGGTAGCCGGAAACTAAGGGGGCAAAGGTTGAACAAAACACCAGGCTAGAAAGGCCGATCCTTCCACCTTTTACCAAGTATATAGGTGCATTAAATTAAATAGCATTTAATATGGTGATATAACAAGGAACCCAGGTTATCACATGGAAGCAACTGCACCTGCAACTAGCAACGCTAACAACAGGGTTAAGCAAGCAGTAACATAGCCAATCAGCGGTTTGCTAGGTCGAACGGGTTGAAGGTTTCATGGCATTGTTGGGAGGATGAAATTTAACAAGTGGTAGGCAACGAGACATAAACGATAGAAGCGATAAAAAACTAGCATGGCAATGATAGTAATGGTATCTGGGGAAATGGTCATCTTGCCTGAGATCCCGCTTGGAAGAAGAATGCCTCCGTGAAGCAGACGAACCGACGTAGTCGAACGGGTCCTCACATCCGACACGTTGCGGTACTCTATCGAGACGAAGCAAACCGGAAACACAAATCAACACACGGAATTCACCACACGATGCACAACACAAATGATGCATGAACAGCTGAATACATGTAAGTCACGGCATGACAATTCACACAATCAAACACTACACATTAAGTGAAGTTCAATATGCAACGAGTTGCATATTAACGAAACTACACGTTTATTTATTTAGTTCTATCCCGATTAAATACACGGCAATATTAAATGTGGTTACACATGGCAAGAGGTGAAGCGTAATTAAACTACCTATCTAGGCACTTTAAATGAGGTCGGAAATGACATATAGCACCTCCGAGACGACCTCACATGTTAATTTACAATTCTGTTCAGATCTGAACTAATGCATTTAATTAGTTGTTAAACAGAAAAACAAATAGGTTCACGTGATTCTACACGTCAATTTGAGCAATCTACACATAAATATCATCTCCAACGGAGCTACGGATCAAAAGATACAAGCACCGCAAGATATGATGGCATGAATGCAATATGTGTGCAACGACGATCACGAGCACTTCAAAACATGCACCCAGCAAGGGAAAATGAAACTACACAAGATTCTAAGCAAGTTTCATCTAGGACACGATCAAATCGGAGCTACGGTTCAACAACTACGAGCAAAACAAGAAATGACTACAATCTGCCAAAATCAGCCACATAACATTTTCTACACCCCACAACTATGGGCTACACAACTCCGATATGCTCAAGCAAGGCATGGAACGGAAGAGGGCAAGAAGCACTACTACAAACAACTAACAACAACTAGCATGGCATCATGGATCACTAGGAAAAGAAGTCACAAAATGGCATCTCACACACTATTTCAGACTTAGTGAAAATTACACCTCATGAAAGTGCAGTTTTCGGTCTGAAGAAATATTGACAGCAGCAAAACCATAAGCTACAGGACTCCAAATGGCATGAAAATTTACAGAATGCAAGAGAAACACAAGGGGTACAACTAACTCCATTGGACCAACCTCAAAAGAGCTACAGATCAAAAGACACAAGCAAGACAAGACAACAACAAAATAATAACAGATTCCAGACTTAGAAATATTTCAGCTCCTCAAAATCAGCACTATTTCTAGCAACTTGAGAGCAATCAAACTACACCTAACACATGCATTTCTATTGCAACTAAAAATACCAGCGGCTAGACTAAACACCCAAGAACAACTCCCTAGTTGACAACTTAATCAAACGGAGCATGGAATGAATCCTACGAATTAAACAAAAGGGCATCACGGCAAAATATCGCGCGAACCAACTTGCTCTAATGCTAAAACTAATTGCACAGAAAAATCCCATGAATTTTTCTACCCCGGAAACATATAAAATATGTGGGGTTGCACAACAAAAATAATGCCACACTTAAATACGAGATAAAAACCTATTCACAGAAAAATAAACTACCGGCAATCCCTACACGCAAAAATACCAATGACCGCTCTAAAATACATAGCAAGAGGGTTCCTCAAACATGGGCATTTATTCTACGGCATACGAGCAACCCGGTCTCGCACAAAAAAATAAAAGCGGGACGGAACCTATTGGGACAACACGCTAAACTAGGCATTAGGCATGCTAAACGACGTCAAACATTTATGCATGCTTTATAATCGGATTCTACGTGAAAAACTACACGAAAAACATATCTAATACGTTTTGATCCAACTTACGGATAAAATTCTATGGACGTTTGAAAAACAGCTAATATTCCTGAAATTAAAATAAAATCTGAAACCTGAAAAAAAATAGCTACGGGCCTAAACAAAGGGCGTAGCATAGCAAAAGATGCTTAGGGCAAGGATTAGAGGCGGCACGGGACTCACCCACGGGCTGTGGTCCAAGAGGAGGCGGTCTGGAGGAGGCTTGGGCCGGCGCTGGCGGTGGGGAGGCCGAACGGCCGAGCTGAGCCCAGGCGGTGGAGGCCGAGCGAGGCCCAGGCTCGAGGCATCGGGAACCTCGTCGCACTCCCAGCGCTGCATGAACCCGAGCGCATGCGGGCGGCGGCGGCAGGCTGCCGGCAGCAGGGAGGGCGAGGCTCGGCGCTGTAGGCTGCCGGGGCATCGAGGGAGGCGGAATCCGGCGGGATCTGGCGACAGACGCCGGTGAGCAGCGAGATCTGGCGCGACGGGGTCGGCCGACGTTCAGGCGCGCGGCTTGACGACGGTGCTCCGGCGAGGCGAGGGAGCACCGGAGGTCTTCGGCTGCAGCAGCCTCGACCGGCTCGGGCTCTCCGGCGAGGGGAAGCCGGCGACGGGGCCTGGGGAGCCTGGTGTGGCGCCGACAGCCCGGCGGCTCGCCACCAGAGGCACGGGCACGGGAGCAGAACGGGCGGAGGCGGCGGTTTCGGGCCTGGCTGGGCCCGATATGGGCTCGGCGGGCCCAAGCGGCGGCAGAGGGACCGAGGGGAGGAGAGAGAGGGTGCGGGAGGCTAGGGTTGGCAAGGTTTTCGAGGTAGGGGAGAGGGGGCTGTCTAAAATGGAAGGGGAGGTGTGTTTAAATACGAAAGGGGGGCTAGGTTTAGCGAAATTTCGACCCGGATCCAACCGCGGGGTCGGATTCGAGTAATTCCGAATGCGGGAACGGGTACGCGGCCGTGTAGAGGGGATAACCGGAGACGAGAGGGAGAACGGGCGGCGCGGCAACGAGTTTTAAAACACCGGCAAATGTCCGACGAATAACCGAAGACGGTGCCGCTACGGTCGACCGTTCGGGTACCAGACGGACTCCGATCGCGACGAAATTCGACAGGCGGCCTGGCTATAACTAATCACGACCGCATGACAAGTTTCACCCCGATCAGAGAAAGTTTTCAACACACTTTTAAAACAGGGTTTTGACGATGACGCGGGCGCGTGCGTGTGTGGTCGGGCTCAGAACGGACAACGACGAGAACCGGTAACTAACAACGGATGCATGTTTTGAAAACTGGCGGCAACGGAGATGCCGTTTCAATGCAGATGATGCGAATGATGCGATGATGATGCGACAAAACAAAATAGACACAGGATGAAAACGGAAAGAAAAGTGGAATCCTGTGGAACGTCACTCTCGGGTTGTCACAACTCTCGTACACTACAAGAGGATCTCGGCCCGAGATCCAAGAATGAAAGGGGGAGAGGATGAGAAAGAACAACTGGTAAGAACTTAGTCACTTCTTTGACAAACGAGTGAAGCCAACAATCCTTGAAGGTTGCACAGAGATGAGGAATGCTATGAGAAAGAAGCAAGAATTCACGGAAAATTTCGGCAGCACTTCGGTAGGAAAATGGGACAAAAAATTCGAAAAGGTAGGAGAATTAGACAATATTCATAAAAATCAACTAAATAGAACAAGGGAACACCATGATCTTGATAGAACAACAAGATTGACCCAAAATAGCAACAACACAAGGCCTCCGGAAGAAGAGAATATGAACTAGCTCATACGGAAGCAGAGAATGAAGAAAAGAATGACAACTATCATCACGATAGAATTGAAGAGCCTCCGGATAGAAGAATAGACGGAGTAGTTGGAAAACCAACAACGAAAAGAACAAGATAGTAGTGGGCTTATGAAAATCAACTCAACAAATATGAGGTGACAAACAACCACTAAAATAAACAAGGATAGATTGGGAGCAACAAGAATCAAAACTTCTTACACTAAGAGGATACATTGAGAACTTGGATTAATGACAAGCACCATAATAGCAACAATCCATAGGAAAAGCTTTAGATGAAATCCACACCAAGATGGCTCAATGAAGAAATCATGGGTTGCAAATATCTCATGATCAAAGGATTGGTGGATTTAATTATCTCATTCTTGAAAGGAAATCTCTTCAAGGCTCCTACACTAACAAGAATGCTATAATACCACCTCAAAGGATAAAGGAAGAACAAATGCACTTGTAAATGCAAGATAAGAAAACTTGAGGTTCTCCAATTGAATCATGAAGAACACTTTGAGAATGAATTGATATCACGATGAACCACCATGAAGGACCTCCGTATACAAATGAATGATGCAAAGATATGAAGGAAGAAAGAATAAGATTATGACCTTGCCAAGATTTAGATGAAGCCTCACAAAGAGATTCTTGATAAAACTTAGAACTCCGGAAAAAAAGATGAGAACACTTGAGAAAAGAATTATATCATGAGCCACTCCGGAAGAAGAATTCAAATTAGTATGAACAAGAATAAGAATTATGTTATGCTCATCCTTCATCAACTTAAGTTGATGACAAGGAGCGGATTTTTGCATACCCCTTATTCTTCTTGAAAGAAACTTGAAGAGAGAGATAGATAAGCACCACTTGAAGCATAAATGAAGGAAGCACCGGTAAGAATTCATAATTGAATGGGGATACCAAGAATGAATGGAGATACATAAAAAATAAAGAGATCATGATCCACGTGAAATAAAACAAGAACAAGGCATCGGATAAACGAGAAACGAACGAAGAGACAACAATTGAGAAGAATCGAGGATGAAAGCTGAAAGTTGAGAACGAAGAATCTTCTAAAATGATGGTCTTCGGAGGATCGAGAATGAAAACAACTTAGAAATGCACCGGATAGCAAGAAATTAATCACTCATGATTGGAAACAATTCCAGATGATAACACAAGGCTGAAATGATGAATATCCAAGAGAATGAACCAAGATTGAGAGAAACACTCCTTCGGTCTTCAAAGGAGAGAATGATGAGAAGAACACCACCTAGAATAACTAAGACACCCCGGAATAATGAAGAATGCAAGGTTGAGCCAAATATGAGAATTAATTCGAATAGGCCTTGGAGAAGGGATATGACTGATGAATTCATACTTATGTCATAGTTGAAAAGAATTAAAGACCTCCGGAAAGATTACAGAGCTATATAAGATCCTCGGAAAAACCTGTGGGTTATGGGCCCACTCGAAGAAATCACCGTTGACAAGATTTCTTAGAAGAGGGATATTGCACCGGTACAAGTGAAAACTAGATAAGGTTGAGCACCTCGAAATAATTGAAAAGATTGGAAACAAGAACTACTGAGATAACTTCAACACTCCGAATCGGAAAGAGAGTGAATGAATAACAAGATAGGCTGATAAGAATTCCCAACATAGGAAAGAATTAACAAGGATGAAAAGGATATGATGAATACGGACAACTGAATTAAATTCACCAGAAAAAGATAACCAGATTGAAGGAATGATGCACTAGAACTCCTGAGAATCTTCACAATGAATCACCGGATAAGAGAGAAAAGAACAAGCAGCGGAAGCACCATGAAAAGAAAACTCTTGGATGAAAATCTAATCACTGAAGAAAAGGGGTGGGAGGGCGGGGAAAAACAAAGACAACTTGGGACAGATGAGACAAACTCCGGAAAGAATTCAGAGAATGATCTACAACAATTTAGAGAGGAATGAATTCAGTTGAAGAGAAGCACACCGGTTGGAAAAGAATTAATCATGACGACTCCGGTTGACAAAATTGATGAGACAATTGATTGAGCAAAAGGATTAGCATTCACATAAAAATATGAGAACACCTCTTGGAAAGATCTGAAATCACCACTTGACATCGAAGCAACACGAATTACCATATTCCAACAAAATAAAGGGATGAGGCTTATGAAACAAGCCAGAACAAACTCATGAGAAAGATTTCGTCCGATATTTTCGTGGACAGGAATCCACTAGATGTCGAACCCCAACCTAACATCATGCATTTGTTGGAAGATTGTCCTATAAGCAACTACTTGAATTCCCACCTAAGAATTCCCGAAATATCTGGTCATGCAATCTGGTACATGGATACACAGAGTAATAATTACACAACTCCTATACTAACCCGTCACCTGTATCACATCCGTCAACACACAACCAGAATCTCGGACCTTCATCTACAACATACCCTCGTGATCACCACAATACAAAGTATGGCAGTACTTCCGAACAATCTGCACCAGTACCCGGGACATCGGGGTTATCTCGCCACTACTAGTATTGAAGCAATTACGAACATCCTTCGTTCTGAGATATTAAGAAATCTGAATGATAACGATGTGCTCGAGAATCCCCTGGAGCTCAACTCCCCTGAGACTTAGAGCAGATAGGAGGCACCAAGACAGAACTCCGTCACATCGGCATCATATAGATTCCAAGAATATCCGCGTAATCCTAAATTTTTCTTGAGTGAGAAGAGGAGTAGAATTAAATTATTACGTCAAGATTCCTCACCAGAGCATAGAAGAGGAGAAAAAAGAATCCTACTCTCCGATATATAACTAGACTCAAAGCAGTTTTTCACTAGACTCGACTCGGCCAAGTTCGATCAATCAAGGGGGCTCCTAGGTCGGTATTGCTCTGATACCAACTTGTCACGCCCAAGATGCGACCCTATCCTCAATTTGGCACGAAGGCCTCGTCAGGGATAGAAGCGCATCTCGTCGTGTCGCAAGAATGGATATCGTTACAAGTACACACTACAAGAAATAAGCTCGTTTATGACAAAAAATATCGACGACGGTTTTATTGGTCATAGATCTATGACTAAAATCTACAAAAAGGTCATGAGGTGTCTAAGAGGGTCCAAACCGTAGAAATTTTTGACCATCTCTATCAAGAAGGTCATAATCCCATTGCCCAAAAAGGTCACTGGCATGTGTAGCTCTATTATGCCTGCATTGTAGGTCCTCCATGACAAAATTAAGAAGGTCATAGGCTTAAACAGAGGTGACTGGGCAGAAAACTCAACAATTTCGCCTATGTGTCTTGTATAGGTGTCGACAAGGCCACAAATGGAAAATGATTTTTATGTCCAAAGAAAATGAAAACTCCCTTTAGCAACATTGTTTGCCATTCCAAGATGCACCCTTGTGCAATTGTTTTTGACCGATTTCCTTCCGATTCCATCTGATTTCCTTCTGATTCGGCATAAAACTCTTTAAATGGAAAATATAGCTTTAGACGCCCGCCACGTGGCTCCAGAGTGTGACCCCCTTCATGAACGACACCGTCGTCTTCACTTGAGGGTGGAAACAGCCACACAATAGGTTACTTCTCATTCATGGAAACATTTATGCCTTAGATCGATGACATGCCGCACATCCACCCGATATTCATGTGTGGTAGCAGTCGGGCAGGTTCACGTGGTCTTAGACGAGGCCGCCGGATCCTTCACCGATGTGGATGCAGTTAGTAATTGCCCTCCTTCATCGGTCAAGAGGGTAGAAAAAATTAGAAGAAAAATAAAAAGAAGAACTCAATTGCATGAGCTTGATTCCTATTGGTGGAAACATTTGTTCCACGGATCGATGACGTGGCGCATATCCATCCATCTATCCATCTAGCTCTCCACCCCCACATCCCTCCATCCATCCATAGAGAAAAGGAAAAAAATAGGAGCCCACGAGAGAGAGAGCCCACCTAACTCCAGCGTCATCCCCCCACCCTCTCTGTCTCGTAACCTCGCTCTCCACGATCCCCTCTCCCTCGCCGCCGCCACCACCCACGCCGGCCTATTCCGGTGAGCTCTGACAACGGGAAGCACTCCCTCGAGCTCCCCAAGCTCCACGCCTCCTTCCCCTTCGTCCAGAATCCGTGCTCCCGCCCTCCATTGTTCCCCGTGGCTAGCTACGGTTTCGGCCGCCACCTCATCTCCGGCGACGGCGAGTCCAGCAGCCTGCGGATCCGGCACCGGGCTATCCCAGGTTGGTACTTCGACTCATTCCTTGCACAGATTCTCCCTCCCCACCTCCCAGGTTTACCTCTAGCCTAGCGGCCAATGCATCCTCTCTTGATTTGTTTTTGTTGTTGTCCGGTATCATGGTCCCATCTATGTTCTATACGACAGGTGTGTGCAAGGTTGATCTGGAGAAGAGATGGTGCTGCCCCGTTCACGACCTACCGGCCTCGACAACCTGTATTCGTCGGAGATAAGACATGGCTGTCCAAGTTGTGCTCGCCCGTGATCTCGGCAGACTCAAATTTGAAGGTACACGAGGCTCAAATTTGAAGGTAGATGATTTTCATGTTGCTAGCAGTACACACGTACTAAACTACTATCCAAAACTGTCAAATCAATCTTTGAGTTGCATATATACATGCGTGTCTCCTTGCAGAAATCATACCTGCTATTTCCTCTAGCAAAAAGAATCGGCCAGATCGCATAGTGCAGTCTTCCTACCGTTGGAAAACTGGGTAAATTCGAACATACTGCATGTCTGCATCGGGGCTGTATGAACATCCAACACCCATGCACTGCTTCAGCCGGACAAAGATGTCTGTTGTACATCACTTGGGAAGATAGTATCCTGAGTACAACACTAAGTACGTACCTATATATTTCACATGTGCTACAACTATTGATCTTTTCATGGCTGAACGTGGTGTTAAGACCCATGCATGACGAGCTATATACTTAACAAAACGTGATTTCACCAACTTAAAGTAAACTCTTCCTCATCTCCTGCAAAAAATTTCAATATCATACATGCATGTGATATTTTTAATAAGGCAAATTCAAATTTATGTATATTTTTCAATGCATGTGTCCTTTCTTTCTGACAAATTGGACATGACTCGTGAGTTTAAGAGCAAGTACAATACGATACAGTCAGCACACTGTAAGAATTAAAATATTATATTTTTATTGAGTTGGATGAGAGAGAAGAGGAGAGAGAAGGGAAGCGGGCTCTTCGTGAAGAGCCAGCTCTAGCACGTGCTCCTAGCACTAGTGGGGACGGGGCCTTTAGCCCCGGCCCGTAAGGGGCTTTAGTCCCGGTTCACCAACCGGGACTAAAGGGGCGGGACTAAAGGCCTAACCTTTTTGTTCCGGCCCTCTTACACGCCGGGACTAAAGTTGCTCCACGTGGGCGCCTCGTAGCGCCCCACGGGCAGGCCCTTTAGTCCCGGTTCGTTACACGGACCGGGACTAACGATTTTCAGATTTTGCTGGTTTTTGGGTTTTTTTTGAATGAAATTATTTTTGGGTTTTAGGGTTTTAGGGTTTAGGTGTTGGGGAGATTAACGTGATGCCCCGTTTGGTGTTCGGGAATTAGTTTTCATATAATTTAAATAGAAATAATTATGCATATATATATATATATATAAGATTAACTTATCTTACAAGCGATCATATATATACAATTATATGGAGATCTGAATTATCGGGACTAGAGCCCGTCTATTCGATTACATGGACGAATATCAGTAATGGCCCTTAGCTACACTAAATTGTCCTTTGTCTTCTATAGCTTCCGTCCTCAGAAATCCCGCAAGCTCCTCTGCAACAGCAATCGCGCGTTGCTGTGGTAGGACCTTCGTCCTCATGGCCGTGTGCTATATAAGAAGAGGAGATGAATATGAATATTAATCATGATAACAAAGAATGACGGGTAAAAATAGAGGTGTGAATGTTCATTACTTACGTCGAATCTGTGGTCCTTGAACTCAGAGGTAAACGTGCGAATGGTCTCGCAAACATAGTATCCGCATAGATGCGTTCCCCGTGGCTGCTGGTCGCACTTTACGAGAATAGAATATATATAATCAAAATAATAATCTAGCATCATAAATGTATTGAAAATTAATAGAAGTATATCATACTACTACTTACCTGAGCCGCTCTAAAGGTCAGCTTCTCAGGAAAGTTACCGGGAGTCACTCACTTGAACCGCTACCAAACCCTGCCCGACAAGGATAATGATTTGCTAAGTTTTTCATTAATTGATATATCAGAAAATCATCGAAAGAGACCGATAGAGCGCAGGAATGATTAAAATTACCCTTGGAGCATGTCCTGCAGGCTTTGGAACTGTTCCAAGGTTCTCGATAATGGGTCGAAGGCATCAACTCTCCCCTTATCAATTTGAATGTCCAACAGAATCCAATGGAAGTTGCACATGTATATATATATATGTGTGTGTGTGTGTGTGTGTGTGTGTTGGGGAACGTCGCATGGGAAACAAAAAAATTTCCTACGCGCACGAAGACCTATCATGGTGATGTCCATCTACGAGAGGGGATGAGTGATCTACGTACCCTTGTAGATCGTACAGCAGAAGCGATTAGAGATTGCGGTTGATGTAGTGGAACGTCCTCACGTCCCTCGATCCGCCCCGCGAACAATCCCGCGATCAGTCCCACGATCTAGTACCGAACGGACGGCACCTCCGCGTTCAGCACACGTACAGCTCGACGATGATCTCGGCCTTCTTGATCCAGCAAGAGAGACGGAGAGGTAGAAGAGTTCTCCGGCAGCGTGACGGCGCTCCGGAGGTTGGTGATGATCTTGTCTCAGCAGGGCTCCGCCCGAGCTCCGCAGAAACACGATCTAGAGGAAAAATTATGGAGGTATGTGGTCGGGCAGCCGTGAGAAAGTCGTCTCAAATCTGCCCTAAAAGCCCCATATATATAGGAGGAGGGAGGGGGACCTTCCCCTTTCCCACTTCTTCCCCTTTTTTTTTCTTCCTTTGATTTTTCTTCCTTGGCGCATAGGATTTGGTGGGCTGTCCCACCAGCCCACTAAGGGCTGGTGTGACCCCCACAAATACCTATGGGCTTCCCCGGAGTGGGTTGCCCCCCTCCGGTGAACTCCCGGAACCCATTCGTCATTCCCGGTACATTCCCGGCAACTCCGAAAACCTTCCGGTAATCAAATGAGGTCATCCTATATATCAATCTTCGTTTCCGGACCATTCCGGAAACCCTCGTGACGTCCGTGATCTCATCCGGGACTCCGAACAACATTCGGTAACCAACCATATAACTCAAATACGCATAAAACAACGTCGAACCTTAAGTGTGCAGACCCTGCGGGTTCGAGAACTATGTAGACATGACCCGAGAGACTCCTCGGTCAATATCCAATAGCGGGACCTGGATGCCCATATTGGATCCTACATATTCTACGAAGATCTTATCGTTTGAACCTCAGTGCCAAGGATTCGTATAATCCCGTATGTCATTCCCTTTGTCCTTCGGTATGTTACTTGCCCGAGATTCGATCGTCAGTATCCGCATACCTATTTCAATCTCGTTTGCCGGCAAGTCTCTTTACTCGTTCCGTAATACAAGATCCCGCAACTTACACTAAGTTACATTGCTTGCAAGGCTTATGTGTGATGTTGTATTACCGAGTGGGCCCCGAGATACCTCTCCGTCACACGGAGTGACAAATCCCAGTCTTGATCCATACTAACTCAACTAACACCTTCGGAGATACCTGTAGAGCATCTTTATAGTCACCCAGTTACGTTGCGACGTTTGATACACACAAATCATTCCTCCGGTGTCAGTGAGTTATATGATCTCATGGTCATAGGAATAAATACTTGACACGCAGAAAACAGTAGCAACAAAATGACACGATCAACATGCTACGTCTATTAGTTTGGGTCTAGTCCATCACATGATTCTCCTAATGATGTGATCCCGTTATCAAGTGACAACACTTGCCTATGGCCAGGAAACCTTGACCATCTTTTGAACAACGAGCTAGTCAACTAGAGGCTTACTAGGGACAGTGTTTTGTCTATGTATCCACACAAGTATTGTGTTTCCAATCAATACAATTATAGCATGGATAATAAACGATTATCATGAACTAAGAAATATAATAATAACTAATTTATTATTGCCTCTAGGGCATATTTCCAACAGTCTCCCACTTGCACTAGAGTCAATAATCTAGTTCACATCACCATGTGATTCCAACGAATCCAACACCCATATAGTTATGGGGTCTGATCACGTCTTGCTCGTGAGAGAGGTTTTAGTCAACGGTTCTGAAACTTTCAGATTCGTGCGTTCTTTACAAATCTTTATGTCATTTTATAGATGCTGCTACTACATGCTATTCGGAAATGCTCCAAATATCTACTCTACTATACGAATCCGTTTCACTACTCATAGTTATTCGGATTAGTGTCAAAGCTTACATCGACGTAACCCTTTACGACGAACTCTTCAACCACCTCCATAATCAAGAAAAATTCCTTAGTCCATTAGTTACTAAGGATAAATTTTGACCGCTGCTAGTGATTCAATCATGGATCACTCTCTGTACCTCTCAACACACTTTGAGTCAAGGCACACATCAGGTGCGGTACAAAGCATGGCATACTTTAGATTCTACGGCTAAGGCATAGAAGACGACCTTCGTCTATTCTCTTTATTCTGCCGGGGTCGGGTTTTGAGTCTTACTCAAATTCACACCTCACAACGCAACCAAGAACTCCTTCTTTGCTGATCTATTTTGAACTCCTTTCAAAAACTTGTCAAGGCATGCATCTTGTTGAAAACTTCCATTAAGCGCTTTTCGATCTATCTCCATAGATCTTTGATGCTCAACGTTCAAGTAGCGTAATCCAGGTACTCCTTTGAAAACTTCTTTCAAAACAACCTTGTATGCTTTACAGAAATTCTACATTACTTCTGATCCACAATATGTCAACCACATATACCTATCAGAAATTCTATAGTGCTCCCACTCACTTCTTTGGAAATACAAGTTTCTCATAAACCTTGTACAAACCCAAAATCCTTGATCATCTCATCAAAGTGTATATTCCAACTCCGAGATGCTTGCACCAGTCCATTGAAGGATCACTGGAGCTTGCATACTTGCTAGTATCTTTAGGATCGACAAAACCTTCTGGTTGTATCACATACAATGTTTGCTCAAGGAAACCGTCGAGGAAACAATGTTTTGACATCCTACGTGCAATATTTCATAAATAATGCATCAACAACTAACATAATTCTAACAGACCTTTAGCATCGCTACGAGTGAGAAAGTCTCATCATAGTCAACTGTTTGATCTTGTCGAAAACATCTTTGCGACAAGTCGAGCTTTTCTTAATAGTGACTTATCACCTATCATCGTCTGTCTTCTTTTAAAGATCCATCTTTACTCAATAGTCCTATGACCATCAAGTAATTCTTCCAAAGTCTACACTTTGGTTTCATACATGGATCCTCTCTCGGATTTCATGGCTTCCAGCCATTTGTCGGAATCCGGGCCCACCATCGCTTTCTCCATAACTCGTAGGTTCACTGTTGCTCAACAACATGACCTCCAAGACAGGGTTACCGTACCACTCTGCAGCAGTACGCGACCTTGTCGACCTACGAGGTTTGTAGTAACTTCATTCGAAGCTCAATGATCATCATCATCAGCTTCCACTTCAATTGGTGTAGGCGCCAAATGAACAACTTCCTGCGCCCTGCTACACACTGGTTGAAGTGATGGTTCAATAACCTCATCAAGTTCTACTACCCTCCCACTCAATTCTTTCGAGAGAAACCTTTCCACGAGAAAGGATCCGTTTCTAGAAACAAACACTTTGCTTTTGGATCTGAGATAGGAGATGTACCCAACTGTTTTGGATATCCTATGAAGATGCATTTATCCGCTTTGGGTTCGAGCTTATCAGACTGAAACCCTTTCACATAAGTGTCGAAACCCCAAACTTTCAAGAAACGACAGTTTAGATTTCTCTAAACCTCAGTCTATACTGTGTCATCTCAACGGAAATACGTGGTGCCCTATTTAAAGTGAGTGCGGTTGTCTCTAATGCATAACCCATAAACGATAGTGGTAATTCGATAAGAGACATCATAGTATGCATCATACCAAATAGTGCGTGGCTATGATGATCAGACACATCATCACACTATGATGTTCCAGGTGGCATGAACTGCGAAACAACTTCCACATTGTCTTAACTGCGTACCAAAACTCGTAACTCAGATATTCATTTTTACGATCATATCGTAGACAGTTTATCCTTTTGTTACGACGAACTTCACTCTGAAACAGAATTGAACCTTTCAATATTTCAGACTTGTGATTCATTAAGTAAATACTCTAGTATCTACTCAAATCGTCAGTGAAGTAAGAACATAATGATATCCACTGCGTGCCTCAGCACCCATTGGACTGCATACATCAAAATGTATCACTTCCAACAAGTTACTATCTTATTTCATCTCAATGAAAACAAGGCCTTGCTCACGTGGTATGATTTGCATGTCACTAGTGATTCGAAATCAGGTGAGTACAAAGATCCATCAGCATGGAGCCTCTTCATGCAATTTATACTAACATGACTCAAGCGGCAGTTCCACAAGTAAGTGGTACTATCATTATTAACTCGTATCTTTTGGCACCAATGTGTAACACTACAATCGAGATTCAATAAACCATTGAAGGTGATCATTCAAGCAAATAGAGTAACCATTATTCTCTTTGAATGAATAATCGTATTGCAATAAACACGATCCAATCATGTTCACGCTTAACGCAAACACAAAATAACAATTATTTAGGTTCAACACCAATCCCGATGGTAGAGGGAGCGTGCGACGTTTGATTATATCAACCTTGGAAACACTTCCAACACGTATCGTCACCTCGTCTTTCGCTAGTCTCCGTTTATGCCGTAGCTGTCATTTCGCGTTACTAATCACTTAGCAACCGAACCGGTATCCAATACCCTCGTGCTACTAGGAGTACTAGTAAAGTACACATCAACTTCATGTATATCAAATATACTTCTCTCGACTTTTGCCAGCCTTCTTATCCACCAAGTATCTAGAGTTGCTCCGCCTCAGTGACTGTTCCCCTTATTACAGAAGCACTTAGTCTCGGGTTTTGGGTTTAATCTTGGGTCTCTTCATTAGTGCAGCAACTGTTTTGCCGTTTCACGAAGTATCCCTTCTAGCCCTTGCCTTTCTTGAAACTTAGTGGTTTTACTAACCATCAACTATTGATGCTCCTTCTTGATTTCTACTTTCGCAGTGTCAAACATCGCGAATCACTCAAAAGATCATAGTATCTATCCTTGATATGTTATAGTTCATCACGAAGCTCTCATAGCTTGGTGGCAGTGACTTTGGAGAACCATCACTATCTCATCTGGAAGATTAACTCCCACTTGATTCAAGCGATTGTCGTACTCAGACAATCTGAGCACATGCTCAACGATTGAGCTTCTCTCCTTTACTTTGTGGACAAAGAATCTTGTTTGGAGGTCTCGTACCTCTTAACAAGGGCACAAGCATGAAATCACAATTTCATCTCTTCGGAACATCACTTATGTTCCGTGACGTTTTACAACGTTTTCGGCGCCTTGCTTCTAAGCCATCAAGTATCTTGCACTGAACTATCGTGTAGTCATCAGTAACGTGTATGTCGGATGTTCATAGCATCCACAGACGACGCTCGAGGTGCAGCACACCGAGTGGTGCATTAAGGACATAAGCCTTCTGCGTAGCAACGAGGACAATCCTCGGTTTTACAGACTCAGTCTGCAAAGGTTGCTACTATCAATTTTCAACTAAATTTTCTCTAGGAACATATAAAAACAGTAGAGCTATAGCGCAAGCTACATCGTAATTCGCAAAGACCATTAGACTATGTTCATGACAATTAGTTCAATTAATCATATTACTTAAGAACTCCCACTCAAAAAGTACATCTCTCTAGTCATTTGAGTGGTACATGATCCAAATTCGCTATCTCAAGTCCGATCATCACGTGAGTCGAGAATAGTTTCAGTGGTAAGCATCCCTATGCTAATCATATCAACTATACGATTCATGCTCGACCTTTCGGTCTCATGTGTTCCGAGGCCATGTCTGCACATGCTAGGCTCGTCAAGCTTAACCCGAGTGTTCCGCGTGTGCAACTGTTTTGCACCCGTTGTATGTGAACGTTGAGTCTATCACACCCGATCATCACGTGGTGTCTCGAAACGAAGAACTGTCGCAACGGTGCACAGTCGGGGAGAACACAATTTCGTCTTGAAATTTTAGTGAGAGATCACCTCATAATGCTACCGTCGTTCTAAGCAAAATAAGGTGCATAAAAGGATTAACATCACATGCAATTCATAAGTGACATGATATGGCCATCATCACGTGCTTCTTGATCTCCATCACCAAAGCACCGGCACGATCTTCTTGTCACCGGCGCCACACCATGATCATCCATCAACGTGTTGCCATCGGGGTTGTCGTGCTACTTATGCTATTACTACTAAAGCTACATCCTAGCAAAATAGTAAACGCATCTGCAAGCACATATGTTAGTATAAAGACAACCCTATGGCTCCTGCCGGTTGCCGTACCATCGACGTGCAAGTCGATATTTCTATTACAACATGATCATCTCATACATCCAATATATCGCATCACATCATTGGCCATATCACATCACAATCATACCCTGCAAAAACAAGTTAGACGTCCTCTAATTTTGTTGTTGCATGTTTTACGTGGTGACCAAGGGTATCTAGTAGGATCGCATCTTACTTACGCAAACACCACAACGGAGATATATGAATTGCTATTTAACCTCATCCAAGGACCTCCTCGGTCAAATCCGATTCAACTAAAGTTGGAGAAACCGTCACTTGCCAGTCATCTTTGAGCAAAGGGGGTTACTCGTAACGATGAAACCAGTCTCTCGTAAGCGTACGAGTAATGTCGGTCCAAGCCGCTTCAATCCAACAATACCGCGGAATCAAGAAAAGACTAAGGAGGGCAGCAAAACGCACATCACCGCCCATAAAACCTTTTGTGTTCTACTCGAGAAGACATCTACGCATGAACCTAGCTCATGATGCCACTGTTGGGGAACGTCGCATGGGAAACAAAAAAATTTCCTACGCGCACGAAGACCTATCATGGTGATGTCCATCTACGAGAGGGGATGAGTGATCTACGTACCCTTGTAGATCGTACAGCAGAAGCGATTAGAGATCGCGTTTGATGTAGTGGAACGTCCTCACGTCCCTCGATCCGCCCCGCGAACAATCCCGCGATCAGTCCCACGATCTAGTACCGAACGGACGGCACCTCCGCGTTCAGCACACGTACATCTCGACGATGATCTCGGCCTTCTTGATCCAGCAAGAGAGACGGAGAGGTAGAAGAGTTCTCCGGCAGCGTGACGGCGCTCCGGAGGTTGGTGATGATCTTGTCTCGGCAGGGCTCCGCCCGAGCTCCGCAGAAACACGATCTAGAGGAAAAACTATGGAGGTATGTGGTCGGGCAGCCGTGAGAAAGTCGTCTCAAATCTGCCCTAAAAGCCCCATATATATAGGAGGAGGGAGGGGGACCTTGCCTTGGGGTCCAAGGGAACCCCAAGGGGTCGGCCGAGCCAGGGGGGAGGACTCTCCCCCCCCAAACCGAGTCCTACTTGGTTTGGTGGGAGGGAGTCCTTCCCCTTTCCCACTTCTTCCTCTTTTTTTTTTCTTCCTTTGATTTTTCTTTCTTGGCGCATAGGATTTGGTGGGCTGTCCCACCAGCCCACTAAGGACTGGTGTGACCCCCACAAATACCTATGGGCTTCCCCGGAGTGGGTTGCCCCCCTCCGGTGAACTCCCGGAACCCATTCGTCATTCCCGGTACATTCCCGGCAACTCCGAAAACCTTCCGGTAACCAAATGAGGTCATCCTATATATCAATCTTCATTTCCGGACCATTCCGGAAACCCTCGTGACGTCCGTGATCTCATCCGGGACTCCGAACAACATTCGGTAACCAACCATATAACTCAAATACGCATAAAACAACGTCGAACCTTAAGTGTGCAGACCCTGCGGGTTCGAGAACTATGTAGACATGACCCGAGAGACTCCTCGGTCAATATCCAACAGCGGGACCTGGATGCCCATATTGGATCCTACATATTCTACGAAGATCTTATCGTTTGAACCTCAGTGCCAAGGATTCGTATAATCCCGTATGTCATTCCCTTTTGTCCTTCGGTATGTTACTTGCCCGAGATTCGATCGTCAGTATCCGCATACCTATTTCAATCTCGTTTACCGGCAAGTCTCTTTACTCGTTCCGTAATACAAGATCCCGCAACTTACACTAAGTTACATTGCTTGCAAGCCTTGTGTGTGATGTTGTATTACCGAGTGGGCCCCGAGATACCTCTCCGTCACACGGAGTGACAAATCCCAGTCTTGATCCATACTAACTCAACTAACACCTTCGGAGATACCTGTAGAGCATCTTTATAGTCACCCAGTTACGTTGCGACGTTTGATACACACAAAGCATTCCTCCGGTGTCAGTGAGTTATATGATCTCATGGTCATAGGAATAAATACTTGACACGCAGAAAACAGTAGCAACAAAATGACACGATCAACATGCTACGTCTATTAGTTTGGGTCTAGTCCATCACATGATTCTCCTAATGATGTGATCCCGTTATCAAGTGACAACACTTGCCTATGGCCAGGAAACCTTGACCATCTTTTGAACAACGAGCTAGTCAACTAGAGGCTTACTAGGGACAGTGTTTTGTCTATGTATCCACACAAGTATTGTGTTTCCAATCAATACAATTATAGCATGGATAATAAACGATTATCATGAACTAAGAAATATAATAATAACTAATTTATTATTGCCTCTAGGGCATATTTCCAACAGTGTGTGTGTGTGTCAGTAACTTATCAATTACACTTATATGTGAATGGACACAACAGAGTAAAGACCCTCACCTGAAGTTGTATGGAAACAGTATGTGGTCACAGAAATTTTGATCTGTTAGAAACCTTAGAAGGTTTTCCTCCGTCTCCTTGGGTTTGTTAGTTAGCGTCGCTATATGTATTTTATCTGGGTCAATAAACCCAATATTTAGGATGCTCTTACTTTTACAATCCAGAATCTTCATTCTGCATAATAGAGTACAAGTTATATATAGACAATGAATTGAAATAACTAAACAAGTTATATGTAGACAACAAATTAAAAAAATTACAGACAATAGCAACTCATAAGCAATTTGTCGAGGGCGTTGCCATTGTACATCTGGAAGAGTTCATCAAAGTCGATATGGATTTCTTCGGAGCGGCCGTAGTACTCCCGTGGGACACTCAGCACGATCATCGTTCTCCCATTCTTTGATTCACTTAAGTACCATTTATGCAAGTAACGCATATTTGTTGGGAGATCATCTTTGCTGACCAAAGGCTCTCCCATGACAAACTGTGGCTTAGGGGCTACCACAGCCTTGGGTATCCTGTCGTCTTGGGAAGCCAGCAAATCTTCAACCGAGATACCACATTCATCCGCCAACTCCTTTGCTCTTTCAAAAGCTTGCCCCTGCACCGGAGGGGAACATTCTCGGTTAACACCTTGAGGGGTGGGATCAACTGTTTGGCCTGTTGTCCAAGCTGAGGAACGTCTGATTTTTTCTTGCTTGTAGTTGAACTTGATTTGCTCCCACTTGCACTTGCACGTGAGCTGCTCTTTTTCACTTCCTTCTGCAATGTGCGTGTATAGTCATCAGGCTTATAGTGTAAGTCATACTATGATGGAGTGGTTATGAAGTCTTTTGCCCATGCTATGTGCTTCTCGGTGTATTCCGGGCGGGGCTCGGGTTCCTTCCTTTTCATCTGCGCATCATGTTGTTCCTTTGCTATCCTGGCGTTTTCCTCGGGGGTACGATCATAAGGTCCGATAGGAAGATTAGCATGAGGTACCTTTGGGAGGGGCGAAAGTTTGCGCTTTGGGGAGCTCCGTCGCTTAGAAATCATCGACGGAGTGTTCTTGCTGGCACGCTTCCGCTTAGTATCATGTGCGGGCGGCGGCGGAGACGGACGACCCAAGTCCGGCGGCGGTGATCGAGATGGACTCGTGTTGTGATGGCCGACGTCATGTGGAGGGCTTGGAGGTAATGGAGGTGTAGGTGACCTGCGACGACTCGGAGGCGGTGTTGTCCTTGGGGCCGAGCCTGGAAGCTTGATGTAGTTCTTGTCCCATAGGATGACTCCACCCAGTACTTCTCCGAGTGTCCTCTCAATTTCGGGTCCAGCTATGTCGAGCTCCATATCATTAAACCCCGTCATGATTTCATCCACCCCGACTTTAGCAAAGCCAGCTGGAATCTCACGGCCATGCCAGCGTGCATCAGGGCCAGAAGGTAAAGCTTGTCCGACGGCCACCTTCATGGATATGTTCTTGAATTTCTGCTGGAGTTCACATGATGTTGACTCCTTGATTCCATCCACGGGGTAGCCGGGACCGCCCTCTATCATTCTTCGTTCATCGTCGGGCGGGGCCTCAGATTCAGCCACGCTGCTTTTCTGCTTAGATGGGGCGCCGGTAATATCAAGTGCAGGATCTTCCTGGCGCGGTACTCCTCTAAGCTCATCAATCTGCTTCTGTTGCTCGTTAATCCTGGCAAGCAACTGGTTGAACTTGTCATTCTCCTCATCCTGCCGCCGCTTCTTTGCTCTCTCTCGGCTTCTGTAAGTGTCTTGGTCTCTGGCAAACCCAAGCCACCACGGGTAAGAAGGACCGAAGCCTTGCGTTCGTCCTCCATGTTCGTCATTGCCGAGGACCAGTGTGAGCAAATCTTTATCTCTATCTGCAGTGAACTTTCTTTGTCCCTCCTTAATTTCTTTCACTATCCTTTTCCAATTCTCCCTGGGTATCCTAAGATCGTCATTGCAGATGAGGTCCCCTGTTGTTTCGTCGTACGACCCACCATGCGCAAGGAACCAATTTCTTGCTCTCAATTCCCACTCACCACAGAGTGGTTCAGGTACGATGCCTTTATCTATCAGATCTTGCTCTTTCTTATCCCACTTTGGGATGGCACTCTCATAGCCCCCTGGCCTCAGCTTGTGGTGATAGTTCTTCTTGTCGGCATTTATCTTGTTCTTTTCTGATAATGCCTGGGCATCTTCTGACTCCTTGTACTCTTGAAATGCCTTCCAGTGATTCGCCTGCTTGGCTAGATACCCCTCGAATACTGGCACTTTCTGTGTCTTCACATAGTTTTTCCATAGCTTCTTCTTCCAGCTACGGAACAGTTCGGCCATCTTCTTCAGAGTCCACTGCTTGACTTTGGCCCTCAGTTTGTCTGCGGTGTCTGCATTCTCACATTCTGGCAGGTTGAAATGTGACATGAGATCATTCCAAAGATTATCTTTGTACCTTTCGGCGACATAGTCACTATCGGCTGCCCCTTTGCGCTTGTTCCACTCCCGAACGCTGATCGGGACGTGATCCCTAACGAGAACTCTGCATTGCTTCTTGAATGTGTCAGCAGCATTCTTAGGAAGCTTGGGTTCACCCGTAGGAAATATCACCTCAAATCTGTAATGCGTCCGTGCATCCAACTTTCTAGTCGGGCCTCGTTTCGTAGTTTTGCTCGATGTGGAGGCCTAAGAGGGAGAAACATTCGTCAAACGAATGTATATGTATACAATATAGAGCTATCTCCAATATTTTTCACATATTACAAGTGATTGTCGAACTTCATATGTATACCTCGCCGGACTTCTCCTCTTCACCGGCTTCTCCATCAGTGGAGCTATCACCTTCTCCGTCATTGGACCTATCTCCTGCCCCATCGGCTTCATCTTCGTGTCACTCGTCCTCCATTCCAACGTCCTGGTTTAGATATGACGACGGAGATTCAGCTGGTTCAACGTCGGGGCCGTCTTTGATTATATCTTCGAGAAGTTCTTCCTCTTCGAGGTTCCTGATATGTGGATCCATAGTTCTGCAAAAAACGGATTCTCTTAACCTTTGTACCAAAAAAGAATTATTCTATCAGGAACTCCGTTCCAAAACAACTTTAAGTCCCGGGTCGTGGCTCCACCCGGGACTCCTAGATTTCTGCATAGTATTCAAAGTAGGAGTACTTTTCAAATTTGAGCATTCAATAAGCAAAACCAAATCGTAAAATAAAGTAGTATTCAAATTAGCATGCATTCAATTATAAGCTAATACATCATCACTTTTGTCCGTACATCGTCGAATATTATCACTAATACTCCTTGAATACTATCATACATATAGCATCACTAATACATCTAGAACCGTAGCGCCCGACGGGTATCGGCGCGGGCGGTGGACACCCAAAGAGAAGGAACCATCAGAGGATCATAGCTCTAGTGAGATCCCCGAAGAACCTGCCAGGTATGCTCGAACCTGCCCTCCAACGCAACCATGTAGCGACGGACGTGCTCATCCTCCTCGCTGACACGGTGACGTACCACCTCCGCGGTGTCCGGAAGCCTCGGCACCCTCACTGGCCCACGCGACCGCCACCAAACAAGGATCGGGTCAACGACGGGCTGGCTCCTCACCAACCTACGCCCCCCGGAAGGTAGCACCTCCCAATACTAGTCGGGCGGAGCCGAGTCCCGGACAGGGCCCCTCTGATCAAGCAGATGTCCTCCGCCGAGTCGATGACGAGGATGCGGGATAGGCATCGTAAAATGAACTAAAAAAATAAACTAGTTATATTAATTTTCTTGCTAAAAATAAACTATTAACACTTAAGCATATACAATAGCAAAATTAAACAATTAACACTTAAGCATATACAATAGCAAAATTAAGCAATAATCTAAGAAACACTATTAACACTTAATCATATACACTATACAATAGCAAAAATCCTCATCTTCTTATTTTCATTTTTCTTCTCCTCCTCTTCTTTTCTTCTCTTCTCATCCTCTTCTTTTCTTCTTTTCTTATACACTATACACTTATATACACTATAGCAAAATTCCTCCTCTCCTTATACACTAAACACTATATACACTATACACTTAAGCATATACACTATACAATATACACTTTTTCTTCTTTTCTTCTCCTCCTCTTCTTATTTTCATTTTTCCTAATCTTATTTGTTTATTTTTGTTCATATTTCTTCTTCTTGTAACCCTAACCTAATTCTAAATATTACTAACCCTAATAATCTAGCACAAACCTAATAACAATAGGAATTAAATGACAAAAAAATCCTTTTCTTTTTCTTCTTTTCTTCTCCTTTTTCTTCTTTTCTTCTCCTTTTTCTTCCTTTCTTCGCCTTTTTCTTCTTCTCTTCTCCCTTTTCTTCTTTTCTTCTATACTGGCCGGAGTGTTGGGGAGGAGGGGGCGGGGGGCTTACCGGCCGGAGGTGTCGACGACGCGCGGCGAGGAGGACGACGCGGAGGACGGCGCGACGGCGAGGAGCACGGCGCGACGGCGAGGAGGACGGCGCGGCGGCGAGGAGGACGGCAGGCGGCGGCGAGCAGGACGGCGGGCAGCCTGACGGCGTCGGTTAGTTCGTCGCTGTGCCTCGCCGGGCAGGAGAACGATAGGAAGAAGAAGAGAAATGGACGAATTGGGTTGGAAATTTTCGAAGTCCCGCTTATATAGGTGGATCTATAGTCCCGGTGCGTGGCTCGAGCCGGGACTAAAGACCCCCTTTAGTCCCAGGTGGATCCACGACCCGGGACTAAAGGTCTCTTTTCGGGCAGACCAAGAGGCGAGAAGCAGGGGGTCTTTAGTCCCGGTGCGTGGCTCCAGCCGGGACTAAAGGGTGTCTTTAGTCCCGGCGCGTGGCTCCACCCGGGACTAAAGCCCCTCCTCGGCTGCACGATAAGTTTAGTCCCACCTCGCCCAGCGAGGGGGACTAACACTTGTTTATAAGCCCTGTCGCAGCTTGTCCATCGAGCTCCTCTCTAAAGGAGGCTTACGGGCCTAAACTTACTGAAAATTGAAACTATATTTGAAATTGTGGAGAAAATTCAATCTGAATTCAAAGTGAATTCAGGTTGAATTTTGTCCATGATTTCTCATATAGTTTCAATTTTTTTCTATTTTAAAAATTAATTATTTTGAATATCCAAACTATTAACTTATTTTGTGATTTTCAATTAAAAACTATGTTTATTAAAAATTCTTTTTGCATATTTGAGATTTTGACAAAACTATGATAATGAAAAGTGTTTGAAATTGAATAAATAATTCAAAACTATTTTCTATTTTCATAATTAAAAATTTTGACTATCCAAACTATTATCTATTTTGTTATTTTCAATTAAAAACTATGTTTATTAAAAATTCTTTTTGCATATTTGAGAATTTGACAAAACTATGATAATGAAAAGTGTTTCAAATTGAATAAATAATGCAAAACTATTTTCTATTTGGTATATTTCGTGCATTTACTTATTTTTTTTGAGCTAGTTGACCCTGAAATTGAAAAGCACTACAAATGAACTCTGAAAAATGTTGAAAGTTGGCATGCTATCATCATTTCACCCACATAGCATGTGTTAAAAAGTTGAGAGGGCTACGACAAAAACTGGATGCAGTTCGTGTACAAAACGGACATTCTCTCTCGAAGTAGCAGCGTTTCGAAGAAGGAGAAGCGACCCCCACAACAAAAGTGGTTCCGCGGCACGCCACGTGGTTCCGCTGCACGCCACGTGGTTCCGCTTCACGCCACGTGGGACTAATGGTCTTTCATTTTTAAATGACTATTTTAATCAAAAACAGATCTCTTACAAAAGGGATTTCATTTTTTGAACTTATTTGAACTGAAGACTTTTTGTATATATATGTGGTCGAAATGCATGATACCATGAAGTTAGAAAGGGCTAAACCATTCAAAAGTAGCAAATGAAGTTAGAAAGGGCTAAACCATTCAAAAGTAGCAAATGAAGTTAGAAAGGGCTAAACCATTCAAATTTGGAAACTATAATGGCACAAACAGAAACTAGACATA
Organism: Hordeum vulgare subsp. vulgare; assembly: GCF_904849725.1. NCBI lineage: Eukaryota > Viridiplantae > Streptophyta > Magnoliopsida > Poales > Poaceae > Hordeum > Hordeum vulgare. The sequence goes on along the minus strand of NC_058523.1, from coordinate 536,153,760 downwards.
TATAAATTGGTCCAAGAAGTACATGATACTAGTCCAAACAGTACATAATAATAGCTACCATAGAGATATATATACAAGTGTTCGACGTTCAGAACACTACTCGTCTGAATCATCTGAATCAGAATGTCCACCTTCCTCGAGGTGACGCTGGCCATACTGGACGACTCGAATCTTGCGGTACAACTCGTATGAAACGCATGCATCTTTTGCTGCATACTCAATGTTGATATCATCAAGTGGGCCCTTCTCCCAAAGTCTGTGCTGAGACTTTGGGAAACTGGTCTTCATATCACCATATGACTCGTCGATCAATGCAACTGCCATATGAGCCATCGAAGTCCTGTCATGTCGAAGCCTGAATATCGTTTGGAGATCAACGAGGCAACCAGCTGGTATCTCAATACCGAAGTTGTGCCTCATCTTCAGCTTGTCGTTCCTTATGTCAACGGAAGCAAAATTGATGCCGCTGCGAAGGAACTCCATGAGTTCTGGACAATGCTTGTCACTCCTGCAACAGAAACAAATTTAAATGGAACAAATGTTACATAGTGCTGCAATAAGGAAACATGTTTCACTACAACTAAAGAGAAACTTATCTTTAGGATTCAAATAGAACATATGCAATGGAACCTAGAGAGATCACTATAGGTATCCAATGGAACCTAGAGAGATCACTAGCTATATGCAATTTTCATGACTATGACATATCATATTGCTATCCAATGGAACCTAGAGAGATCACTAGCTATATTCAATTTTCATAACCTTGGATCAAAGAACACCGCATAAAATTGTATCACTACAACTATGATTTCAATGGAACATATTGAACCAATCAGATTTTTCAGATTGTGGAACACTATTCCAATCAGATTGTGTTCCCTTCAACTAATCAAAATTGTTTCACTACAACTATTTGAAGCGAACCAACTATGATTCCAATGGAACATATTAAACACTAGTTGATTCTAATACGATTTTTCAGATTGTGGAACACTATTCCAATCAGATTGTGTCCCCCTTCAACTAATCAAAATTGTTTCACTACAACTATTTGAAGGGAACCAACTATGATTCCAATGGAACATATTAAACACTAGTTGATTCTAATACGATTTTTCAGATTATGGAACACTATTCCAATTAGATTGTGCTCCCCTTCAACTAATCAAAATTGTTTCACTACAACTGTTTGAAGGGAACCAACTATGATTCCAATGGAACATATTAAACACTAGTTGATTCTAATACGATTTTTCAGATTATGGAACAGTATTCCAATTAGATTGTGCTCCCCTTCAACTAATCAAAATTGTTTCACTACAACTATTTGAAGGGAACCAACTATGATTCCAATGGAACATATTAAACACTAGTTGATTCTAATACGATTTTTCAGATTATGGAACACTATTCCAATTAGATTGTGCTCCCCTTCAACTAATCAAAATTGTTTCACTACAACTATTTGAAGGGTACCAACTATGATTGAAACAAATAAACTTACAATGTCATTATCTTGGATCAAAGAAAGCCTCAAAACTTACCTCGCCCATTGGAAGATCAAGACATGGCGTGCGAAGCATAGTTGGATGACGGCAACACCTCGTTGATCGGCCGTGTACTCCAGATCAAGCCCCAAGAACTTCTCATGATCCGCTGCGTGGTCAAACCATCGTTCCTTCAACTGATGAAGAAAAAACGGCACCTCCCTGCTCAGGTTCGTGTACACGACACGGAGCTTGGTCGTGCCATGTGCGAGCACCTCATGAAAGCTAGTTGGCATGGTGGAAGAAGAGAAGGGAAGAAGAGAGGAGAAGAACAGAGAGGGCGATGCGAGAGAGAAGAAGAACAGAGAAATGGCGACTGTACGCTTCGGTTCGTGCTTTTCATCGCCCAAAACGACGCGGGATGCAAACCGTTTGGGCCTTTAGTCCCGGGTTGAGCCACCAACCGGGACTAAAGAGGTATACCAAACGGTTGCCACCACTACGGCAGGCCACATGTTAGGCCTTTAGTCCCGGTTTGAGCCACCAACCGGGACTAAAGAGGTATACCAACGGTCGCCACCACTACGGCAGGCCACGTGTTAGTCCTTTAGTCCCGGGTTGAGCCACCAACCGGGACTAAAGGGGGATACGAACGGTTGCCACCACCACTGCCCACCGCGTAGCCCTTTAGTCCCGGTTTGGGACACGAACCGGGACTAAAGGCTCCTTACGGGCCGGGACTAAAGCCTCGAGGGAGGCATTGAGAATTGGGGCGACGTGGCCGGGCCTTTAGTCCCGGCCCAGAGGCAGGCCGGGACTAAATGGTCCAGGCCAAAGCCCCGTTTTCTACTAGTGTAGGTGCTTTGTGAGAATGAAATATGGGCCATATATGAAAAAGTAGTACTCTTTTATAGCTCACTATTGTACAAGTTAGCTATAAGATGGGCTATAAGATGGCTTATAGCCAGCAGTTGACTATACTATTAACCATGCTCTAATATGTTTATCTTAGTTTCTAAAAAGAATAAATGGTTTTGCTCAGTCGGATGATCTCATAGGTAATATATCTTCAAGGGGTTATTTTCGTGCCTTCTAACATTTTGTTTTCACATACAAAATTGGTGCAAGCCACTACGTGCCTATGTACAAGAATAATCAGGGCAGCCAAATCTGGTGGCCCATTCTCAATTCTTCAAACAATAAAGCTTGCATAATTGGGAACGTGATCAAGTACATTTCTCACATTGTAATATTCTCACCAATGTTTATTTATTTCAGTTGGAAATTGCTATATACAACAAGTCATTAGTCAGACCTGGTGGTCCTTAGCATTATTTCACGGAATACATGATGGATAACTAAGGACATGGATGGTTAAGTAGAATCTTGCCATTCTATTTTATGCTTTGCTTTTCGACAATAACCGCATGGAAAGATAATTAAGTTGATTTTTGTCACAACCTTTCTTCTATTTGTTCTTCCTAATAATTTGTGTTGTGGTTGCTTAATACTCCCTACGTACGAGTTTACTGTGCCTAAGAGCAGCATAGGCATGTCCGTTTTATAAGGCCCTGCTTTGGAAACCTGCATATGGATGCAACTATTTCATTGGGTGTAGTGAGAGACATTAATTGTTGTTAGTCTCATAGCTGAATAATAAGTACACTTCATGCATGTTTTTTATTGGCTGCGTGTGAGTGCCGGCATGTTAGAAAGTGCAGTGGGAGTGGATGGAATGATTAGTGCAAGGAAATTACCATGATGTGCGACTGGGCAGTGAACTCATGATGCAGAAATTATTTTGCATTGAGTTTTAGTTAATTCTTCAATCATAATATGAAAATCAAAATTATAACTCATATGAATATTTATGTTTGTGGTTCATCTTAAATTTCTTGGGTATATCAATTTCATGATCATAATTGTGCCCGTGGGAATACACGGGTTGACGACTAGTAATATCTAATTGTTGTATTTGGTTCGTGCACATTAATGCCCTGGAACCTGATTTATGGAAGAAACTTGATTTGGCTGGAACCTGATTTGGTAATTTTTACGCATATAACTTGTCTCTAAAAGAACAACACAGTAATTTTTTAGCTCTAAGTTCTGCTGATACTATTTTTATTTTAAATATTTTCATTGCACAACTAATTATAAAGCAGATCTAAGATAACTCCATGGGATGTTCAGAGGCTGCTGTGAAGTTAAAATGCTGGGCATAACATGTCTAGACTGACTTAAAGCACGAGCCTATAACTGTAAAAAGTTTATTACACATCCAGGGACGTGTTTTTGGAAACAAATGTTCTCTATAGAAGTATATTCCATGAATGTTTGATAGCTTATCTGTGTTGTACTTTTAGATGTATACATTACTGATTTACTATCATAGGGTACCCAAACTTTCCCTCACACGGATTCTTGGTTTTTGAAAATACACCAGGTATATTGTGATTGACCTCGTGGCACTTCCTGTTTCTATTTTAGCTTCTGGAGCTTGATGATAGAGGACCATTTCATTTTGTAAAAAAATCTTTTCAAATGAATGTATTGATTGACTTCCTTCTTGCCGCGTGATTCACTCTTAGTGAAACTCTTTTGAGGACCTTGTTAGAAAATGAGAAAACAACTCGATCTGGTGTAGTAGTAATCTGTGAGCCACAGGGGACTCAGCAATCTCATTTCCAAAGGTATCAATACTAGCAAAGCTTAATGGGTGAGGCATGGTTAAGTGGTGAGGTTGCAGCAGCGACTAAGCATATATTTGGTGGCTAACTTACGAGTACAAGAAATAAGAGGGGGAAGATCTACGCATAACGGACGTGTCTACTGATGATCAAAAGAATGATCCTGAACACCTACCTACGTCAGACATAACCCCACCGTGTCCTCGATCGGAGTAAGAACTCACGAAGGAGACAGTCACGGTTACGCACACAGTTGGCACGTTTTAATTAAGTTAACTTCAAGTTATCTAGAACCAGTGTTAAACAAAGCTTCCACGTTGCCACATAACCGCGGGCACGGCTTTCCGAAAAGATTTAACCCTGCAGGGGTGCTCCAACTAGTCCATCACAAATTACCACAAGCCGCATAGAAATCCTCAATCACGAAGCTCGCGATCTCGTCGGATTCCCTAGTGGAAAACCTCAACTCTGAGATTACCCAAAGCATCACCGGAATCCCGATGCACAAGATATCTCGTCAAAGGTAAAACTAATCCTGCAAGGCCACCCGGTGTGTCGACGAACCAGATAGGAGCCGCGTATCTTGTTCTCAGGACACACCATCTATGCATAGTGGACGGGAACCAAACCTCGAGTTGCCTCGAGGTGGCACCGCCGACTGCTAGGTGGGTGGACCAACACTCATGCGGAGCACTGGCCCGGGGCTTGATTAAATTATCCTCGGGGTCCGGAAAGTCCCTATGCAATTTTATTAGGTGATTAGGCAAATGTAGTACCAATGTTGGGCCTTGCCAGTCGTGTTAGGTGATTAGGCAAACGAATTATCATGGGGGGTCCCCATAACAACCCCGGTCGTGTTAGGAGCGCTCATTTATGGAACATAACACCGGTAGCCGGAAACTAAGGGGGCAAAGGTGGAACAAAACACCAGGCTAGAAAGACCGAGCCTTCCACCTTTTACCAAGTATATAGGTGCATTAAATTAAATAGCATTTAATATGGTGATATAACAAGGAATCCATGTTATCACATGGAAGCAACTGCATCTGCAACTAGCAACGCTAACAACAGGGTTAAGCAAGCAGTAACATAGCCAATCAGCGGTTTGCTAGGTCGAACAGGTTGAAGGTTTCATGGCATTGTTGAGAGGCTGAAATTTAACAAGTGGTAGGCAACGAGACATAAACGATAGAAGCGATAAAAAACTAGCATGGCAATGAGAGTAATGGTATCTGGGGAAATGGTCATCTTGCCTGAGATCCCGCTTGGAAGAAGAATGCCTCCGTGAAGCAGACGAACCGACGTAGTCGAACGGGTCCTCACATCCGACACGCTTGCGGAACTCTATCGAGATGAAGCAAACCGGAAACACAAATCAACACACGGAATTCACCACACGATGCACAACACAAATGATGCATGAACAGCTGAATACATGCAAGTCACGGCATGACAATTCACACAATCAAACACTACACATTAAGTGAAGTTCAATATGCAACGAGTTGCATATTGACGAAACTCCATGTTTATTTATTTAGTTCTATCCCGATTAAATACACGAAAATATTAAATGTGGTTACACATGGCAAGAGGTGAAGCATAATTAAACTACCTATCTAGGCACTTTAAATGAGGTCGGAAATGACATATAGCACCTCCGAGACGACCTCACATGCTAATTTACAATTCTGTCCAGATCTGAACTAATGCATTTAATTAGTTGTTAAACAGCAAAACAAATAGGTTCATGTGATTCTACGCGTCAATTCGAGCAATCTACACATAAAGATCATCTCCAACGGAGCTACGAATCAAAAGATACAAGCACCGCAAGATATGATGGCATGAATGCAATATGCGTGCAACGACGGTCACGAGCACTTCAAAACATGCAACCAGCAAGGTAAAATGAAACTACACGATATTCTAAGCAAGTTTCATATAGGACACGATCAAATCGGAGCTACGGTTCAACAACTACGAGCAAAACAAGAAATGACTACAATCTGCCAAAATCAGCCACATAGCATTTTCTACACCCCACAACTACGGGCTACACAACTCCGATATGCTCAAACAAGTCATGGCACGGAAGAGGGCAAGAAGCACTACTACAAACAACTAACAACAACTAGCATGGCATCATGGATCACTAGGAAAAGAAGTCACAAAATGGCATCTCAGACACTATTTCAGACTTAGTGAAAATTACACCTCATGAAAGTGCAGTTTTCGATCTGAAGAAATATTGACAGCAGCAAAACCATAAGCTACAGGACTCCAAATGGCATGAAAATTTACAGAATGCAAGAGAAACACAAGGGGTACAACTAACTCCATTGGACCAACCTCAAAAGAGCTACAGATCAAAAGACACAAGCAAGACAATACAACAACAAAATAATAACAGATTCCAGACTTAGAAATATTCCAGCTCCTCAAAATCAGCACTATTTCTAGCAACTTGAGAGCAATCAAACTACACCTAAACATGCATTTCTATTGCAACTAAAAATACCAGGGGCTAGTCTAAACACCCAAGAACAACTCCCTAGTTGACAACTTAATCAAACGGAGCACGGAATGAATCCTATGAATTAAACAAAAGGGCATCACGGCAAAATATCACGCGAACCAACTTGCTCTAATGCTAAAACTAATTGCACAGAAAAATCCCATGGATTTTTCTACCCCGGAAACATATAAAATATGTGGGGTTGCACAACAAAAATAATGCCACACTTAAATATGAGATAAAAACCTATTCACGGAAAAATAAACTACCGGCAATCCCTACACGTAAAAATACCAATGACCGCTCTAAAATACATAGCAAGAGGGTTCCTAAAACATGGGCATTTATTCTACGGCATACGAGCAACCCGGTCTCGCACGAAAAAATAAAAGCGGGACGGAACCTATTGGGACAGCTTGCTAAACTAGGCGTTAGGCACGCTAAATGACGTCAAACATTTATGCATGTTTTATAATCGGATTCTACGCGAGAAACTACACGAAAAACATATCTAATACTTTCTGATCCGACTTACGGATAAAATTCTACGGACGTTTCAAAAACAGCTAATATTCCTGAAATTAAAATAAAGTCTGAAACCTGAAAAAAAAATAGCTACGGGCCTAAACAAAGGACGTAGCATAGCAAAAGATGCTTAGGGCAAGGATTAGAGGCGGCAGGGGACTCACCCACGGGCTGTGGCCCAAGAGGAGGCGGTCTGGAGGAGTCTTGGGCCAGCGCTGGCGGTGGGGAGGCCGAACGGCCCAGCTGAGCCCAGGCGGTGGAGGCCGAGCGAGGCCCAGGCGCGAGGCGTCGGGCACCTCGTCGCACGCCCAGCGCTGCACGAACCCGAGCGCATGCGGGCGGCGGCGGCAGGCTGCCGGCAGCAGGGAGGGCGAGGCTCGGCGCTGCAGGCTGCCGGGGCGTCGAGGGAGGCGGAATCCGACGGGATCTGGCGACGGAGGCTGGCGAGCAGCGAGATCTGGCGCGGCGGGGTCGGCCGATGTTCAGGCGCGCGGCTTGACGACGATGCTCCGGCGAGGCGAGGGAGCACCGAAGGTCTTCGGCTGCGGCACCCTCGACCGACGGGAGCGGCCGGCTCGGGCTCTCCGGCGAGGGGCAGCCGGCGGCGGGGCCTGGGGAGCCTGGTGCGGCGCGGACAGCCCGGCGGCTCGCCAACACAGGCACGGGCACGGGAGCAGAACGGGCGGCGGCGGCGGTTTCGGGCCTGCCCGGGCCTGATCTGGGCTCGGCGAGCCCAGGCGGCGGCTGAGGGACCGAGGGGAGGAGAGAGAGGGTGCGGGAGGCTAGGGTTGGCACGGTTTTCGAGGCAGGGGAGAGGGGGCTGTCTAAAATGGAAGGGGAGGTGTGTTTAAATAGGAAAGGGGGGCTAGGTTTAGCGAAATTTCGACCCGGATCCAACCGCGGGGTCGGATTCGAGTAATTCCGAATACGGGAACGGGTACGCGGCCGTGTAGAGGGGATAACCGGAGACGAGAGGGAGAACGAGCGGCGCGGCAACAAGTTTTAAAACACCGGCAAATGTCCGACGAATAACCGGAGACGGTGCTGCTGTTGTCGACCGTTCGGGTACCAGACGGACTCCGATCGCGACGAAATTCGACAGGCGGCCTGGCTATAACTAATCTCGACCGCATGACAAGTTTCACCCTGATCAGAGAAAGTTTTCAACACACTTTTAAAACAGGGTTTTGACGATGTCGCGGGTGTGTGCGTGTGTGGTCGGGCTCAGAACGGACAACGGCGAGACCGGTAACTAACAACGGATGCAAGTTTTGAAAACTGGCGGCAACGGAGATGTCGATGCAATGCAGATGATGTGAATGATGCGATGATGATGCGACAAAATAAAATAGACAGACGATGAAAACGGAAAGAAAAGGGGAATCTTCTGGAACGTCAGTCTCGGGCTGTCACAGATCAAAACCATGGCGAGACGTGGAGGAGGCCTCTCTTGGCGGCGGCAGGAGGAAGAGAGGGGGGGAAATGGAAGGAGGAGGGAACCCTAGGCCCATCGGGTGCTCTTATGTGACTAGAGGAAGAAGGGACGGCCGTCTGATCGAGCTCCAGGAGATCAATGGTGATCCCGTGGTTCCTAACGGAGGTCACGTAGGAAGAAGAAGGGGTGGTGGGCTTAATGGGCTGAGATCAAACAGGTAAGAGTTGGGCCTGCTCTTTTTATATCTTCCTTAGCCATTAATTCAATAAACAGATCTCGAGAAAAAGAAAACGAGAGGTAGAGAGAGAAATAGAGTTGGAGAAATATTTTTGTGGAACCATAAAAATATACTCTATTTTGTAAAATCAGTTTGGAGACTTTTACAGGAAATAAATTTAAACAAGTTTGATTTAACTCATGCTTGCCTGAATTTAAAACCTAACCAAACCAATGTCAAATGGGAAGAAATTTAGGAGGGTCACCCTACATAATAAATATGATTTATGGGAACAAGATGAACATTTCTGAAGGAAATAAAAAAAATACCAAACATAATGAATTAAATTCGTTATGTTTGAATTCAAACTCCCTTTTAAATGAACTATGGATGGGGTGAATTTAAGAGGGTGGCTGGACCTTAAGCAAAAGAATTATGGGCAAAGTTGAAGGCAAGAAATAAGATAGGAAAGAATGGAGTTAAATTGCAAGTGTGTTACGGTTAGAATATTTCATTATGGCCCCCTAATAATATTGGGAGGATAAGTTATATAGAGAAATCACCTTGTGAATTCCCTTGATTTAAATGGACCAAGGATCCGTACCATTTATGCATTCGAGTTGCAAAAAAACGACGTGATGGCATGATGACATGATGAATGCAAAAAACAAAACTAATCACACGACGGAAACGGAATTAACACGGGAATCTTCTAGAACGTCGGTCTCGGGCTGTCACAACTCTCCTACACTACAAGAGGATCTCGCCCCGAGATCCAAGAATGAAAGGGGGGAGAGGATGAGAAAGAACACGAGGTAAAAACTTAGTCGCTTCTTTGACAAACGAGTGACACCAACAATCCTTGAAAGTTGCAAAGAGATGAGGAATGATATGAGAGACGAGCAAGAATTCACGGAAAATTTCGGCAGCACTTCGGTAGGAAAATGGGACAAAAAATTCGATAAGAAGAGAGAATTAGGCAATATTCACAACAAACAAGTAATTAGAACAAGGGAACACCATGATCTTGATAGAACAACATAATAGACCCAAAGAGCAACATCACAATGCCTCCGGAGGAAGAGAATATGAACTAGCTCATACGGAAGAAGAGAATGACAACTACTACTCCAATGAACTTGGCAAGCATCCATGCAAGAAGAATTGAACGAAGTTGTTGGAAAAAATGACAACGAAAAGAACAAGATAGTAGTGGGCTTATGAAAATCATCTCAGCAAATATGAGGTGACAAACAACCACTAAAAGAAACAAGGATAGATTCGGGAAACAAGACAAGCAAAATTTCTTACACCAAGAGGATACCTTGAGAACTTGGATTAATGACAAGCACCATGATAGCAACCATCCATAGGAAAAGCTTTAGGTGAAATTCAAACCAAGATAGCTCAATGAAGAAATCATGGGTTGAAAATATCTCATGATCAAAGAATTGGTGGTTTTAATTATCTCATTCTTGAGAGGAAAACTCTTCGAGGCTCCTACGCTAACAAGAATGCTATAATACCACCTCAAAGGATAAAGAAAGAACAATGCACTTGGAAATGCAAGAGAACAAAACTTGAGGTACTCCAATAAGAATCTTGAAGAACACTTCAACATGAATGAAATCTTGATGGACCACCAAGAAGGACCTCCGTATACAAATTAATGATGCAACGATATGAAGGTAGAAAAGAATAAGATTATGAACTTACCAATATTTAGATGAAGCCTCACAAGAGATACTTGATAGAACTTGGAACTTCGGAAAAGAAAGATAGGAACACTTGAGAAAAGAATTGAAACCATGAGCCCCTCCGGAAGAAGAATTCAGATAACTATGAACAAGAATAAGAATTATGTTATGCTTATCCTTCATCAAATTTAATTGATGACAAGCAACGGATTTAGCATACCACTTAATCTTTAAAGAATCTTGAAGAGGCAGAGAGATAAGCACCATTTGTGGCAAAATTGAAGGAAGCACCGGTAAGAATTCACAAATAAATGGGAACACCACGAATTAATGGAGATACATGAGAATGAAGAGAACATGATCCACCTGAGAGAAAACTTGAACAAGGCACCGGATAATCGAGAGACGAACGAAGAGACAACAATTGAGAAGATTTGAGGATGAAAGTTGAAAGCTGAGAACGAAGAATCTTCTAAAATGATGGCCTTCGGAGGAACGAGAATGTAAACAACTCAGAAATGCACCAGATAGCAAGAAAGGGATACTCATGATAGAAACAATTGAAGATGATAGCACCAAGCTGAAATGATAATCTCCACAAGAATGAACCAAGATTTGAGAGAAACACTCCTCCGAATTTGCAAGCTGAGAACGATGCCGAGTCACAACACCAAGAATAGCTGAGACACTCTCGAATAAAGAAGAATGCAAGGTTGAGCCAAAATTATGAGAATTAACTCAAATAGATCTTGAAGAAGGAATAAGACTGATGAAATTCACAGTTACGTCATAGATGAAAGAATTAGAGATCTCCGGAAAGATTAAAAGAGGTATAACAGATCCTGGGAAAAACCTATGGGTTATGGGCCCACTCAAAGAAATCACCGTTGAAACAACTGATTATAAGGAGAGATATTGCGCCGGTATAACGAGAACTAGATGAGGTTGGCACCTCGAAATAATGAAAGATGTGAAAACAAGAAACTACTGGGATATCTTCAACGCTCCGGAAAGAATAGAGATAAATGACAACAGAATACTAGATAAGAATTTCCAACACAGGAAAGAATTACAAGGACGAAAGGAATATGATGAACACGGAGAACTGAGAATCTTCACAACGAATCACCGGCTACGAAAGGAAGACGAGATAGCGGAAACATCACTGGAATGAAATGCACTTGGTTGAAATCCAAACACTGAAGAAAAGGGCGGGAGGGCGGGGAAAAACAAAGACAACTTGGGCTAGATGAGATGAACTCCGGAATAAAATGAGAGAACGATCTTGCAAAAATTGGAGAGGATTGACTCCACTTGGAGAGAAACACACGGTTGAAAAGAATTGATATAACAACTCCGGTTGACAAGAATTGATAAGACAATTGATTAAGCAAAAGGATTAGCACTCTCATATGAATATGAGAACAACTCTTAGGAAAGATCTGAAATCACCACTTGACATCGAAGCAACACGAATTACCATATTCCAACAAAACAAAGGGTGAGGCTTACGAAACAAGCCAGAACAAACTCATGAGAAAGATTTCGTCCGATATTTTCGTGGACAGGAATCCACTAGATGTCGAACCCCAACCTAACATCATGCATTTGTTGGAAGATTGTCCTATAAGCAACTACTTGAATTCCCACCTTTGAATTCCCGAAATTTCTGGTCATGCAATCTGGTACACGGATACAAGGAGTAATAACACACAACTCCTATACTAACCCGTCACCTGTATAACATCCGTCAACACACAACCAGAATCTCGGACCTTCATCTACAACAGACCCTCGTGATCACAACGATACAAAGTATGGCAGTACTCCCGAACAATCTGCACGAGTACTGGGGACATCGGCGTTATCTCGCCACTACTAGTATTGAAGCAATTACGAACATCCTTCGTTCTGAGATACTAAGAAATCTGAATGATAACGATGTGCTCAAGAATCCCCTTGAGCTCAACTCCCCTGAAACTTAAAGCAGATAGGAGGCACCAAGACAGAACTCCGTCACATCGGCATCATATAGATCCCAAGAATATCCGCGTGATCCTAAAAAAAATTTGAGTGAAAAGAGGAGTAGAATTAAATTATTACGTCAAGATTCCTCATCAGAGCATAGAGGAGGAGAAAAAAGAATCCTACCCTCCGATATATAACTAGACTCAAAGCAATTTTTCACTAGACTCGACTCGACCAAGTTCGATCAATCAAGGGGGCTCCTAGGTCGGTACTGCTCTGATACCAACTTGTCATGCCCAAGATGCGACCCTATCCTCAATTTGACACGAGGGCCTCGTCAGGGATAGAAGCGCATCTCGTCGTGTCGCAAGAACGGATATCGTTACAAGTACATGTACTGAAAAGAAGAGATATATAGAATTGGCTTACACTTGCCACAAGCTACATCAGAGTCACATCAGTACATTACATAATCATCAAGAGTAAGAGCAGGGTCCGACCACGGACGAAAACAACCGACAAAACAAGAACGACGTCCATCCTTGCTATCCCAGGCTGCCGGCCTGGAACCCATCCTAGATCGATGAAGAAGAAGAAGAAGAAGCAACTCCAAATGAACAATCAACGCGCTCGCGTCAAGTACCCTTTACCTGTACCTGCAACTGGTGTTGTAATAATATGTGAGCCACAGGGGACTCGGCAATCTCATTTCCAAAGGTATCAAGACTAGCAAAGCTTAATGGGCGAGGCATGGTTAAGTAGTGAGGTTGCAGCAGCGACTAAGCATATATGAGGTGGCTAACTTATGAGTACAAGAAATAAGAGGGGGAAGATCTACGCTTAACGGACGTGAACTACTGATGATCAAATGAATGATCCTGAACACCTACCTACGTCAGACATAACCCCACCGTGTCCTCGATCGGAGAAGGAACTCACGAAAGAGACAATCACGGTTACGCACACAGTTGGCATATTTTAATTAAGTTAACTTCGAGTTATCTAGAACCAGTGTTAAACCAAGTTTCCACGTTGTCACGTAACCGCGGGCACGGCTTTCCGAAAAGATTTAACCCTGCAGGGGTGCTCCAACTAGTCCATCACAAAATTACCACAAGCCGCATAGAAATCCTCAATCACGAAGCTCGCGATCTCGTCGGATTCCCTAGTGGAAAACCTCAACTCTGAGATTACCCAAAACATCACCGGAATCCCGATGCACAAGATATCTCGTCAAAGGTAAAACTAATCCAGCAAGGCCGCCCGACTTGTCGACGATCCCGATAGGAGCCGCGTATCTCGTTCTCACGACACGACGGATAAGCACAGGGTACGGTGGCCTGATAGAAATCTCCCGAGTTGCCCCGGGTTGGCCCCGCAAACGGCTCTAGTTTTGGACCAGCACCAACAGCACTGGCCCCCCTGTATTATGTGAAATTACTCCTCGGGTTCATGACGCCCTATGCTTTCAGTATTAACAAGTTATTATGTTGGGCAAATGTAGTACCAATGTTGGCCCTTGCCAGACCAGCTTTAATCTAAAACGAATTATCAAGGGGGTTCCCATAACAACCCCGATCGTGTTAGGAGCACTCATTTATGGAACATAACACCGGTAGCCGAAACTAAGGGGGGAAAGGTGGAACAAAACACCAGGCTAGAAAGGCCGAGCCTTCTACCTTTTACCAAGTATATAGGTGCATTAAATTAAATAGCATTTAACATGGTGATATAACGAAGAACCCATGTTATCACATTGAAGCATCTGCATCTGCAACTAGCAACGCTAACAACAGGGTTAAGCAAGCGGTAACATAGCTAATCAGTGGTTTACTAGGTCGAACAGGTTGAAGATAATCATGGCATTGTTGAGAGGCTAATATTTAACATGCGGTAGGCAACCAGACATAATCGGTAGAAGCGATAAATCTAGCATGGCAATGATAGTAATGGTATCTGGGGAAATGGTCATCTTGCATGAGATCCCGCTTGTGAGAAGATTGACTCCGAGAAGTCGGCGAACCAACGTAGTCGAACGGGTCCTCACAGTCCGACACGCTTGCGGAACTCTATTAAGACGGAGCAAACCGGAAACAAACATCAACACAGATATTCACCACAAGATGCAAGACACATATGATGCATGAACGGTCTAATGCAAGGCATGACAATCACAACAATCAAACACTACACATTAAGTGAAGCTCAATATGACGAAACTCCACGTTTAATTATTTAGTTCACTCCCGTTCAGGTACGCGGCTTTATTAAATGTTGTTAAACATGGCACGAGGGTGAAGCACAAATTAATCTACCTAGCTAGACATTTTAAATGAGGCCGAAAACGTCATATAGCATCTCCGAAATGACCCCACGCGTTAAATTCTAAATCTGTCCAGATTTATGCTAACCACATTTTATGTTTGTTAAACGGCAAAACAAAGTGGTTCACGTGAAACTACACGTCGTTCTAGTCCATTTACATATATGGCACATCTCCAACGGAGCTACGGTTAACTAGCTACGAATTAAAACATTTTAACACGTTAACACACAAATCAATGCAAACAACGCGTTTTATTACTTTTATCATGTATGGAAGTGGCTTTTGCAAAACTACGCAAAATTCTACGCATTCTATAATCTATGATTTTTGCATGCCATGCATGGTTAAATACTTAATAGCCGCCTAAAAGATGACATTTTGTAAATAGGCAGTGTATTGGACAAGTGACCAAATGCATAGCAAAGAAGAAGAAAAAAATGCAAAAGTGAGGTGCAGCCATGGGGATTTGATCCCTGGCCTCCTGGGTGAATACTAGCTTTGCTAACCACAACAGTGTGGTTTATGATGCTTGTGGGGAGTTACTCCAAATGAAACATAAGCTAGCGCTGAACTGAACAAAAAAAATGCAACAGAAAATGAAATGAAAATGGTGGGCGCGTTGTGATTCGATCTCAGGTCTCTCGAGTTGCAACGCAGCTCGCTGACCAGTGCGCTAGAAGCGGGAAGTGATACAAAACTGGATTCGCTGCAGATGAAACAGACCCTAATGCTTACCTGACGAAACTGAACATGAAACACAGACTTGCTGCTGTCTCCTTTGGCTGGAGATGCAATCGCAGGTGGGGCGACGCGACTGGGTGTACGCGTGTGCGATGGGGACGGGCAGTCCGGCTCTGGGCTCCGGATCCAGCGGAGGGGCATCCATTTCTAGCGACGGCGGGGCCCGTCGAGGTTGACCAGGGCAGTGGCAATGCGGAGCTCGGCAAGCGCCATGGCTCTCTCCTGCTGCTGCGCCATACAGAGAAAGAGAAAGAGACCTTGAGGAGAGGAAAATAAGACTGGACCAGAGAGAGAGCTAGGGGCAACGAGGAGGAGGTCCGGCGGCTTGCCTGAGTTACACGAGAGGCGGGAGGCGGGGCTGCTCCGGTGAGCACCGACTGGAGGCGACGGGCTCTCCAGAGGGGAGGCTCTGGCGCTGGTTCTCGGGTCCTCGAGATGCTCCAGTGGCTCATGGCCCTCGCGGAGGCCGAGGCTCTCGCGGAGCTCACGGTAAGGGACGAGGAGGAGGGGTTCGAGGGTGTGACGAAGACGAAGTTTTTTTTAGAAAAGGAGGCCTCGCCCCGGCCTCTACATCGAGGGATGCATACAGCCATATATTAAGCAAACAAAGTGTTCAAAAAGTACAAAGTATATAAAAAAAGGAAAAAAGATACATGGCGAACATCGAGCCGCGGCCTGAAGTGGCTAAAAGATAAAGATGACTAAACACCTATCCTATTAATATGCCGCCATCCAAACCGGTTGAAGATACCCTGTGCTACCATCTCCGAGCGGACACACCCAGTAACCATAGGCTCCCTGGCTGCCCCAGGAGTTAGTAACGACCATGTACGGATCAGTGCAGTAATTCTGTAGATAACGTGCAAAAATTGAATATCACGAGTTCTGTTAAAAACCAAATCATTTCTGCTATTCCATAAAGCCCAAAGAAGAGCACATGCTCCGACACGAATAGATTTAGCCAATTGAACATCAATTCCCTGTAACCACGTTCCAAATAACGAGTTCAAGTTAACAGGAGGAGAGATGTTAAAAGCAATATGAATTGAGCGCCAAACAAGTTTAGCCAAAGGACAGTCGAGAAAGAGGTGCTGAATACTTTCTACTCTTGGACAGAAAGAACATCTGGGGCTCCCCTTCCAATTCCGTTTGGCCAAATTACCCTTAGTTAAAATAACTCCCTTGTGAACAAACCACAAGAAAACTTCAATTCTAAGAGGAACTCTAACCTTCCAAACATGTTTGGATTTTGGAATAGGTACTGAATCAATGAGATCAGAATACATGGATTTAACCGTAAACAACCCATTTGGTGTTAATCTCCAGGAGATTCGATAGCTCCTATCAGAAAGGTTAACCTCCATTAACCTTCTAACTAGATGCAACCAGGAAACCCATCTATCCCCAACTAGAGATCTGCGGAATTGAATATTAAGGGGAATCTCACGCAATACAACCGCAACTGTCACTTGTCGACGCTGGGCAATATGGTACAACCGCGGATATTGAAGAGCCAAAGGCGCTTCTCCTAACCAGGTGTCTTCCTAGAATCTAGTCAATTCCCCGTTCCCAATGATAAACCTCGATCTGTGGTAGAATGAGCTTTTTACCCGCATTAGACCCTTCCAGAATGGCGAGTCAAAAGGTCTCGCTTCCACCTGAGATAAAGATTTGGACTGCAGGTACTTGTTGGTCAGAATTTGTACCCACATTCCGTCGGTTTCCATTGACAATCTAAACAACCACTTGCTGAGCAGACATCTATTTTTGGTTTCCAAATTTTCAATACCTAATCCTCCTTGATCTATAGGACGGCAAATAATATCCCATTTCGCCAACCTATACTTAGTCTTAACCTCATCACTCTGCCAGAAAAAGCGAGAACGGTAGAAATCCAATCTTTTCCGTACCCCAACAGGTATCTCAAAAAAAGATAGGAGGAACATAGGCATACTAGTTAATACTGAATTAACTAACACTAATCTGCCTCCGTAAGAAAGAAGCTTGCCTTTCCAAGTACTAAGTTTCTTTTCAAACCGTTCCTTAATGCATTTCCACTCCGCATTAGATAGTTTACGATGGTGGATGGGAATTCCTAAGTACGTAAAAGGAAATTCCCCTGCCACACATCCAAACAGCTGATTATAGATATGTTGTTGATTTTTGGCTTCACCAAAACAAAACAACTCACTTTTATTGAAGTTAATCTTCAACCCAGATAACTGCTCAAAAAGGCACAAGATGAGCTTAAGATTTTTAGCTTTGAGTAAATCATGCTCCATAAAGAGAATCGTATCATCAGCATATTGTAGAATAGATACACCCCCATCCACCAGATGAGGTACTAATCCAGCTACAAGGTCCTTTTCGTTAGCTCTCTTGATCAACAGAGCCAACATATCCGCAACAATATTGAAGAGAATAGGGGACATAGGATCCCCTTGTCTTAGCCCCTTTAGTGTCTGGAAGAAGTGACCAATATCATCATTGACCTTGATCCCGACAC